>NC_080171.1:82553847-82904199 GCF_950295315.1 Erinaceus europaeus | reverse complement strand
TGGCCCAAGCACAGTCATCTTAGGCAGTCTCTGAGACTGGAACCTGGCTGCCACTCTGCCATCTTGGCTGCTCCTCCCTCCCTTTCCCAGCACACAGCAGTTGGCCCCTATGTCATGTGACTACTCACTGCTGAGGCTTGATTCACTGTGGACAGAGCAAACACAGGCTGGCTAGGGCTTTTCCCAGTAGTTGGCCTGGGAATTCCACGCTGGCTCTTGCCTGGCACTTAGTTGTGCAACATGAGATTGGGAACTGTGGCTACTGGTTTCTCTGGAGCCTTCTGTTCCCAACAGCCTTCTGTCCTGCCCATTCCAGTCAGGAATGAGGTTTCCCAGATGCAGCAGCCTTTCTAACCAGTCTACAGGGGCCTCCTGGAGTGAGAACCTTCTGGGGGTCATAGAAGTCACAGTTTGAGTGTAGTCCTTCTCTGCCCCACTTGCATCATTGTTTTGACTCATCTCTTCCAGGGTCCTCTAAGCCACACACATGATGCTGCCATCCACAGAACCCTGTGTAGATGTCCCTCCTGTTTTCCTGGTGCAGCCCACTGTTTCCTGCATGGATTCATCCTAGCACCCTAACATTCACTTCAGACCCACCCAGCCAGTCCTGTTCTCTGACACAGGCCTGCTGATGGTCTTGCTCTCAAATCTCTTGTTTTCCTGCATCCTACCTCAAAGTACCACTTTGAACTACTTGCTGTTTCCACTGACAGTTTGGAGTCAAGGGTAGTGGCAACTTATACTGGCAGCTCAGGGTATGAGCCAGGAAGGCACCCTGGACAGGACACACTTCTGTCAAAGGACATATCACATACATGCACTCACTCAGGCTGTAATGGGCCAATGAGCTGATGTGTGATAGGAAATTTTCAGATTTTAGCCCCTGGATATGCTTATAGTATGTGCTTATAAGATTGTGATACATTTGTAGGTAGGCCTCAATACAGGACAGAAAGACTGAAAAATATAACAAAGAACTAAGAATGTGTAGAAAGTCTGAGATAGGGCAGGCGGTTAGGACAATGATGCAGGCTGGCCTTCACTAGGTGAGCGAGTGATAAGAAGTTGATGAAGAGTGATAAGAGATGATGAAGGTCAGAGTGAACTACTGAGAAGGCAGATTCTGTAATCCTGGCTAGCTTCTGCTCTCCTAAAAGGGACCCACCCCTCTCCAGTGGTGTATCTTGTGTTAAGGCTAAACTTTCTTAGACACAGCTATGCAGGAAAGAGAACAGAGAAAGAGAACTAAGGCAACCAGATCCTGAGCAATGGGTACAAGTCCCTCCCCTTCACCTTGAGGCCTCTGCTTCTGTAATGATGCTTCTTGCTCTCAAGCCTGTACCCCCTATATAAATCTGTACCATCTCTTTGTTCGATGCCCGAGTTATCAGAAAGATCTGAGCTCCTGGCCTGCGCATAAGTAAAAGGCTCCTTTCTTCTGCTCACCTCAGCTTCAGTCATCTTGATAAATAGAGTTCCTTAACAATGAACTTGGCACATATATTTTAGGGATTTAGGAGGAAACTGGAGCACCCAAGAAAAGTGCATGAAAGTGCATGAATAAGGGAGCAGAAAGCACAAACCCTACCCAGACAGTGGCTGTCATTAGGAATCCACCAGCATGCTAACAAAATGATGGGATACTGTTATTCGAGGGCCTGCTGTACTGTTAAAGCTGTCCCAAGGAACAAATGCTATAGGCCCTGTGAATGGCTTCACTACTCATGCTCCCTCCCACTCCACTTCCAGACACCAGAGTTTTCTTTGTCTGCCCTCATTTGGGAAGGAAGCAGTAGGAGCGGGACATCCTCTGAGTCACTTCCCACCCTAGCCAGAAACAAGACCCCTGCCCTCAGCCCCTGGACTTTTTCAAAGAAGCACACATCACAGGTAAGTCATTCCATTGCCTCAGTTTTAAATATTTATTTAAAATCCAGAAGGGAAAAGGAGAAACAGAACCCTGAAGCTAGGGCTTCAGTACACTGACATGTGGACAAACAGGGACAAGGACAGCAGGGGGACCCAAGAACAAGAGGGGGGAGACTGGCAAGGAGGGAACTGCAAGCACTGAGATGAAGCCCAAGAGCCAGGGGGGGGGTCTGCAGCTGGTGGGGGCCAGGGTACAGAGGGTCTGGAGGCAGGAGGGTGGGCCACAGTGAGGTATTAAATAATGAAATTCAAATCCAATTCCCCAAAAGACACAGCTCTAGGGGAAAAAATAGACACAAATAGACTTTTCACATAAAATTTCCCCTTCTATAAAAATAATAATTCCATAGTTTTAAAATATTGCCTGAAAATGCAATATGAGTGCTGGTTGGTTCACGGATAGAGTAGCATTCAGATTGCAACAAATATCTCTAATTACGTGGGACACCCTGTGAATTCTTCCATCTCCTCAGCTCATGGTTGGCTCAAGTTCAGAGCTAATGACATTGGGTTTCTATAGGATTTAGTGACAATGAAAAAGCTAGGTTGATAACTGAATCTTGAATGGACAAACTCCTTCTGAGTGGCATGTGGCTTCAGTAGGTGGAGCTGTATTATATTCCATCTTTAAGGCCAGCCTGGGCTCTTATAACTGGTGGCTTCCAAGGTCAAAGGTGCTTTGAGATCCTTGCAGTCTAGGCTATAGCCTCCAGAACCGCTGAGAGTCCCTCCAGGATCCTGAAAGGCGGAGTCAAACTCCTTCATGCTCACACCTCTCACTGCCTTAAGAGGGCATACATTTCAAAGACCCATAAGTTAAAAGGTAAATCTTTCTACTTGTGTTCCTGGTAGATACTTTTAAAATATATTTTTGGCTTTTTTAATTTTTTCATTTTCTCTTTCTTTCTTTTTCTTTCCAATACCCCTTCTTTAGCAGATTACCTGGTGAGCATTAGGGAGAGGCTGGCTGGGAAAAAAATTAAACAATTCTCCAAACTTGAACAGTTGGAGGAGAAAGAAAGACATGGTTGAAAGCCCATGTCAAAATGTTCCTTCAAAGTCTGTAGGGGGAAAAATGGTAGCACCTTTAGAATCTTAAATAGGTTTTTTTTTTTCCTTTAGAAAACATCACATACAGTATGAGAAGATTGTGAGCACCAGCAATTTCATAGTGGGAGGTAGCAAACATGACTCCCCCAGTCCTAAGTGCTTCTTGCTCCATTGCCCCCCACCCCCTGGCTGCTCTCTGTCACCCTCTCACCTCCTCCCCATGGGAACAGAAATCAGAATCCACTTTCCTTCTTGTGTTTGTTTAAATAAAATATATATACTCCTTTCTTTCCTTTTTTCTTTTATGTCTCCCCTCTCATATTGCACATCAAAGCTCCCTGGCAGAGACCAGCTGACAAATACCCCCTTCCCTTCAGCTGTCTTGAAAATCTGGGGGCCCTTTGGGCAGGAAGCCAGGGAGGGCAGGCAGGGGCCATGGAGTTGGGAGACAGGCCTTGGAGCTCAGGCATGCTGCAGGCTCAGCGTGCTCTCACTGGCTCTTTGGTTGCTCTCTGGGGCTGATCTGGAATCTGCTGATCTGCTGTTCGCAAGGATACCCAGTTTCCTGCTGCTCCCAGTCACTCCTACTACACAGACATCTGGGGCTGCCCAAGAACACCCTGGGCACACCTACCCCAGGGGCCCTTCTCTTCTTCCCTTTCCCATAGGGCCAAGAGGAGCCAGGAGGTCTGAGGTCAGAGGAAGCACGCAGGTCCAATTTCTAGGCGGTACTGCTTCCCTGATGAGGCAGAGGGAAGGTTGTCCACGCTGACAATGGGCAGCTGCTGAGGGTCCTGGGTGCGGAAGGTGAAGAGTGTCTGATGCCAGCGGCCATCCTGG
Organism: Erinaceus europaeus; assembly: GCF_950295315.1. Taxonomy (NCBI): domain Eukaryota; kingdom Metazoa; phylum Chordata; class Mammalia; order Eulipotyphla; family Erinaceidae; genus Erinaceus; species Erinaceus europaeus. The sequence goes on along the minus strand of NC_080171.1, from coordinate 82,900,377 downwards.
ACCTGAGAGCAGTGGGACAAGGGCACACACACCCACCAAGTCCACATCACACAGCATCTACACTGCTCCCTCACCTTGGGCCAGGATTTTCATTTTGAAAAAAAAAAACAAAAACCTTTAAGTTTTCCAAGAGAGAGAAAGCTACTAAATCACCACTCTGACATATGCATGCAAGTCATGAGCTCTGCCACTGATCACAATATTTATTTATGATTTTTAGGGTTTTATCACTTTGTCTTGGTGCCTGTACAACTCCACCATTCCTGCTAGCCATTTTTCTTGCTTTCTTTCTTTTTGATAGAGGGTGAGAGAAAGAAATAGAGAGGGAGGAAGAGACAGAGACCTGCAGCACTGGGTCCTTGCACATGATACTATATGAGCTCTATTACTATGGTTCTGCCATGATAATAATATTTAATGTGTGTGTGGTATTTCATTATGGTAATGACATGTTTGTCCAATGGCTCGTTCCATTTTTTTATCCTTTAAATATATTATCTACTAATGATAGAGGGGAGAGAGAATTAAAGTATCACTCTGGCACACAAAAACTGAGGGCCATCACCTGGATCCTCACCTCCCCAGAGCCCTGTACCACTAGGAAAAGAAAGATAGAAACAAGTTGGGGATATGGACCCAACTGCCAAAGCCTATGTCCAGTGGAGAAGTACTTATAGAAGCCAGACTCCCACCTTCTGTGCCCCCAAAAGAACTTTGGTCCATACTCCCAGAGGGGTAAATGATAGGGGAAGTAGACCAGAGGACTCTGTACCCCTATTCTACCAGGACCCGACCTTTGTCACCAGGTATCTTGTTTTTTATACCATCAATTAAAGGGAAGTGAATCTGGAAAACAACAGAAGAAGACAGGCACAGTGTTGCTTATCTGAGAGAGAAGAGGAAAAACAGAAAGACAGTTGGAATAGTAATAGGTGTAGGGGTGAACTAGAAAGGAAGCAAAGGCAAGACCATTGAAAAAAATGGCAAAAAATATACATATATATACATAGATAGATAGTTATAGGATCAGCCCATATCAGTGACCTTGGGAGAACAACTGCAGTTTCTAATAGAGGGGGTGGGACAAAGAACTCTGGTGGTGGAAACTGTATGGACTTATACCCCTATTATCTTACAGTTTTGTAAATCAAAATTAAATCAGTTAAAAAAAAAACCCTGAAGGTCAAACTTGGGACATCATACTTGCAAGTCCATCAATCTAGCCACTGTATCCCTTCTGGGGTCATCAATTATTATTCTTATAAATAATAATAATCATTATATCTTAGCCTTTGCCCACTGTCTTCTTTCATTGGAAAAAATTCTAGAGGTAAACTACTTTGCTGGATCAAAAGATAAGTATATGTAGTTACTGCCCAGGAAGGTCTCTATCAAGTATTTTTCCATATAGTTTTGTATGAGAGTATTGGTTTCTCCACTTCCTTATTAGCATTGCATATTATCAGTTTTGTTTAATATTTTTTAAAAATATATTATTTACTTATTTTAGAAAAAGATAGAGAAATAGAGATGGGGAAAGGAGAGATAGATAGATAGATAGATAGACAGATAGATAGACAGAAAGACAGACAGTACTGCTTCACTGCTCATAAAGGTTTCTTTCACCTACAAATGGAGGCCAGGGGCTTGAACTCAGATCCTTATGTACCATAACATGTACACTCTATTAGGTGAGCCACTTCCTAGCCCCCAGTTTTGTTTAATCTCATGAAACTTCTGCATTTTAATAACTTTCTATCTTCTTTCCCAATAATCTATCCTGTTTGGAATATTTGAAAAAACTAAACAATGCCCAGAAAAGAAATTAGTTCAGCCAGGGTGGGGACAGAGAGAAACATAAAAATATAACCACTGGGAGTCAGGCTGTAGTGCAGCAGGTTAAGCACAAGTGCAAGGACGGGCATAAGGATCCCAGTTCAAGTCCCCCAGCTCCCCACCTGTAGGGGAGTTGCTTCACAAGCAGTGAAACAGGTCTGCAGGTGAAGCAGTGAAGCAGGTCTATCTTTCCCCCTCTCTGTCTTCCCCTCCTCTCTCCATTTCTCTCTGTCCTATCCAATAATGATGACATCAGTAACAACAACAGTAATAACTACAACAATAAAACAACAAGGGCAACAAAAGGGAATAAATAAATAAAAAGAAAGATTTTTTTAAAAAAAAGAAATATAATCTCTAAAAACCAGCCTTGCAAATAAGTGCAGCAGCTGGCAAAATTTTTATCAGCTTGAACCTTCCCTTAGGAGGTTTTTAGAGAGGAAGGCGAATAAAAGCAATTTTATAAGACACGCTATAATAAAATGGTTACACAGATGCGAATCATCTTTATCAGACTAGTGTATAAAATGACTACATATCTGTGATAAGCAAGTCTTTCCATGTGTCCCTGCAGGAGGGATCCAAGGGGCTCCCAGAGTTACCTTGCAGCCATCCAGGGACACCTCTGGCTGAAACTGACCCCCAGCTTCAAAGATCTGCCCATTCCAGGCCCGGAAACGAACAGCATGCTTGGTTGGGGTCTTCCCGGTGCCCTCCTGCCACACAGTCATGTTAAGGCAGTGGACGGTGATGTGCTGTGTCACCTCGGAGCTCAGCAGGTGCAGAAAATTCATCTGGACCCGACTGATGGCAAACTCCATCTGTGCAGAGACACAGTAGTGCAGGGATCAGGCTCTGTGTGGGGATAGGATAAGCCCTTTCCTGGCAAACATTTCCAAGCACATTCCTAGATATGTGCCCACTTGAAAAACAGGCAAGTTGAGGTCTGCATGGGCCTGTTCCTTAGTTGAGGTGTAATAAGACCAGGAAAGGACAGGAGTTGCCTGACCGCAGGGCCAGAGCTGTGGGTGGCCACCCCTATTGCAAGGAGGCCTCTGGTACAAAGTGGGGATCCAGAGGCCCAGAGAGGAAGAGGATATTGGTCAAGACTAAGAGGGTCCTAGAGTGCAGAGGAAGCTGGGAGAGCCTCCTAGATCCCTCCGAAGTCCCAAGAGCCCTGTGGGCTGGGGTGGATGCAGTGGAAATGGCAGGCTGACAAGACTACGGATGGTTTCAGTGGCATTCAATTCTGATGGAGATGGTGACACACAGTTATCTGTTACCCTAGGAGCTAACTCTGGCCTCACTCTCTGCTGGGTGACTTTGCCATTTGGCTCTTTGAGATCTCAAAGGCAGAAGGAAAAGAGTTCATGTTTTCTGGGGGACTCAGCACACAGTTGAGCATCAGCACATGGGAGGGACTCAGTCTCTGGGTGGGCCATGGTGGTCAGTGCAAAGCCCCAAGGGGAGCTCCTCAATCTGAGGACTGCCAATGGGCTGGACAAAGGGGGTCTCCTCCTCTTCTGGCAAGCAGCTCCTTTCACTGTGGATCTATGGTTCACAGAGGGAGGGAAGGGTGCTCTGTGGGAAAGGCTGCATCCTGCTGCTGCCACTGCCTGCCTTAGTTTGCTGCTAAACTCTCAGCTCAGAGATGGGCCCATGGTAGTGGGCCAGGTGGTGGAGCAGTGGGTTACGTGCAAGGACCGGCAAAAGGATCCTGGTTCGAGCCCCCGGCTCCCCACCTGCAGGGGTGTCACTTCACAAGCGGTGAAGCAGGTCTGCAGGTGTCTATCTTTCTCTCCCCCTGTCTGTTTTCCCCATCTCTCTCGATTTCTCTCTGTCCTATCCAACAATAATGACAGCAATAACAATAAAAATAACAACAACAACTATAAACAATAAGGGCAACAAAAGGGAAAAAATGGCCTCCAGGAGCAGTGGATTTGTAGTGCAGGCACTGAGGTCCAACAATAATCCTGGAGGCAAAAAATAAAAAAAGAGATGAGAACATGGTAAATGGGCAGTGAACAGTCATGCCCTATTTGCATGTGAATCCACCAAGTCTTGGATAAGCATCACAACAGCTCAGGCTTTCCCACTAATGGCTCCAGATTCCCCAACACAGTCCTGTTTGTCCAGCGTCACTAGGCAGGATTCCAGCTGAAGGAGATTCTATTTATACCAGTCCCAGACAGTCCAAAAGACTTCAGATACCATAGGCTTAAAAGAATCCATCCTAGATGAGGACATGGAGGCTCAGAAAGAGGGAGTGAATTTCTCAAGGTTGCACTGCAGGCCAACATAAGTGGGCACCTGCCTGGAGTAGGCTGAAGGAAATTGGGCCAGACGGTAGGGGCAGGGCAACTGGATACCTTGGAGGCCGTGATGGGTTTGAGACACGTCTGTCCACCATGTGTGAAGTTGCAGGAGACTTCAATGGTGTCAGAGGAGCAGCCCAGGTTTGGATCCACCCAGTAGGTACCTGCAGGCAGCATGGAGTGGAGGGGAAGGGAGGGGAGGTATATGGATAAGGCAAGGGAATCAGGATTTGGTTCTGAAGGAGGATCCTTCACTGGTGACCCACTGAGGCCCAGCTGTGCATGAAGTTGGGAGGAGGCAGCAGGGATTCTGTGAGCTCCAGAGGGGGAAGACAACCCTCTGGGCAGAGTGCACAACTGGCAGAACCTTCTGCAGTGGGCACATGGAGGAGTGATTATACCCACTGCTGTTTCAAAGTGTCCATTTTATAGAGGGGTCAACTGATGTTGAACCACTCACATTTTTAATTGCTTATTTATTTTATTACAGAGGCAGAGACAGAGAGATACCAGAGCATAGTTCTGGCCAGTGATTGAACCTAGGACCTCAAAGCATAAAAATTCTATAGTCTAACCACTGAGCAATTTGCCTGGCCAGCCTAGGGACTTGGGTTCTCTCTCTTTTCTCTTTCCTCCTTGGTTAAAAGATTTTATTTACTGTTTATTAAGTTAATTCTCTCTCTCTCTCCCTCTCCCTCTCTCTCCCTCTCTCTCTTTGCCACCAGGGTTATCACTGGTGCTTCATGCCCCTGCTCCTGGTAGCATTTTTTTTTTTTTTTTACATTTTCAATTAAGGGTGAGTGACAAAGAGAGCAAGAGAGTGAGAGAGAGAGAGAGAAAAGGAGGGAAGGTTAGAGAGAAAGGAGGGAGGGAAGGAGAGAAAGAGGAGAGAGAGAGACAGAGAGAGAGAGAGAGAGAGAGAGAGAGAGAGAGGCTGTGATTTGTAATACTCTTCCACTGTTCATGAGGTTTTCTCCCTGCAGGTATGAACTGGAGGCTTGAACCTGGGATGATGCACATAGAGACTTATGTGCTAGTAGTTGGGTGGTAGCACAGTAGGTTAAGTGCAGGTGGCGCAAAGTACAAGGACCAGAAGAAGGATCCTGGTTCAAGCCCCTGGCTCCCCACCTGCAGGGGAGTCGCTTCACAGGTGGTGAAGCAGGTCTACAGGTGTCTATCTTTCTCTCCCCCTCTCTGTCTTCCCCTCCTCTCTCCATTTCTCTCTCTCCTATCCAACAACGACACCAATAGCAACAGTAATAACTACAACAATAAAAGAACAAGGACAACAAAAAAGGGAATAACTAAAATATTTAAAAATAGTTTTTTAATAAAAAGAAACTTATGTGCTCTATCAGGTGCACCACCACCCTTCTCTATTATTATTATTATTTTATTTTAACCAGAGCGCTGCTTATGGTGCTGGGAATTGAACCTGGGACCTCAGAGCCTCAGTTATGAAAGTATTCTCCATAACCATTATGCTATCTCCCCAGCACTCCCTAGGGGTTTAGGGATCATCTGGATACAGGGTTTTCCACTATGGCTATGGCTCCTGCCAGGACTACACCCCATCTCCTGAGCAACTCTACTGGCACCTGGTTTCCCCACCAGCCTTGCAAGAGAGCCAGAGGCCCCACAGCAGAAAGAGGGGTCAGACAGCCCCTGTCCACTTTGCTGTACTGCACGGAGGAGAGTGGCTGGGCAGTGCCTACATAGCATGCCCCAGCTCATGGCCTTGTCACTGGCAGGACTGACAATGCAACCCACATGTGCCTGCCTTCAAGGCTTTAGTTCTTTCACCACATCAGCTTACAGTGAGAAGAAAGGTACAGATAGAAAAGGGCGGTGCCTGCCACCCCTGAAAGCCATGCCAGGCCCTCCAGTGAGTGACTCGCCTTCCCCTTGTGGCAAATATCTTGTCTCATTGTGCTGGAACAGTCTTTTCCAGCCTGCTCATTTGTGGGCTCCAGCAGGTGGAAACTGTACCCCTTGTGTCTCTCATGCCAACTCCCAGATCCCTAGGAAGCCCACAACCTGATACATCACACAGATCAGTGTGGGACAGTTTGTTGAGTGACTGCCTAAGCACTTGTCTCCTCCAGGACAGAATTGTGGCCAAGATGAGACAAGAATCAAGCATTCCATCTCCCCAGCTCCTCTGGGGAGCTCTTTTCCCATACCCAGAACCACCCCAGAGCAGGAAGCCCTTCCTTCAGACCCCTTGGGTTGTCCTACCATCCACCATCTTCTGCTCACAGTCCATGAGGTCCCGGCAGACCCGGGCTGGGTTCTCTTTGGTGCCCAGGGGTGTCTTAATGCTCTGGATGAGGTTGCTGAGGTAGTGTAAGGTTTTAAAGATCTCTCCTCCCTGGTCCAGCACCAGCCGCTCTGCATAGCTGGAACCTTGCTGTGGGGAGAGATGGAAATCCATTCTGTTGGTCCCTTAAAGTCTGTGCCTCTACCAGCCCAAGCTCTTTCTCCTTGAGAGAGGTCTCTGAGTTCCCAGGGTCTAGGTTGGGATGTGCCACACAAAGAAACTGGGAACCAAGGACTGGGGGGTGACCATGATGACTTAGTCCCTGGTGCATGGAGCAGATAAGGCCACTGGAGAGTAGAGAGGGATTGCACCTGTGCTCTGCTCCAATAGGGTAAGAGAAGGTTCCTATTAGGCATCCAGATATAGAACTTAGACTCACAGGGCCAAGTCCCAGGGATGAGGATTTTAGTGAGACAGGATAGATATCTCTGGGGGGATGAAGGGATGAGGGGACGAGGGATGAGGGGATCTACAGAGTAACAACAGTCAGAAATCAGAACTAAATAAGCCGTGTGTGTGTGTGTGTGTGTGTGTGTGTGTGTGTGTGTGTGTGTGTGTGTGTGTGTGTGTGTGTGTATTGCTTGCCTAGTCCATTTTCTCCACTTGAACAGACTATATCTTCCAGGCTCCTTTGCTGTGTCCAGGGAGGCGAGGTCACAAGACTGCAACCAATGGCTTGGGAACAGAGTACTGTTCACAAGGTCTTCTCCCATGTGGTGTCTAGGGCCACCTTGTGGTCACTTGTGGAAAGGCAGAGAGCAGAGCTAGGCCTCTGGGATAGCTCTGTGTCTGAGATGCACTCAGCAGTCCACTACTCTTGGCTCAAACCCTGTGGGAAGAGCTAAGTGGATAAAAAGCTCTACATTCTCATCATTTTCAATGCATAATGTCAGGGACTCCTGAAGTCCAGAGAGGCGTAACTGAGCCCTAGAATATAAGCTCCCCGTGTACTCCCATTTCATGGAGGGGGAGGTCCTATCTGCACAGCAAAATAGGTATCAGGCTCTTTGATGCCACTTTTCCCATGGATGATGAGTCCTGAGAGTGTCAGCTGAGTCTCAGTGGTCCCCAGAGCGGAATACAGGGCTATATCTGGGGGAGTGTTGGAAGAGGGGACAGTGAGTTCCCTGTTATGGGAAAGAGGCAAGGCAGAAAAAAAAGCTCTTCCAGGAGCTCTGCTAAGGACACCTGAGAGTCTTCTCAGCCTTGGTCTCAGAGCCAAACTGATCATGGTCCAGGGACTTAGCTTCTGCTCCAGTGGTGGGGCTGAAACAAGGTAGCTTCTGCAGGCACAGGCCTTGGATCAGCAATGACTCAGAGACCCTGAAAAGCCTTTGGGATAAAAAAGCAAAAGGGCCAAGGCTATGTTTTTGACTCCTGCCATGGCTGATACCAGCTGTCTGACCTTGGTCTCATTGCAGAACACTCTGGGCCTCAGTGAAAGCCCTCCCCCCACCTGTGGGTGAGAGAAGACATCAAGACCAGGGCTCTGAAGGCCCAGGTGCAGGCCACTTGGGAGACACAAACTGTTACTTCTATTCTTCCCAGGAAGGGGGTCCCATAGGACAGGCCTCCTGGAGGTACCTCTGCTCTCAGTACTCCATTACTGTCCACCCAGGTCTGAAATGCTGCCCCAAGGTCATCTTGCTGCTGTGAAAGATGAAAACAGTGTATACATTCCAGGCCTTCCAGAGCACCTCCCACCCCCCACACCTCATGCCGGCCACACAAAGCAGGAATTCCAGCACCTGGACACTTTGACTTTGGCCAAGTCACATGGCCTTTGTAGAACTCTGTCTTTCTTCCCCTTGCAGACAAGATTCAATTCTTGTCCTTCCCTGCCCTCCTCCCCTCCCTCCCAGAACAGTCTTAGTTCTTCTTTCACTTAAGGGTGAGTGACAAAGATCCAGGGCCTGGCGTGAATTGTGGGGAGAGGCATCCTGGCCATCTCAGGCCCAGCTTGGGGCTCTAGCCAGACAGCCAGAGATGGCGCTATGACTCCCTCCCTCTGCCTTGCCCCAAATAGGCAAAAGAGCGTATTCAACTTACAAAGTGGAGAGGGCTCCCTGGAGGACCCTGTAAGAGAAGAGGCTGGGTCAGGAGTGATGGTGACTGGGTGCTGGAAGTTAGGCTTCAGCGAAGGGAGGACCCACCAAGCTGGTTTATACCCTTCCAGGGTTCTGTTCCCACTGGCTGGTTTATACTCTCCTGGAGCTCTGGTTGCCCTGAGGCTGGCCTATACTCTGCTGGAGCCTTGTCCCTGCTGGGCCCTGGTCCTGTCAGAGCTGGTCTACATTCTCCCAGGAGTCTACTGACCATAAGAAGCTTGCAAGGCCTATGCGGTCAAGGTCAAGCAAGTGTTTGCTGGCCAAGCCTGGGGTCTCCCTAAGAGGAACCTGTCCTCCTGCCTGAATCCCAGAGGCACGGGGCACCATACCTACCGGGGGGCCGGGCCTTCCTCGGGGGCCAGTAGGACCCTGGAGGAAGAGAAGGACAGTGAGGTGCTGGTCAGAGGCCTTTGTATCCCCCCACCCCAGGCCTCCTGAAACAGACCTGATACTGGGGACAACCGCACCCCTGTCACGGATGGGTACAGGTGGGACGATGGAGGTCCAGAGGGAAGGACATGCCCTGGGACATCAGGAGCCACAGGAGGGGGACCCAGAGTGCCCACCCATTCTACTCACACCCCAGCCCACTCACCCTCGGACCTTGCAATCCCTGGAGGAAGACAAAAGCAGGAGAAAGTTAGGGGGGCTGGAGAAGAGCCCACACCTCCCCAATATGCCTCCCACCCACCCACCCACCAGTGCAGTTCCCCCAGCCCATCCACTCACCAAGTTCCCTCGGCTACCTCTGTCCCCTTTCCGTCCCTGCAACAAAGCATGCACTAGTGAGAGGGGAGACCCATGTCCCGGAGGTGGGCAGCAGACTAAGAATCCCTTAGGTCTTGGATCATTCAGAGATGATCTGAAGCCAGGAAGGCAAGCCCCCCTACATCCTTAGTCTTTTCAGCCAGCCTCCTGCACGTACCGGGCGCCCTGAAGGTCCCAGGATGCCAAGGGGCCCAGCAATGCCTTCCATTCCCTAGAGGGGGGTGGGAGGGAGAGACAGAGAGAGAGAGAGAAAGATGACTTCATCATCTGGTGAGAATCAGATTCACAGGCCCAGGAGTGCCCTGTGTCTGGGTGTGGGCTAAAGATGGAAGGATGGGCATGAACTAAGGGTGGAGATGGGGAGAAAGACTGAGAAGGAGTCTTGGGACTTGGTGAGTGGGTGGACTGCTGGACATGAGGGGTGGGGGCTTTTATAGGGTGGGGTCACCCCTCTGTCCAGGCCTCTAACACAAGAGGAAGGAGCCTGCCCAGCTGATGACTGAGTTTTGTAAACTGTCTTTGGGGCAGGAAGAGAGGAGACTCACCATCAAGCCAGGTGGCCCTCGGGGGCCCTGGATGCCCTTGAAGCCGATGTCTCCAGGGGGGCCCTGAAGGAGGCAGAAGGAGAGTTGTGCATGGGAGGCCCTGGGATCAGGCCCTGGCAGCTCCATCTCCACCAGGCACTGGCCAGCCTTGGCTCTCCCTGTTGAGGTCATACTCAGGGGTGCCCAGGAGAGGAACAAATGTCCATAATTGCTAAACAAGTGCCAGTGAGCTGGTTCCATGCTGTCTGGGACACTGTGACAAACCTCTCTGCTATTACATCCACTTTATGGATGAGGAAAGTGAGGCACAGGGCTGGTAAGTTATGGAATTGGGCTTAGAACCAGTGTCTACTGCAGTGTGAGGACTGTGTGTGTGTTGGAGGGGGGGTTGTTGCAAAGACAGTATGCTCCAGCTCACACTGCAAGTGCTCAAGGGATGTTTGTGGAATGAATAAACGTGTACACAAATATGTGAGTGGATAGGACTCTGGCATGAATAGGGTGGTGTGGGAATCTGTACCTTAGGTCCGAAGAGGCCAGCCATTCCTGGGAAACCCATCTCACCAGAATCACCCTGTGGAGAGAATAGGAGGAGGTGTGTGACTGAGGCCAAAACAATGGTGCTTGCCAGGGACAAGAGACCCTAGGCCTGCTTTCTCTTAGGAACTCCAGCCACTCCACCATGAGGCAACCAGCAGAGTGTGAATAGTGCACAAATTAGACACCAGGTCAGTCTGTACTCAAAGGGAGCAGGTGCTTAGGTTCTCTGTCAGATGAGAAGTAGAGGCCAGCTCAGGGATTCCATGAGGAATGTTCTAGAACATTCAGCATTTTTTTGTCCTAGATCTTCAAGGCAAAGAATGAAAGGACTGGCACTCTTCTCAACTCCTCCTCAAAGCACTGTTAAGGGGTGATCCCCTAAAAGTAAAGGGCCTGTTAGCAGAGGGACTATTTTGAGAGCTTGTTTGGAGGTTCTAACAGGGCAGTGCAGCTACCCTCGACTGAAGTCCGAAGACCTCTATTTGGGGAAGGCCGTACTCTTTGACTGAGCACACAGCTTCGGGGAGGAGGGACACACATGGAGTGGTGAGAGAGGAACGGGACACCTGCCTAGCCAGCCATATCAGCCGAATCAACCCTGGCGATCAATGGGATGACAGGTATCGCAGCCAGATCAGAGGGCCTACTTTGTACCAATTGTTTTCTAAAATGGTTGTACCATCTTGTATTCCTCTTATAGAAGAATGGGAGAGTTCCAGTCCACCTACAGCCTCACTGATGCTTGATGTGGGCAATCCATTTAAGATGTCCACCATTCTGCCTTTGTTTAATGACTAGTGATACTAATCCTCTCATGTACTTATTTAGTTTAGCATCATGTTTTTACCTTTTTGTGGCCTTTTGGACCACTTTTTTTCCTTTATTGTGTGTGTGAGAAAGAAACAGATCAGAGCATTGCTCCATCATATGCAATGTCAGGTACTGAACACAGGATTACACACATTTACCAGTGAGCCACCTCCCCAGTTCTTTTCTCTAATCTTCTTTGAAGTGGCTGCTAAAATTTCTTGTTTGGTTTTGTGTGTGTATGTGCATGTGTGGTTGTTGTGATAGCTCCAAGGTCTCACACATGCATAACTTCATAATTTCTGGCCAACTGCTTCATTCTTTTTACTTCAGAGAGAGAAACACAAAGAGGGGAAGAGATACCACAGCCCAGAGCTTTTCCTGGTGTCATGTTGTTCCCAATGTGGTGCCAAGGGCTTGAACCTGGGCTTTGTGCAAGGCAAGGTACATGCCTCACTTGGTGGGTTATACCTTGGCTCCCTGATTGATTAGACTGTTTATTTTCTTCTTATTGGCTTTTGAGTGTTCTCTATATATTCTACACATAAGTTATTTATCTGACAGCTGACTGAGCATTTTCTCCTAGTCTATGGCTTGCCTTTTTACTCTCTTAACAGGGTCTTCCAAAGAGTAAAAAAATATATATATATAAATAAATAAATATTTGTTTATTTATTTATTTATTCCCTTTTGTTGTCCTTATTGTTTTATTGTTGTAGTCATTGTTGGATAGGACAGAGAGAAATGGAAAGAGGAGGGGAAGACAGAGAGGGGGAGAGGAAGATAGACATGTGCAGACCTGCTTCACCGCCTATGAAGCAACTCCCCTTCAGGTGGGGAGCCAGGGTTCAAACCCGGATCCTTCTGCCGGTCCTTGCACTTCGCGCCATGTGTGCTTAACCCACTGTGCTAGCGCCCAACTCCTCCAAAGAGTAAAATTTTAAATTTTGACAAAGCTCAATTTAGCAAATTTTTATGGGCTATGTTTTTGGTATTCTAAGAAGTCTTTGTCTAACTCAAGAGGTTAAAGACCTTCTCTGCTTTTTAAAAGAAGTTTCAGCCAGCATTTTTAGTGGTACATTTAGATGACTTAGCTATGCTAGCTTCATTTTTTGTGTATTGCAATAAAGTTTACAATTTATCTGACATCTTTTGTTTGAAAAACTTTTCTTTGTCCATTTTTGTTAAAATCACACCTTTGTTTAAACTCACATATATGTGTCATGTATGTGATGCATTTCTGGAGTCTGTTCTGTTCCTTTGACATACTATTACATATATTGGTGTTTGGTTGTCTTTGCTACTTCAAATTGGCTTTTATTTATTTATTTTTCACATGGAAAGACAGAGACAGAGGTACAGAGAGAAAGACAGCACAGCACTGAGGATTCCCCCAGTGCAGGCTCTAACCTGGGTCTCATCTCTGATCTACCAGTATATTGACAGCAATATCATACATGTTTTATAATTGTAGCTTTATCATAGGTCTTGGCATGGGATACTGTTAGACCAATGTTGTTACTTTCTTTTTTTCTTTCTTTTTTTTTTTTACAAGTTGTTTTGGTCATTTCAGGCATTTTGCATGTTCAGATGAATTTTAGAATCAGTTTGTCATTTTCTTTCCTTTTTTAAAATGTATCATTAGAGAGTGAATTCAGGGTCTTACACATACTTAATACAGTTTTGTGGCAATCTAGACCCAACTCTTTTGCTCATTTTTTATCTAGGGAAGAAGAAAGAGATGAGATTACCCTAGCATTACTTCATCATCCATGGTGATCCATTATATTGAATTACAAACTATATAACATATAATATATTATATAAATTATATAGACTAATTTTCACATATGTCACACTTTCAGTTTTAGAATGAATTTCAACAGAAAGTTAATTAACCTTTTTTGCATAGTCTTAGTTTGCATGGTAAGAATGTTAAGAAATCTTGTATTAACATTTATGAGAAAAAAATACTTTGACATCAGAGTATCTGGTATCCAGTGAGCGTTCTGTTCTGTTCTTATTCAGAGCAGGCAGTCTCTCTCTCTCTCTCTCCGTGTGTGTGTGTGTGTGTGTGTGTGTATGTGTGTGTGTGTGTGTGTGTGTGTATCCCTAGGGCTCACTCACCAGTTGGCCTTTGGATCCAGGCGCCCCCTGACTCCCAGGAAGCCCCATTCCGCCTTCTGTCCCTCGCTTGCCGGGGGAACCCAGCTGTCCAGGTAACCCACTTTCACCCTTAAAGAAATACCAAAATGACCAGTTAAGTGGGGGATGTCTCTTGAGGGAGGGTACAGTAAAAAAGAAGAAGAATGAATCTTTTGGGGGTCATCTGAGGCCCCAGAGTTGGGGGCTGTGGGGGGAGGCAAGGGGTTTATAACAGTTTCCTGAAGGAAGAATGTCTGTCCTGTCTTTTCTCATCTCCCCTCACTCATCCACATGAACCCTAACCCTAATTATCATTTCTCTCCCACAGACCACCCATCTCTGGGAGTGTGTGTGTGTGTGTGTGTGTGTGTGTGTGTGTATGGGGGGGGTGTTAAACCTGGAAATTCAGTTTTAGGCATAAAAATCTTCTGTATAAGCACTAAGATATCTCTCTGACCCATCTAAAAAGAAGTCTTATAGAAGGGTTGAAGGGCCAGGTGGTGGCACATCTGGTTGAGCCCACAAGGACCCAGGTTCAAGCCCCTGGTTCCCACCTGTAGGGAGAAAGCCTTGCAAGTAGTGAAGCAGTGTTGCAGGTGTCTCTCTGTCTCTCCCCTTCTCTATCACTCCCTTCCCTCTCAATTTCTGACTGTCTCTATCCAATAAATAGAGATAATTTAAGAAAGGGTCTTGGAGGCAAGAAACATCTATTATTCCAAAAATTCCCACAAGAGGGAGCTGATGGACAACCCTATAACTTGTGGATATTTCAAGGGCCCAATAGGGGACACTATTAATTGCTACTTGGATAAACTAGCTCTTAAGTCCTTTTCAAACTTGGACCAGGGACCTCTGAGACAGGTCAGCAGAACAGACTCTATTTATTACCCAGAACCTGGACATGGGTGTACATGTCCCCTTTATAGTCACTTAGTATTATTAGTAGCCAGGCACAAAGGGTGGAGGGTAGGCAGGTGGCTTCAAAAGTGTCCAACCTTGAATCCTGGGGGCCCCTGTGCTCCAGGCAAGCCAGCCACACCTGCATTTCCTCTCTTCCCAACAGGACCCAGGGGGCCAGGCTCCCCATCATCTCCCTGCTCCCCCTGTAAAGAAAGAGCGTGAAAGAGTTTCCCATGTTTTGGGAAATAAGGGATTGAGGAGGTCAGATGGTTGGAGACAGGGTGCAGCCTGGATGGATCTGATGGGGGGGGGGTAGTGGTGTGGGGGTGGGGATGGCAGGATGGATCAGGGGTGGCAGATGCTCCTGTCACACTTCCTATGTGAGGGTGGTTGGACCAGGGGAACAAGAGGAGTCACAGACATTCTCTAATGGAAGGGGGGCCTCTTAAAAAATAGGGTTCTGTCTACTGGGTACAGGGTTATTTTCTGGGTGCTGGCATGGGAGGGGGATAATACTCTAAGGTCCCAAGGGGTGAGGTCACAACAGCCCAGGAAAATTCTGAATATGAGTTTCCAAACCCACTCTCCCTCTCCACCTCAAAGGAGACAGTATGTGAAGCCCCAGTTGCTCACCTGCTGTCCTGCTTGACCATCATTGCCAGGAAGCCCATCTGATCCAGCGACCCCCTCAGGGCCCTGTCTGCCAACCACACCCTGGGGTCCCGGAAGCCCCTGCAGGCCCTGGCAGTACAGGAGAAGCAAGTGAGAGCCTTGAGGGAGGGCAGGGGGTTCCATCTGGAGGGCAGGCGTAGGTCACTCACCTGGATCCCCCTCCGTCCTGGTGCCCCAGCCTTGCCTTGCTTTCCCTTTGGTCCCTGAAAGATCAAGGAGGCACATGAGCAAGGCTGCCTGGAAGAGATATCGGATCCCAGCACCTCTGAGATGAGGAGTGGAGAAGAGGATCTAGGGCCCCTGTGTAGCTAGGTCTCCCCTTCTCTTGGGTCACAGCATCTAAATTACAGATGGGTCCAAGCACACTGACTTCAGGAGCCCAGGGCAGGACTGCCCTTGGAAACTTCCAGGGTTGTCACTGGCCCTGTGTTGGGCCCTACCTCACTGGCACCCCCTGCTGAATGGCTGTGGGCATTGATAATTTCCTCCTGGGAACCTAAGCTTTTGGCTAGCTGGTCCATTTGATACTATAAACATTTTAAGTATCTGGGAAGTGATGGGGGCAGGGGAGGGGGAAGCTATGGAGTGGATGTGTAAGAGAAGGGGAGCAGTTATAGGGGACAAAGGATAGGGCATTAAGACTGCTAGCATGGGGAGAAACGTAGGACAGAGATAGAGTATCAGACACTTGTGCTTGGGGCCAGGAGGTGGCACACCTAGTAGAGCACATATTTCACCATGTTCAAGGACCTGAGTTCAAGATCTCAGTTCCCACTCGCAAGGGGGAAGCTTCCCAAGCCATGAAGAAGTGCTGCAGGTGTCTCTCTCTCTTCCTCTCTATCTGCTCTTTCCCTCTCAACCTATCTCTGTCCTAGCAAAATTAAAATAAAACAAATATTAAAGAAATGATTCTCAGAGGGGGGCAGGCAGTGGCATACCGGGTTAAGTGCACACATTACAGTGCACAAGGACTCTGGTTCAAGGCCCTGGTCCCCACTTTCATGAGTGGTGAAGCAGGGCTGCAGGTGTCTCTGTCTCTTTTCATCTCCATCTCCCCCTTCCCTCTCAGTTTCTCTCTGTCTCTATCCAATAAGAAATAAATAGAATTTTTTTTAAATCATTCTCTCATGGGGTTAATGGTTTACAGCACAGTTGCTGACACGAGTGCAATTTCTTATTTCTCTGTGATAGGTGTCTGCAGAACATTCTCACCACCAATTTAGGACCTTTCCTGACTGCTGGGTCCTGTCTTTTCCCTTGCCTGGGTCTCAGTCACCCCTCTTCACCCTCAGGACACTTGGTATAATAATACCTCTTCTCCTTTTGATCCTTTGGGTCCCAGTCGCCCCCGGGGTCCCGGATGTCCCTGCAAACCAAGGTGAGATGACGCAAGGCAGCCCCAGGATTCTCTCCCGGGGAAGGGTGGCCAGTCTCCGCCTGGAGGGGGAGGGGTGGGGGAGGGTTTTGGGGGTGTAGGTGCTGGGGGCGCACACAGGGTCAGGACTGGAGAACTGAGAATGGGCTGCCCATGGTTCTCCTGCAGAGAGGGCTCCTTTAAGCCTTAAAGGGTCCAGTTCAATCATTCATTCTCAGATTGGGGTCCCACCCATTTCAGATCAGGAGGGGGATCAGACAGGAAGCTCCACTCACAGGTCGGCCCTGCTGACCCGGATTTCCACGGAGGCCTTGAACACCCTCCTGTCCCTGGAATTCAAGGAGAGACAGGTGAGGGGTGTTGGGGTCACTTCTGACCTGAAGAAGCCCCCAGAAAGGGTTTGTGCTTCCTAAGGGCATGCTCCTGACACTCCCAGCCATAGTGGTCTCATCTGTAAAATGGGTGACATAGCCACACATGCAAAGGAACAGGAGAGCAGATACTGGGGTTCATTCAATGGCACGCCTCCTGCTTCTGCTCCCCAACCACTGCCTCCTCTCCTCTGTCAGGAAAGGCCTGGAACCTTTGCCCTTTCAGCATGAATTGAGTCTTGTGCTCTGGGTCCAGGGTCAGGGTTCATTTTACTATTGTGGCTTCTCTGCCAGCAAAGGCTCTTCTGACTCCAGGTCACAAGTAATGGGGCCCAGACCATGTAATACCATCTCTTAGGACACCTCCATGCAGCCAGCAGTGGGTGTGCTCATACTTACAGGGTAGCCAGGGTCCCCAGGTTCTCCTCGGTCCCCACGAGCACCCACAGGGCCCTGAGGGACAAGGACAACAGCATATGTGGAGTCAGTTGGGGTAGGGGAGGCAGAACCCAGACCCTGTCAGCCACACCCTCTGCAGAGCTGGTAGTCTTCTCACCCTGTTTAGCCCCTGTTCCCCCACTCACTCACCACAGACATGGTCCAGATGAGCAAGTGAGACTTACCCGATCTCCAGGGGGCCCAGGGAGACCCTCAGCCTTGCCATCCTCGCCTTGCTCCCCCTGTGAACATAGAGTGAGGACAAATCATCACTCCTGGTGGATTTGGGGGCTCCACAGGGAGGCCTGAAGGGCCCTCATGTGTCTAACTGGGGCTCTAGTTAGAGAGACTGAGGGCAGAGAGGGGAGGGCAGGTATGAGGTCAAAGCCAGCCTTGGGTACAGAATGGAACTGTGGGACACAATATAGCACTCTCTACCCCCCCCCCACCTGCTGGGCACCCCAGCTGATGTCCTTGGGATGGAAGACAGGAAATAGAATAGAGTAGAGACCACTGTCACTCGGCTCTGCACAGGACCTTTAGCAGGCCAAGCAAGATCTCAAAGCCTTTCCTCAGCTGGGGAATGGAGGGAGGTAGGGCACAAGGGACCATGGCCTCTGTACCTCCCATGGACAGAGAACCATGGCCCAAAGTCTAGGACTGTCTGATCTCAGTTGGGCATTCTGGGGAGTGGAGACTTCCCCTTCCTTCTTGTGTGGTTCTTGGTCCCTGTTATGGGGGAGGGGGGCTACTGGACTGGGGGCTTTAGGGAAGGGGGCCTGATTCACTTCCTGCGTTTCTTGCACCAGACACTTACTAAGGGTACATTTTATGGAATCCCTATATACAGCAGTATTCCCTACCCTGTGTGCTATGACTGCTACCTCCAATTTACAGATGGGGAAAATGATAACTAGGGCAGGTGACACTTAGCCAAGGCCACATAGGAACCATGGGTTAGTCTGCACTGAAAGCTAGCCATTGGCATCTCCCCCACCACCCCTTACCCTTACAGCTATAGTTTGGAGATGCATATTTTAGTACCAGAAAGTCTTGAGGGGCTCCTTGTCTCCACTTCCTCCCTGTGACAAGAGACTCATGCTATCACCCCAGCCCTTCAGAACACTGCCTTATAGGCTACTGCTTGCCTGGCACAGCCATAGTGACAGTGGACTGCAGTCTGCCCCCTTGGCTGGTCATGGTGTGACTTGGGGGGTTGCTGCCTGGAGTAGACACAAGGAGTACATGCTCCCCAGATACCTACCTTTTCACCTTTTGGTCCAGGGGGTCCAATGGACCCTGTGATGCCTTTGTGTCCCTGAAGGAAGCAAGATGGCAAGAGGAAAGAGCTTGAGGCAGTGAGGACATGGTTGGGAGGGGGCATATGACAAAGGACAGGGACTCAGAGATGGAGACACTGGGCTCTGCTGTGCTGTCCCAAGTTGCTGTGCAACTCTCAGAGGTGCCCTGTGCCTTTTGGGCCTTGGACACGCAGACATCCTGCATGGGCTTTAGACACACCTCTCAGGGGTGCACCTGTTCCAGGATGGGTGTGCCTGCTCTGACCTGGACCAGGTCTTAGGAGAGCCAGCTGTGTCCTCCAGAGCTGGGGCAGGGGTAAAAGCAGGAGCAGGGGTAAATCCTTGTGTGTTGTGTGTGTGTGTGTGTGTGTGTGTGTGAAGTGCTACAGCAACAGACACCCCGTGCTCCCCTTACTCCCTCTAGGTAGTCCTCACCTTCTTCTGTTCTCTCCCTCTCTGCCCCTCCTTGTGCCATGTCTCTTTCAGAAACAGAATTCCCTTGCCCCCAAACTTCACAAGCTGTCATGTTTGTACACCTGTTCTTTTACTACCTGAGCTTCAGTTTCCCTTTCTGAGAAGGCCCCTTGGCTTTCTAAGGTCTGACCTCTCCAGATGTGTAGTGGGGGTTTTAGCTCTGCCACCTCCAAAGGGGGAAGCCTCCTTGATGCAAAAGCAGGTTAGGACTCCTTGCTTCCCTGGAGAGCAGCTGGGGCATTCTGGGCTCTCAGCATCAGAAGGCAGGGTTCTGTGAAGGCTCAGGATGGGTGTCTGCCCCCACTCCCACCACGACACTGACACCCCACCACCACCACCAGGTCTATGGGCCCAGGTGTTCCCCAGGACTGAGAGACCATGGCACCCTAGAGAAACCACCAAGGTGGGTGGTGAAATGGGAGGGGTGTGGCCTGAATCCAAAGGGAGGGAGGGAGGCATCCTTACATCATATCCAGCCAGTCCCGGCTCTCCATGTGCCCCCATCCGGCCTGGAGCACCCTGCAAGAGGAGGAGATGGTGTTGGCTCAGAGCATGACTCTCACAGCAGAGATAGGCTTGGAGTCTCCCCTAGGCTCAGCCCAACAGCTTGGACACCCACTCTATCCTGAACCCAACCCAGGAAACCAAGTGTTTACCCCCTGCTCCCCCAGATCTCACTCCTTCCTGCTCCAGTAGCATATGACAGATGGATGCAGAATCTGGATTTATTATTATTTTTTTCTGAGCCAATTGTTAAAACAGAAATGTTATGGGGCTGAGGAGGCAGTACGATGGTTATGCAAAAGAATTTTATGCTTGAGTTCCACCATTAATACAGAGCTGAAGAGTGCTCTAGTTAAACAAAGAAACAAATGAAAACCAGAAGTAAAAACAAACAAGCAGAGTTCACTGGGTAGAGTGCCTGTCTTGCCCTACACATTGCCCAGGTGTGAGTCCCAGCACCACATGGGAGGTGCCATAGCAATGAAGGAAGCTCCAGTGCAGTAGTATTCCCCCACCCCATATCTAAAGTGGTCTGGGAGCAGTAAAATTACACATGCATGAGGGTCCAGCTATGCATACACTCTCACATATATATATTCAGAAGATGACAGATATGCTTCGGAAACTACTAGCTTGATTCATTAATTCATTCAATCAAAAGACTTTAAAATACATTAAATTATGGGTACTGGTAACTCACCCTGTAGAGTGGACATGTTACCATGAGGACCTGGGTTCAAGTCCATGACCCTCACCAGCAGGGGCAAGTTTCATAAGTGGTAGAACAGTGAGTGCTACAGGTACCTTTCCTCCTTCTCTCTCTCTCTCTCTGCCCTCACTTTCTCTATCCTTCCCTCCCTAAATCTGATCCACTGAAAGGGGAGTCTCTTCAATAAATGGTGTTGGAAAAAATGGGTTGAAACATGCGGAAGAATGAAACTGAACCACTATATTTCCCCAAACACAAAAGTAAATTCCAAGTAGATCAAGAACTTGGATGTTAGACTAGAAACGATCAAATACTTAGAGGACAATATTGGCAGAACTCTTTTCTGCATAAATTTTAAAGACATCTTCAATGATACAAATCCAATACCAAAGAAGACTAAATAAAAAATAAACCAATGGGACTACATCAAATAAAAAAGCTTCTTTACTGTCAAATGTAAGACATTAATCCCCCAATAAAGAAATTTTTAAAAAATTAAAAGTTTCTGCACAGCAAAATAAACCAATACCCAATGAGACTCCTCACAGAATGGCAGAAAATCTTTACATCAGACAAGAGGTTAATAACCAAAATATATAAAGAGCTTGCCAAACTCAACAACAAGAAAACAAATGACCCCATCCAAAAATGGGGAGAGGACATGGACAGAATATTCACCACAGAAGAGATCTGAAAGGCTGAAAAACATAAAAAAATGTTCCAAGTTTTTGATTGTCAGAGAAATGCAAATAAAGACAACAATGAGATACCACTTCACTCCTGTGAGAATGTCATACATCAGAAAAGGTAGCAGCAACAAATGCTGGAGAGGTTGTGGGGTCAAAGGAACCCTCCTGCACTGTTGGTGGGAATGTCAATTGGTCCAACCCCTGTGGAGAGCAGTCTAGAGAACTCTCAAAAGGTTAGAAATGGTCCTACCCTATGATCCTGCAATTCCTCTCCTGGGGACATATCCTAAGGAACTCAACATACCCATCCAAAAAGATCTGTGTACACATATGTTCTTGGCAGCACAATTTATAATAGCCAAAACCGGGAAGCAACCTAGGTGGCCAACAACAGACGAGTGGCTGAGCAAGTCGTGGTATAAATACATATTGTAATATGACTCAGCTATTAAAAATGGTGATTTCACTGTTTTCAGCCCATCTTGGATGGAGCTTGAAGAAATTGCGTTAAGTGAAATAAGTCAGAAACAGAAGGATGAATATGGGATGATCTTGCTCTCAGGCAGAAGTTGCAAAACAAGATCAGAAGAGAAAACACCATTACACCAAAGTAAAAGACTCTGGGGTGTGTGGGGGAGGGGGAAGAGTACAGGTCCTGGAAAGGGATGACAGAGGACCTAGTGGGGTTTTGTTGTTGTGTAGAAAACTGAGAAATGTTATACATGTATAAACTATTGTATTTACTGTCGAATGTAAAACATTAATCCCCCAATCAAGGAATAAAGAAAGAAAGAAATCTTATCCACTATCAAAAGAAAAGAAAAAATAGCCTCAGCAATAACCCTGGTGGCAAAAATAAACAAACAGTGAAAAGGAACCACTGTGTGGTGGTAGACAGAATTGGACTCTTAGCAGGAAGCTTAATGCAGTATATCTGCATACTGACTTGCACTGATACCCCCCTGAAACTTACATCATGTCATGACCACAGTACTACTGTGGAATCGTACAAACTAATAGTTACATCAATCACACTAAAATTAAAGATGATAAATCCTGGAAACTCAACCTCCTCCTCAATGATTTTTCCCTGTGTTACTGTTTAGGGGGTTATTTCTGTTGGTTAGAACATATGTGGGAGAACATTCTAGATCACAGCATGCCCCTGCCCAGTTCTCAAGGATGTCATATGGGCAGCCTGATGTCAGCCACAATGGAGGATTCACACCAAGGGGCCTGGAAAATGTCACAACCAAATGCCGAACCACCTCTGCTGGCTCCTCTTGGGGTCTTCCTCCTCCTGTAGCCATCACCCCTCAGGGGTTCTCCCTTCCAGGCCAGCAAGGCTCTGGGACACCCTCAGAGTCACCTGGGTCCATAGCATCTTCTCCTTGATCCTCATCATGAATCTCTTTCCATTGAGGAAGATCCTCTTCAGGGCTGGTCCCCTGCCCACTTTCCCCCACCCCCAGTCCCAGTGGATTTCTCTAAGGAGAGGGGCTTCAGCTTCTATGAGCTTCCCAAAGGAGTCACATGATTTAAAGGTGGTAGGGATAAGGAACCACCAGAGTTGCAGCTGACAGCAGGGGAGGGTAATGCTAGCGCAGAGGTGCCTCCTTTTCTGTCTTCAATCTCCCTGTTCCAGGCCTGACCCCCTCTCCTCCTGGCCCGTCCTCCCATAGAGTTTTCTCACCGTTGGTCCAAGGCTGCCCCGGGACCCTTTAGGGCCTAGGGTGCCAGGGGGTCCAGGGTCTCCAGGGGTGCCCATCTCACCCAGATGTCCTTGGTAGCCCTTGGACCCCTGCAGTGGGAAGAGAGACAGACTGTCACCAACCCTGGAGGCTGGGACAGAAGACAGTGAAGAAGGGAGGAGAGGGGGTGATGACAGGGAAGGTGTCCTACCTTGGCTCCAGTTCGGCCCTTTTCTCCCTGCTTCCCTGGTTTTCCTTCAGGACCCTGCAAGAGAAGCAGAGGAGGGAGGGGACTATGAGGATGAGAGAACTGAGGCAAATCCACAGAGCAGAGTCAGAGTGCATAGTTGGTAAAGCACATGTCACCAAGTACAAAGACTCAGGGTTCAAGTCCCAGGACCCCACCTGTGGGGGGCATGGGCTCAAAGCTTCATGAGTAGTGATGCCAAGTGTCTCTCTTTCTCTGATTCTCACCTTCTTTCAAAACAAACAAAACTCCATTTTGGGCTCAACACCTGTGTGACCTTGAGCATGACCTAGTTTCTTGTGCTCACCTCTCCGTGGGGGCAGAAGAGGTTTTATCTGCTGCAGGTTCAACCTGGTGACACAGGGTCACATTGGGGAGTGCCCTGTCACACTGTTGTCTCAGTCCTTGTCTTCCTGGGAGTAGCTCTCTGCATGGTGCCACATGTGTTCTCACACTCCCAACATTCCAATCCACCTTCTTTGAGACCCTGAGCAGTAAGCACTGTGCAGAACCACTCCTGAAGTTCAGATGGCCAGGCATCCCCAGAATGAAGTGACCTGCCCAGGCCCCCTGCTCTGTGGTGGGGGGTTCTGACTCAGTTGCAGATCAATTTCAGTGCACACCCAGGGCTTAGGGTGATGACAGGTAGGCAGGGAGGTTTCCACACCCCCTTCACTCCTGAGATGAGAAGTGTCACCTGACATCCCTGAGGCCAAGTCCCCAAGCAGGGTCCTTTTCTCAGGGGCTGGGGCTGGGGGCTCCTTTACACTGTGCCAGTCCAATGCCAACTCCACTCTCCCAGTGGCACCCATTGTCACTCCCTCTAAATGACTGCTTTGCCCCCTGCCTCTGCAGGGTATCCCAAAATGCTTGGAAGGGGTCATAATCTGATTTTGTCTCTATAGTTATTCAGTAGGAGTGAATAAAGGTATATAAGTATGCATGTGTACATGTAAGAAATGAAAGAAAGACAGAGAGAAGGGGAGAGAGAGAATTCCAGTGCAAGGCTGTGCAACACTGCACCAGAAAAGACAGGGTTTCTGGTCTGGAATGGACTCCCCAACTACCTCCAGAGGACAATCGCCTCCAGGCCTCAACTTCACAGGTAGCTCGGAAGAACATCTATGCTCTTGCTAAGCACTGAAGAACTGGGTTTATGTGATTCCTTTGGCTGTATGAACAGTGATGCCCACTATAGGATAAAGGAGGTGAGGGTTTTATCTGGGAGAAGAAGCTACACTGTAAGAAGAGGTCCTGCCTAACAGAGATGGAGGAGACCAGGGACAGGGCATTCCACAGCAGCAAGGCATGGCTGAGCTCACCCAGAAGGACCTGCCTCCTTCCTGCAGATCTTTGCAGCTCACCTGTGGCTGGGCAGCCCTGTTTTCTGGGTTGTGGGCAGAGGGAACTGACTCAGAGCCTGGCTCTGACTCATCACAAGGAGAAATGTATGCACATGTATTAGAGAACACTGTCCATCACCAAAGGGTGATGCCAATCAGACCACTCTAGGGCTTCAGGAAGCAGGAGAAGCAGCTCTGGAAGGACCCAAGCAAATTTCTGTGCACCCTGGGGCTCACAAACTCAGGAGGTCCTGGACGTATACCTTTCCTCCATGACTCAGTTTCTCCACTTCTGACAGGTTAGTCATTTTTTTTCACCTATTTTATTGGGGAGTAAATGACTTACAATACAGTTGTTAACACATAAGTAAGACTGATAATCTCACTATAATTAGGTGTGTACAAGACACTCTCCCTCAACTTAGGTTTTTTTTTTTTTTCCTCCCAGGAACCCAGAGCCCCTCCAACTCATCCCTTTTCCTCCTTCTTCAGAGTCCTTTATTTTGGTGCAATATGCCACACCCACTTTCCAAGTTTCACCTTGTGTTTTATTGTCCTTGCGTTTTGTGTTCCACCTATGAATAAGATCATTCAGTATTTGACAGGATGGTTTTGAGCTAGCTCTGCACTATCCAGTGTGGTATTCCCTCACCACATAGGGCTACAACCTCTTGATATGTTGCCATTGTGAGAGAGGCACTAATTCCGTTTTTTTTTTTTTTTTTCATGTCACTCTATTGGCTCTGATGGGCCCTTTCCAGCTGGGTTCATACCCCATGATGAGAGATTCAGAGGGCTTAGTGGGATGAGGCTGTGGAGCCAAAATGGAGATCTGGCTGGGCTTCCAACCATCTAGGTGTGTTTCTAGAAAGGCCCCTGTGGCTTTTAAAATTCTATTTTTGAAGATTCAGTTGGCTCTCAGTCATGGATTGGGAGATACTTACCTTGCAGCAAGCACTAGTGCCAAAGAAACTCAAATACAGGCCTCTTGCTGTCTGTCATCAGAGGTGTACTCTGTGTGGCACCTGTGTACCTCTCTTTCCAGTTCCAGGAGGTGAGAGATGAGAATTGACAGCAAGAGTCATCAGTACAGTTACTATCACTGCCACCACCATCAGCACTTTCACCACCCCTAGTCACCACTACAGTCAGCACAATCACTACTATCACCACCACTACCACCATCACCACCACCATCACCACCACTGTGTTACCAGCTTCCGTCACCTCTCCCTCCAAATTCACAATCAACTTTTTCTATAGCTTGTGTCTTTTGACAAGTGCTTTCCTAGTCAGTTTCACTGATTCTTAGAGATGAGTAAATGAAGGCTCAGAGAGAGACAGTGATTTGCCCAAGGCCACAGAGAGAGTGACTGGGTTTAGGAAGGTTCCTGCCACATGTGCTGTCCATTGTACAGTCCCAATACTCAAAGGATCACTAATCAAGGCACCCTTGGAAGCTAAAAGTTAAAAGGATCACAGCATATATTTCTTCCAAATCCTTCTTCAGGCCAAGGGTGTGGCCCGGGGAGGTCAATATCAAGTGAAAGGTCACACAGCAAGTTGCTGATGAACAGTCGAAGCCAGAGCCTCTCCTCTTTGGCCCATTTCCCCACACTTGAGCCAACCTCAGGGGAGGCCTCCCGGCTTGGAAGTGTGAGCATGTGACTCAGCTGTTTGCTGACCTCACTCTGTAGCAACCACTGGGGTGAGGGGACATCTAGCACTTCAGTTTTATTTTTAGGAAACAAATATTTTCCCACAGCCACAGTTAGTGACAGGCTAATTTGAACTCACCCAAGTTACTCATTTTAATTTCATGCCAGGAGGCGAGAAGCATCTGAATGAAACTGGACTGCTATGTCTGGGAAACAACATAAAGTTCTCTACTCTGGGGATTTAGATCAAAAGGGGGGACTGGGTTAGAAGTAGAGTTCTTAGGGTAGACCCCATCGGGCAGCTCACCTGAAAAACAGTCTAATGCATTTGTTGCAAGTTCCAGTGGACTAACTCAGCATTCCCTATTTCTGGGTCACGCATGCATAACCTTCTCCGCTGGGTACCCTTCCCACAACCGTCACTCCCATTCCCCTCCCTCCTAAAAGTCAAGTCCAAAGGCACTGGTGGAATATTTGAGGCACTCTGAAACCACCTTTGATAGCTCAACTGGTAGAGTGGAGGACTGTAGAGAAGAGGCACTCTGAAATTAGCCTCTGCGACCTTTTAACCAAGTCCTGGAGGTCTGACTTTCAGGAGAAGGAAGTCTGAGAGATCAGGAGTCAGGAGATCTGAGTTCAGTTTCCAGCTCTACACTATTTCCTAACTGTGTGAAGCTGGGCAAGTTCCTTCCCTTCTCTGATCTTTGTATCTGACTACAAACACTCATATAATTTTTTTCCCTAGGGTGGAAGGGCAGAGCTTCTTTTCTCTCTTTTGACCTTTCCCCCTTTCTTTCTTCATTTGTTTTTAACAGTGCACTGCTCAGCTCTGGCTTATGGTAGTGTGGAGTACTGAACATGAGACTTTGAAGCCTCAGGCATGAAAGTCTTTTTGTATACCTATTATACTATCTCCCAATCTCCCCAACCCATTTCTCTGTCTTGTCTTTTTTTTTTTTTTTGGTAAATATTTATTTATTTATTCCCTTTTGTTGCTCTGTTGTTTTATTGTTGTAGTTATTATTGTTGTTATCGATGTTGTTGTTGGATAGGACAGAGAAAAATGGAGAGAGGAGGGGAAGACAGAGAGGGGGAGAGAAAGATAGACACCTGCACACCTGCTTCACTGCTTGTGAAGCGAATCCCCTGCAGGTGGGGAGCCGGGGGCTCAAACTGGGATCCTTAAGCCAGTCCTTGCACTTGGTGCCACATGCACTTAACCCGCTGCACTACAGCCCAACTCCCTTCTCTGTCTTTTCAATCAACAGTGTTTCTTCATCTCCCAGGATCCACCCCAGACTGGATGTCAAAGGCATAAATGTCAGGCTGGGGAGATAGCTCAGTCTGTCCAAAGTATCAATTTGCATGCCTGAGGTCCCAGAAGCTGTAGGTTCAATCCCCAGCACCACCTTAACAAAATATAAATTGAGTTGTAAAACAGCTCACATAGACAGCGCTCTGCATTGTCATATGCACAAACTATATTTGAGCTTGGCTGCCAGTGCACGAAGGAAGCTTCAGTGCTGTGGTTTCTTTGCCTCTCTCTGTGTCTCTGTCTAAAAAGTGAACCCAGCATAGTGAAGCCCAAGATGGATAAGATGAATAAACAGACTATAATACAAATAAAGGTATAAATATAAATCAGACAAGGTCTTAGCTTTCTAGGGGCTAAGACACACTCTGGCAGATACAGTGACTCAAAGGTTAGCCTGAGGGTCAGAGAAGGCTTTCTGGAGGAGATGGTGTCTGTGATCACAGCTTAGGGTCAGAGAGGAGTTGAGCAGGTCACAGTGGGAAGGTGAGAAAGATTGAGTGTGCACAGAGGTAGGTGTGTGGGCTTGAAGTCAGAGAGCTCTAGCAGGCTGGCAGGATGAAGCAGCAGAGGCCAAGTCTATGCAGGTGAGGCAGTGAGGGATGGAGAGGTGTTGCTCCAAGGGGCTGGGTAGGCTGGCTCAAAGGCCTGCTGGGTACTGGCACACTCACCCGGATTCCAGTAATGCCAGGAGGCCCTGGGGGCCCATCCTCGCCCTTCAGCCCCTCCTGGCCCTTCTCGCCACGTTCACCATCCGGACCAGGGTCACCCCTGTCACCCTAAGTTGGAAAGCCATGGGGAAGGGGAAAGAGAGAATAAATTAGTCATGAAGCACTTTAAAGGCCCCAGACCTCAGAACACCATTCAGATGGCATAGCTGAAAGTCCCCAGATTAGAAAGAAAATAGATTCTACCTGGGACCCTCATGAGGAACAGGCAAGAAGCCATTATGGAGTACCAGGTCCAGGGACTGGGTCAAAATTTCAGGTCAATGGCAGAGCATGAATGAGAACCTAGAGGTTCTAGTTCCTTCTTATTCTTCTAGTTCTCTATCCAGGAGACAATTCCCCTGCCCCATCACCCCTGAGGTCTTGCTTATTAAATTCTTTTTTTCTTTTCTTTCTTTTCTCACCACTGTGAGACCTGGGGCTTAAACAAATGTCCTTGAGTAAAGTAATGTGTGACCTGGGGCCCAGCATAGAGCCAGCCAGCACCTTTATTCAAGGGAAGCTTCAGTCTCAAGGAGACAAGTGGAAGGTCATGGCATCCCCAGTCATACCTGGGGGCTGTGGAGCTGGGCAGGGCACACCCCCCCACCATCTATCCTGCTCCACACAGGGTAGGGGCTCAGAATTAACCCTTAGAATTTCAGGAAAATATGGAACTTTGGGGAGAAAATTTAGATGTTTGTAAGAAGGATAGTGGGGAGTGGGGTGGGGAGTGAAGAGGCAGAAATTAGCTCCAGAAGATATACACAGATACCAACAAACACACACCCCAACTCCTGGCCTAGGACACTTACCTTCAGTCCATCAGGCCCTGTGGGACCACTGTCACCCTCCAGGCCTGGCTCTCCCTGGAAAAGGGTGGTGGGGAAAGATAAAGAGATATAACTGGGGAGAGGGCCCCCAGCATGCTTTTACTCACCCCCCACTCTCTCAAGCAAATACCCTACCCTTATTTCCAGGGAAGAGATGGAATAAATGAAAGGCTGGAAAGTGGAGGCACCCACTTTCAGTATTCCACAAGAGTGGCAACTCCTCCACCCCCCGCCAAACCACAGGTAGCTGTGTCTGCAGGGTGAGGTGGGGTGGGAGACATGGGAGGTCACAGGTGAGTAGGGGCTGGCTACAGAGTTGCCTATACCCCTCTCCATCTCATGAAGCTGGACTGGGAGACAGTGCAGTTCAGCCTAGTGGTTGAAAATAGGCTGTAACACCAGACAGACTTGAGTCCCCAAGGAAATTTGCTCAGAGTTCACATTAGAGCCTTGCAAACTAGGTCCACAGTGTAAGGACAGCCTAAGAGAGAGACAAGTTTCTTCTCCTCTTCCTCTTTCTCCTTCTTCTTTTTTTTTTTTTTTTTTCTCCTTCTTCTTATTACCACCACCAGGGACATCATTGGGGCTCAGTGCCATTACTATAAATCCATTGCTCCCAGTGGCCATTTTTTCTTTCTTTCTTTCTGTTTTATTTGATAGGACAGAAAGAAACTGAGAGTGCAGGGGGAGATTAGAGGAAGAGAAAAAGATAGACACCAGCAGACCCACTTCACTGTTAGTGAAGCATCCTCCATGCAGGTGGGGAGTAGGAGCTTGAACCCAGATCCTTGCACATGGTAATGTATGTGCCTGGACCCTAAGAGACAAACTTTGTAGATTTCTTTTGGAAAAGGAGAAGCTAACCTTCCATGGAAACACATAAGTGTTTAACAGAAAAAAGCACTTGGAAATCAAATAAGTTCAGAGACCCTGGGTTAATCCCAAAGGAAGCAGTTTCTTGGTTGTAGGCTTTCTCAGAGCTAGGAGGATGATGCCAACAATATGTGAGAGGAGCACAGAGCATGCATCTCAGGCACTTTGATCATAACTGCCTTCCAGGGCACCTCTGCAGTGTGGATGAGTGGCCTTCCTGGGAGAATAAATGGGGCTGCAGGAATTCATGGTCGGTCTTTCTCTTCCTCTCCCCCTCCCCCCTCCTTCTCTCCTCCCCTCCTTCCCTCCCTCCCTCCCTCCGTTCCTCCCTCCCTTCCTTCCTTCCTTCCTTCCTTCCTTCCTTCCTTCCTTCCTTCCTTCCTCTTTTCTTTCTTTCTTTCTTTCTCTTTCTTTCTTTCTTTCTTTCTTTCTTTCTTTCTTTCTTTCTTTCTTTCTTCATGGTCTGTCTTTCTATAAGGAACCAGAATCTCAGAGAAGCTGAACAAAGACAGCTCCTCCACACTACTGTCCTGGGGCTTTTCCAGGGGAAATGCATTTGCTAGGACTTACCCGTTGCCCAACGAGGCCCTGCTCCCCGGGGGTGCCCAGAGGCCCAAGGTCACCCTAAGAGAAGGTAAATATGAGTCCATGGGTATGGGGAGATCTGTGCCAACCTTCCTAACACCAAACAGTAATCCTGTTTTCACCAGCTCTGAGGGGGTGTGAGATGGCAAAAGTCCTTTTCAGGGTCTAGAGAGCAGTTGTAAAACACCAGCTGGAACCTTAATTCCCAGTAAGGCCCAGTTATATCAAAGCACCACCCCTGCAACTGTCCCTACCCACACAGCACCCTCCTAGGAGCCTGCTTTTTTAAAAAAAATAGTAATTTAATTAATTACTTTTAACTAGAGCATGCTTAGCTCTGACTTATGGTAGTGCCAGGGACTGAACCTGGGATCTCAGAGCCTCAGGTATGGGAATCTTTTTGCATAACCACTGTACTATCTCCTTGGGTCCTAAGGACATTTTCATTTCACTCATTTACTTCTCATAACATACCTACTATGGAAGATGTTTTCTGTTATATGAAGAAAAAGGGAGCATGGTTGTGGGGCTAAATAGACCCAGCTCATGAAACTGAGCATCAGATGTAAGATCTCAACTTGGAGGGCTTAGTTCTGGGAGTAGCAGGTGCAAGGTGGCACCCCTGTGGTGGTCACTTCCCTTCACTGTCCCCTCCCACCCTGCCACACCCCACCCCCAGCATCCCAAAGGGTGTAGAAGCCCTAAATGAGCCAAAATAAATGCCACCCAACTGCCAAAGATTCCTATTCCCACATGAGATTCTTCCTGTTGGCATTTGGAGGTGCAAGGAATGAATGGAGCTGAGGACCCAGTCTGGTCCCGGCCAGAATAATCCCACTTCCATCCATTTCATCTGTGAGGTGGTTGTCTTCATTGTTGGAATAAAAGTTTCTGGGAGTAAGCCAAGAGTGACAGTCTCAGGCCTGGGACAATTTGATTTAAAAGGCAGGGAGACTCCAGTATACAGACCCGTAGAGGGTTGCCCTGACTTCAACAAAGCCAGTGAGGCTCCTGGACTCTAACCCTGAGGGGGGACTAAGAAGACTTGGGGGGGGAGGCCCTTCCCAGAGTGCAGGTATCAATGGGCACCTGTTTCCTGACAGGTAATGAGGGACCTGGGTGCTGAAATACAGATGGTATCTCAGGAAGCCAGGAGGTACGGCTGCCTCACAGTGGGTGGGAGTGTGAGGCAGGTGCCAGAGAAAACACTGCCAGGGAGTGGAGGAAGGGTGGGGGCTCCAGGCTGACTGGGCACTCTGTGGTGGCCATGGCCAGGCTGCCCAGCCACAGACACACAGCACCATTATCCCGGGCACAAGAAAGACTCGTTTCTCTTCTGGAGGAGGATGGGACAGCTTGCTGGGAGCTGGTTTCAATAAACCATTTTTCTTTTTTCTCATTGTGGCTTACCTTCAGCCCAGCTTCTCCGGGAAGGCCCAGCTCTCCCACTGCACCTGGAGGGCCCTGCAAGAAAATGCCAACAGTCCCTCCTACAGCCAGGAGCAGAGAGGGCAAGGAGTGTGCTAAGGTCACACAGCACAAGAGACACAGAGAGGGGAGCAGACTGCAGGCTTTTCAGAGCTGGAATGAGTGGGGAAGCGGTGTAGCTAGGCCCAGGCTATAGGGGAGTGTTGGGGCTACCCAGAGGCCGCAGGAATCCTCTCCCTCCACATGGTGCAGTTGACCACAGCAGGAGCTCCTTGGCAAATGAGGGGAGGAAATCATCATGATTCACAGGGGAAGAGGCCGGCGAATGCTGTGATCAGGGCTGAGTGACTCCAGTCTCTGTGTAGGCAGGGTTGCTGGGCTATCTCTGCTGGTGGCTGCAGCCCAAAACCCAGGTCTTACTTTCTCCCCAGAATCAGGCAGGGGTGTGCTTGACCCCAGGCCCTTGGTGCTGAACCCTAGTCTGCTGGTGCTGTGAAGTCCCAGCAGGGGCCAGGATGAAGGGGAGAACAGTGTTAATTTCCAGGCTTACAAAGAAGCACTGTTGCCCACCTTGTGAGGGAACTGACATCCCAGATCCCCACCCTGTGACTCTAGTGAAAAACATTCTGTCAGGGTACACATTCTCCAACCTCCATAGGACTCAGACCATGTCCCCTCAAGGGCAGCTGGGAAGGAGTAATGACTTCTCTTTGGCAGCATCAATGGAGGAATGAGGATCCTTTAGCACTCACCTTGGGTCCCATCTCTCCTGGAGGGCCAAGTGGCCCCTGGGGTCCCTGGGGTCCCTGGAAGACAGATAGATGCACAGACAGTAAAGAGAAGAAAGTCAGAGGCCTGATCATGCAATTCAGAGGAGTAGGTAAGCCAGAGAACCTATAGAACTCTGAACCTGTGGTCTAGTCTCCGCTCCCCTCTCCACCAGCTCTAGCCCATCCTTATACTCACCTGCTTCTCCACTTGAAACCCTGGGTTCTCCCCTACTCAGAAACTTTATGTTGTGGCTCCTCTCTCTGCCTGTAAAGCCCTTCCACCCTGGAGCCAGTTCAGAGCCCCAAGCCAGCTATTGGCTGATTCTCTTGTTTAAAATTTATTTATTTATTTATGAGAAAGAAGCAGAGCATTACTCTAGCACATGTGATGCCAGGGACTGAACTCAGGACCTCGTGCTTCAGCATTCAATGCTTGATCCACTTGACCACCTCCCAGGCTTGTCCTTCTCCCTCCATGGTGGGAAGACTGCATGTGCCCTTTTGCCCTGACCTGTCACTACATTCACTAGATCTCCTCATTTCAGCTTCACAGCAGGATGGCAAAGCTTAGACACTGATTGCCATTTTTATTGGCAAGCATGTGAACTGGAGGGTAAGGAGGCCTCCAGACTGACACCCATGGCCCCTGTGTCCTGGGCCAGGGTTCTATCTACCACTGGGGCCTGTCCTGCTAGGGCTGGGAGAGAAGCCCTAGCATTCTCACTCCCACTCTTGCTCTAATCCTGGGAGGGGGTAGGCTGGAGGTGTGTTCCCTCTGAGACCAGCCTGGCAGGGATAGATAAGTAAAGAGGACAGGAAAGGGCATTTACCAGTTCTCCTGGAAGGCCCTTGGTGCCTGGGGGGCCAGAGGGACCCGGGATACCCTGCAGAGACAAACAACGGTGACTGATCTGTCCATCGGCTTCTCCTTTCTTTCTGTCCACCTGGCCACAGGCAAGTCTTCCCATTATGGAGAGATTGAGTTTGGGGTTTGAGGAGAGGTAGAGGATGTGGCTGGAGCCCTTGGGGTTTCCATAGCAGGACAGGATTGCTGAAAGTGGGCACTGTCTCCCACAGAACCTCACGCAGAGGTTCCAAGAGCAGGGTCTACTTACAGGAAAGCCACGTGCGCCCAAGTGCCCTCGCTCGCCCGATGCACCCTAGAAGCAGATCTGGGGTTCAGAGGCAGAAAGTGGGGAGCAAGGAGGTGGGACAGGCAGCTTTCCCAACATACCTGCTGCCCAGGCTGGCCTGGTCTGCCATGTGGTCCTGAGGTGCCCTGCAGGGGGCAGAGGACAAGGTGGGAAAAGGTGCTGGGAGCCACCCCTCCCCCCCAGTGGGAGACAAAAGGCAGCCAGAAAATCCAGGCAGCCTGCCTCCCTCATCATGCAGGTGAGAAAGTGAAGGGTCCGTGAGAGAAGTGACTCGCCACCATCACTGGGACAGAGTTCAGGGTCAAGAACCAAGGGCTCCATCCTCTTGGAGGGAGTGGAAGTAGCCACAGCTCTCAAGGGGGCTGGAAGGGACTTGGAGATCACAGGAAGAAACCTAAGGTTTCCCTACTCTACCTCTTTCAGGCTTTCTCTTCTTTTTAATTATTATTATCATTTATTTATTGAATAGAGAGAGAGAAGCTAAGAGGGAAAGAGGAGATAGAGAGGGAAAGAAAGACACCTGAAGCATTGTTTCATCACCTGTGAAGCTTTTCCCTTGCAGGTGGGGACCAGGGGCTTGAACCTGGGTGCTTTGGCACTGTAAGATGTGCACTTCACTGGGTGTGTCACCACCCGGCCCATCTTCTTTTCTCTTGTTCACAAGCTTTTTCCAGCTCTCTCTTCTCCACATTTCCCAGCACTGCTAGTGGGGGACTCACTAAGGAGGAGGGAAGGAGCTCTCCCAAGCTCCTGCAACCTCTCCAGAGCTCCTCACTGCTCCTGTTTGGGTGTGGAATGAGGGCCCAGACTCTGAACCCACTGTGGCAGGGGAAGCAGGGGTAGCTCATATGGCTCAGTACCTTCAGGCCTCGTGACCCTTGCTCCCCAGCTGGGCCATCTGGTCCTCGGGGGCCCTGCAACAGGAGAAAGAGACTAGCACCATGGACAGCAGGGGTTTTCTTTAGGCAGGGGTCCCTTCTCCTCTGGCTTTCCACACTCCCACCCTGGTGTGTCTGGCACTGAGAAGGAAGGCTAGCATGTGTAGACACCACAGGTGGTCCTGCCTTTCTGGTGTCCAGGAGTAAGCCTGCTTATAGAGATGGTGGGGCAGTCAGCCAACCCATTTCAAACATGTGGAGCCTGAGGCCCAGAGTTGAGGACCATACAGCCAAGCCTCCAGTCATGTCTTGAGAATCTGCTGTCTTCCCAGAACACATGAGACACTAACCAGAATGCAGACATTGACAACCCTTGGGGGAAACTGAAGGGAAGAACTGGGGTGGGTCTGCATGTGGTCAAGTGTAGAGAAGCCCTCTTTCTCCAGCCAGCTGTGCAGTCTAATAGGGCCCTGTTCACAGACAAAGAACTAACTTGAGAAGGGGGCAGAGGGCAGGTGAGTCAGCTGTTCCCTGAAACTCTAGGTTCATGTGCAACCCAGGAGACAGGAGTTTTGGAAGTCTGAGAACTGGGAGGCCCCTGCGGGCTTGAGTCTCCTTGCCCAGAAAGAGACCACAGAGGCCCAGCCCAGGGATAGTAGTGACCTGTGTAAAAGCCCGTAGCACATCAGCAATTCATGTCCCCTCTAGGGATGTCTGTCTCCACAGTCCCGTGTCCTCTCTATGGGGACCCCCCACAAACACAGATGGAGTGGAGTCTCCTGGAAACACCACGCCCATCCCCTGCCCTGCTCTGTAGAGAACTGTCTGTTGTCTATTCTGTGGGGATTGGAAGAATATGTCCTTAGCCCCCAGAGCATTGATCAACTCTGGTTTATGATGATGTGGGGAACTGAATGTGTGACTTCAAAGCCTTGGGCATGACAGTCTCTTTACATAACCATGATGCTATCTACCCCCCACCCCTACACTAGAAGAATCTGTGTTAGGGAGAATTTGAGTGTTCAGTTGGGAAGATGGGGAGCACTAGCCACAAGTAACAGAGACTGGGTGGAGGAATGGGAAAGTGCAACAAGGAAAAACCATTTCAAAGTTGAGCATGATGTCACCCTGTGTAGTGATAGCTGGACTACATGTGCTGGTCATTCTACAACATATGCAAAAACTAAACCTGAAAGAAATGTAATGTTATGTTGATCATACCGCCATCTCAGAGACTGTGGGTCTAGGGGCCTAGTGGCAGGTTTAGAAGGCACAGGCTCTAGTCATAGTTCTGCTTCCAGCTTGCTGTGTGACCTAGGTGATGCTCCTTTGCTCTCTCTGTCACAGGTGGACACAATGGCACAGGCCATGTGTTAGACTAACCAGATACAGAAACCTGGTGGAGGTGGGGCCAGCTTGGGGAGGGGCATGCCAGGCCATAGAAGCTGGGACATAGGCAGAGAGCTAATGGGTGAGCTCCTGTCTTCTGGGCTCTATCTTTCTCTGAGGCATAATCCCCCCCCCCCCAAAGGAGACAGTTCTGCGTGTTAAAGCCCAAGGTGTTAAAGGCCTCAGCCAAGTCACCTAGCATCCTGTCTGAGGAATGGCAATGAAAGTCATCCCAGGAGAGAGGATTTATGCACTGCATCCACCACCAAGGCAGCGATGATCACAGTGAAAGTCAGGCTTGTTTTCAAATAAGGAAACATAACCATGCAGCTAGTAAGTGAAGGAGCCAGAATTGGATTTTCTTCTCCTTCTCCTTCTCCCCTTCTCCTTCTCCTTCTCCCCTTCTCCTTCTCCTTCTCCTCCTCCTCTTCCTCTTCCTCCTTCTCCTTCTTCTCCTCCTCCTCCTCCTCTTCCTCCTCCACCTTCTCCTTCTCCTCTTCCTTTTCCACCTCCTCCTCCTCCGCTCCTCCTCCTCCTCTTCCTTCATCTTCTTTTTTATCAGCACCCTGCTTAACTCTTAGCTCTGGCTTAGGGTGGTGCAGGGGATTGAACCTGGAATTTTAGAACCTCAGGCATGAAAGTCTTTCGCATAACTATTTTTGCTATCTCTTCTGTCCCACAGTTGGAACTTAAGTCAGCTTGATGTCTACTTCCTTTCCTGCCCCACCACTGTCACTATCAGTATGGGAGTGAGCCCACTGTCATGGGGGTGTGCAGGTAGAGTGTGCTGAGCCTAGCACTGTCTACATATAGTCCCTGCCATCAGGGTGCTTCTTTCCCTAGGGACATCAGCAAGACAGAGAGAGAAACTGGGGCTGGCTGAGGAGAAAGAAGATGGTGAGAAGGCATCACCCTCCCTCTCCAGCTCCACTGTGCAGGGAGAGGATGAGGGTAGCCACACAGTCTAGCTCTGGCTTGGGGGTCACTCTGTGGTAACTTCTGCAGGTCCCCCATTCTACCCGTCCTCCACCAGTGCATAGGTGAAGGACCTGCCCTGCTACAGGCAGGTTAGGGCTGCTACCAGAGCTGCATATGTGCCATCTATCTATCTATCTATCTATCTATCTATCTATCTATCTATCTATCTATCTATTGATATGCTTCTGGATTCTGGGGTGGAGACTGGCCAGGATGGTCCACCAGGACTTCCAGCTTGATGAAGCTGCTGTCCAGAGTGTGGGACCATGGGCTGCAGTTGAAAAACTATGGGCTGTAGGTCAGGCAGGTACAGGGGCCAGTTTCAGTCTTCCCACTGACCCAATTGGGGGGGGGGGGCTTCAGCCTGTCTCTTTACTTCTCTGAGGTTCAAAGAATGTTACTAAGTAACATTTGAAATTAAATCAACTGGCTACTCTTGAATACTAATCGTTGCCTACCACTGTTGGTCAGTGTGGGACTGAGCTCCACATCATGGGTGGTATGCAAATCAGGTCCTAGAGGAACCTACTTGGTAGGCCTTGTGCTGGGCCAGGGCACTGGAGAAGATGGTGTCTAAAATGCTAGTTAACTGGGAGACTGCCCTCTCCTTGGCTCCCTTTCCTATGTATTCTGTCTTCTTCTAAGAGTCTTTGAGATCTAAGGGTCTGACCCTGCACTGTGCTTTGATAGTGGGGATAACTCTTAGCATATTTGGCCTCAAGTCTGCCTCTTCTCTTTGTCCTTCGGCAATGGACGTGCCTTCCACCCCAGAGTTCACTAGGTGAGGAGGCAACAAGGCCCATTCTCCATTTAGGCAGAGAAGCAGGCAGGGCCTTGCAGCTCTTCAAGTTCACCCCCTACTGTACATATTGGGAAACTGAGGCCTGGAGAGTAGTAAGGGGTAAGTCAGAAGCTACAAAGAACTGAGTTTTTTGCTTTTGTTATTTTTTTGGTCACTGGCACTTCACTGCTGCTAGCTAACTCTCCCCTCCCACCCCCTTATTCCAGATAGACAGAGAGGCAGAGATGGAGAGAGAGAAGAAAGAAGCCATAGTTTGGAAGCTCCAGTGTAGTGTGGGCTGGGCTCAAACCTGGGCTGTGTACATGGCAAATCTATTTTTTGTTCAAATAGAAAGGAGAGAGAGAGAGAGAGAGGAGAAAGAGAGGTCATAACACCAAATCTTCCTCCAGTGCAATGGAGGCCTGGCTCCAACTTGAGTCATGGGCATGACATAGCCCAAAGGTACACTATCCAGGTGAGCTATCTTGCTGTGCCACCCCCTCATCCCCCCAATCCTTTTTAGGAGTTTGGCTCTCTGGTTCCCCCCCCCCCCTCTTGTTACCCTATCTATGAAATGGCCAAGTCAGGAAGGGAAAAGAAAAGACCTAGGAGGCCAAGCCCACAGGTCTCACATTTCAGTCAAGCACAGCAGTGGGGTGGAACTTCTGTGCCCAAGCAGCCTCTCAGTCCAGAGACTTTGATGTGGTTGAGCCTGGGTTTCCTCAAGCAGGAGACACATTCTTCAAGCTCCTACTGGGAAGGGGTGGCTGGATGCTTATGGAGAGCTCGGTGAGAGTCCATGGGCTCTGAGCCTCACCTCTAGGGTAGGAGGCAGGGTTTCCAGCTAATCCGGCTTTCTGGGGCAGAAGGGCATGTGTGCACAAGGTAGGAATCCACTGTGCTGCCCACTTGCCAAGTCCCAGGAGAGAGGCCCTGCCCCACCAGAGGAGGAATGCCTCTTAATCCCCCTTCTCTGAGCTGACTGTTCAGGCTTTCCGGTGGGGGTGGGGGTATTACAGCACTTGAAATTTTGCCAAGAGAAAAACAAGAATCAAAGATCCCTGTATAGAGCTGGGCTGGACTATCAGACCTGGCTGCCTCCTCTACCTGTGCCATCTATGGAGGCCTTTTTTCCTAGGTGGCCTGACCTGGGCACCTGTATACCAGCTGAGAGCAGGAAACTACTCCACCAGCTTTCCATGAGGAATGGGGAATCATGGTGCACTCAGAAAGTAAACAAATCAAGTCATCTGAGTTTGGGTCCCTGCTTTGCCACTTTTAAAAAAAATAGTCTTTTAAATATTTATTTATTCCCTTTTGTTGCCCTTGTTGTTTTATTGTTGTAGTTATTTGATGTTGTCAATGTTGGATAGGACAGAGAGAAATGGAGAGAGGAGGGGAAGATGGGGAGAGAAAGATAAACACCTGTAGACCTGCTTCACCATTTTCGAAGTGACTCCCCTGCAGGTGGGGAGCCAGGGGCTTGAAACAGGATTCTTACGCTGGTCCTTGCGCTTTGTGCCATGTGTGCTTAACCTGCTGTGCTACCGCCCAACTCCCAACTTTGCTACTTTCTAGCTGTGCAACTTGAGGTAGGTGACTTAACCTCTCTAGGCTCCAATTTCCTTACCTTTTGGGACAGAGTTGAAGATCAAATGAGTTAATATGTGAGAGTATTCAGTACATGGTAAGTATTGACAATTACTTCTGGCTCTGCTACTCAGACCAGTCCTTGCTTAAAACCTTCTCTGGTGGGTTTGACAGTAGCATGCCTAGTAGAACATATATGTTACCATGAACAAGTACCCAGTTTCAAGTTCCTGGTCTCTAACTGCAGTGAGGTAGCTTCACAAGTAGTGAGCAGTTCTCTTTCTCTTTCTCCCCCCCCCCAATATCTGTCTCACTCTCTATCAAAAGAAAAATAGAAAAAAATAATGGCTGCTGGGAACAGTGGTGTCATGGTGCAGGCACTGGGGCAAAGCAAAACAAACAAACCCCCAGGAAACCTTCTGTGACTCCCTACAATCCTTAGAACATAGCTCACAGGCCTGGCTGTGGTATGGAGGCCCTGCTTGGCTTGGCACATGCTAATCCTTAGTTTCATACTTCCTTCTGTTCTTCTGCTGAACCAGTGGAGGATCCTAAACACACTAGACCCTCTCTTGCACTAGGGATTCCCACTTGCCTAGAACCAGACATCAGTTCTAGTATCACTTACTCCAGGGAGCCTTCTCTGATCTCCAGCTCTGGTCAAGTGCCTCCTCCAGGCCCCAAAGCTGCCCATGTTGCTTCCATCAGGTACTGGTGACCCTGTATAGTTCAACCTACTTGACAGAGCCCAGCAGACAGGCAGGGATCAAGTCTGTCCTAGTCTCCTCCAGAGCCTGCAACAAAGCCTGGTACATGGTAGGTGCTAAATATAAATGGTGAATGAATGAACGAATGAATGAATGAATGTCAATGAAACATTAACTTGTGCACACCAGATGGCAAGACCTGGTGCTCAGAAATGAGCCTGAAAGATGGGGAAAGGGTACCCATGCCCAAAGAGAAGTCTAGAGCCATGCCTGGTGCTGTGAAATTCAAGCTTTCAGGATTGAGCAGGGGGTAAGGGCCAGGAGATGGTGGGTAGGGAGTCCCAGCCAGTGTCAGTCTTGGGCTGGTCAGTGGCTGGTCCTCACTTACCTGGTGTCCCTTTGCTCCTCTCATGCCTGGCGGGCCTCGAGATCCTGGAGGGCCCTATGTGAAGGAGAAAGAGTGTGATGGAGAACTGCTTGTTTAGGCAGCAAGTGCACCGAGGAGCACTGACATGTGGGGGTAAAACTGGGCTTGTAGCCCCTGACAAGCACAGCTCAGAAACCTCCCTACTGAGAGACTTGGCTTAGTGGGAAACACAGCTGTGGACACAATCCCCTGGGTCCCGGGGGTCATCACTTTCCTAGGAATTCAGAAGTGAGGAAAAGATCAACCTCCTCCACAGGAACCATTTCCTTCTTCATTCAAAATCATCAACCAGGCCTCATAGGTGCTGCATCAGGCAGAGTACTAGGTCCCAAGTTTGATTCCTAGCATCACATATGCCAAAGTGATGCCCTGGTCTCTCTTTCTTTCTCTCTCTCCTTATCTCTCATAAATAAATAAATAAATCATCTCACTTTATTTTATTATTATAATTCTTTAATCAGAGCACTGTTCATCTCTGGTTTATGGTAATGCTGGGGACTAATCCTACTGAATCTGGGACCTTTGGTGCCTCAGGCATGAAAGCCTTTTTGCATAGCCATTATGCTATCTCCCCAGGCCCATAAATAAATATTTTTAATCAAAATCATCAGGGGCTAAGTGTTGGCACACTGGTAGAGTGCACATGTTACATGCACAAGGACCAGAGTTTCAGCCCCCAGTCCCCATCTGCAGGGAGAAAGCTTCACAAGCAGTGAAGCAGTGCTGTAGATATCTCTCTTTCTCTCTCCTCTATAGCCCCTTTCCCTCTCAATTTCTCTCCATCTCTATCCAATAAGTAAATAAAATATAAAAATAAATAAAAACCAAGAGCCAGAAGCTGCCACGACATTCCTGACAAAAGGTTCCCCTTTTCACTCCCATCAGCAAAAATACAGCACACCAAGTTCTATCTTTCCTCAGATCCCTGAAGACTGAGTACCATCAAAAGGTGTCCAGAAGGTTCTGACCAGGCAGAAAGAGTTGAGTTGTGAGTCCTGAGTCCAGGGAAGGGAGTGGGGGGAGTGTGCATGGAGTAGCAGGGGGCCCAGAAGGGGGACAGAGAAGAGGAAGAGGCTGGACAGAGAAGTGGGAGCAGGGCCAGACCCAGTGGAGATGCTGGGTTATCTCCTTTGGTGAAGAAATGACAAGAAGAGGAATGGGAGGCTGGGGGCTGGCGGTGTGCTTTCAACTCCTTGCAGCTGGCCTGGAACAGGCCTCTGGAGAGGATTTAGGAGCCTGGTGGGGGAAGTGTGGCTGCAGAAACAATTGAAGAGGGTAGAGGAAGGGAGGGAGAGGAAGCTGGACACCTCCCTGACTCACTCTTCTCCCTGATCCTGCCTTAGAGATGTATAGAGCAGTAGCTTCATCTCATGCCAGCTAGGAGCCCCCAGTAGTGGCAGGAGCCTCCAGACAACTCAGTCTCAACCTGGGTATGTCAGGAAGACCCAGCTCTTTTGGGACCTAGGCACCATTGATTGCCTGTGGCCCCTGTTATCTCTCTCCATGGCCCCTTAGAGCCCCTCCAGTAGCTGTGATTGAAGAGCTGGTATTGAGGGGCTGATCCATCTGCACCCCTAATAGCAGAACTAGATGGTGTGGACCACAGATTGGCCCAATAAAAAGATTCTGACTCTGTGAGGTGGAGCCAAGATGATGACTTGAAAGCAGCTGCTGGTGTGAGCTCCAACAACAACTGCTGGAAAGAATAGGAATATGTGGCCTTCGGCAGGATGGTGAATAAGGGGTCCTAAGGGTAACATCAAGGAGGTGACTATAGCACAATTTGGGTTAGAAAACAGAGAAAAAAGAAAGGAAATTTTCTGATATTTCCGAAGCGCACCCCTTCCCCTCCCCCTATAACCAGACCCCAGGGCCTGGAGAGCTTCTACTAGCAGGCTCCCTGCTGAGCTTTTTTCTTTATCAAGATTCCTGGATCACCAGGGGTGTCATTCCAACACTTTTCCTTTCTGAGAGCCAATTAGGAGCCTTCTAAGCTGCAGACTGACTGTTAGGGTTTTTTTTTTTTACTCTGTTATATTTTATTGTTACTATTATATATACATGTGTCCCTTTTCGCCCCTTCTTCAGGTTGACCAAAAGTAACTCTTAGTGTATTTTTCATTGCTAGGTGACTGGGTGTTCTATCCATTGGGAGAGGAACTTGTTTTACTCTACCTACCTCCTCAATCCACTCTCCCCTTTCTCCCTCCTCCTAGCTAATTAAAAAAAAAAAAAAAAACCTCTTTCCTTTCACTGCTCTTTTTTTCTTTTCTTTTTTCTTTCTTTTTCTTCTCATTCTTGTCTTGCTTTCTTCCTTCCTCCTTCTTCGGCTTTCTAAATTCACTGATACTCGTTTGTGAATTATTTTGGGGAAGAAATCTGACTCAGAGTGGACTCTCTTTGTGTGCGTCTCTCTCTGCTTCCCTTTCTCCTCTTGCTACCCCTAGAATTTACAGTGGACAGTAGATTTGCATAATTGTCTATTATTGCTATCCTTTTTTTCTCTTACTCTTTATTTTTCATTTGGATTTGGTTGTTATTTTTACTTGGACTGAAGGCATTGTTTGGCTAACTGGTATTGGTTATACTGCTGCAATCCTTACTTCAGTTACTATTGTAATTTCTGAGGTTGGTGATTGCATTTATTATAAAGGTATTTAGTATAGCATGGCTTGTACTCAAAACACAACAACTGAAGAACAACAGAACATAAAAATAAAAAACACATCAATGAAAAAATAAAAGGTTAAGCCAAGAGCAAATAAAACTGCTACTACAATGAATGAAGATAAGAGCCCAGAAGAAACTACAAATCAGTCAGATGTAACCATAGTTAAGAAAAATATGCAGGTAATAATAAATTTAATAATGACAGAAATGAAGACAACTGTGGAGGAAAGGGCTAGCAGAATTAGGGAAACAACAGATGAGACCCTCAAGGAAAATACTAGCTACCTCGAGGTAATTAGAGAACTGAAAGCTGAAATAGCTAAACTGAAGAAAGAAGCTGAGGGAACGGAAAGCAGACTAACAGAAGCAGAAAACAGAATTAGCCAGACAGAGGATGAGCTAGAGGAAACTAAGAAAGAGGGGGATTAAAAAGAGATTGAGAGACACTGAAAACAACAACAGAGACATATGGGATGATCTCAAAAGAAGTAACATTCATATAATTGACCTGCCAGAGGAAGAAAGAGAGGAAGGGGAAGTAAACATTCTAGAGGAAATTATAGAAGAAAACTTCCCAGACCTGAACAACAGAAAGTACATTAAGATTCCAGAGGCCCAGAGAGTCCCAAACAGAATTAACCCAGACCTGAAGACACTAAGACATATTCTAGTTACAATGAAAAGAAGTAAGGATAAAGAAAGGATCCTAAAGGCTGCAAGAGAAAAACAAAAAGTCACATACAGGAGAAAACCCATAAGACTATCAGACTTCTCCACTCAAACTCTAAATGCCAGAAGAGAATGGCAAGATATCTATTGAGCCCGGAATGAAAAAGGGTTTCAACCAAGGATAACATATCCTGCTAGACTTTCATTCAAACTAGATGGAGGGATCAAACCTTCTTAGACAATAGTTAAAGGAGACAACCATCACCAAGCCTGCCCTGAACGAGGTTCTAAAAGACTTCTTATAAACAAGAACATCACTAGCATACTTACAATATATCAGAGAAAATAAAAAAATTGTTGAATAATGGCATAACAATATATTAAATCCATAATATCAATAAATGTCAATGGCTTAAACTCACCCATCAAAAGGCACAGAGTGGGAGGATGGATCAGAAAACATAACCCAACCATATGCTGCTTCCAAGAATCCCATCTGACCCAACAAGATAAACAAAGACTTAAAGTGAAAGGATGGAAAACTGTCATGCAGGCTAATGGACAACAAAAAGGGCAGAAAAAGCCATTGTCATCTCTGACACAATAGATTTTAAGTTAAATAAAGTAATAAAAGAT
This sequence comes from Erinaceus europaeus, assembly GCF_950295315.1. Lineage (NCBI taxonomy): Eukaryota > Metazoa > Chordata > Mammalia > Eulipotyphla > Erinaceidae > Erinaceus > Erinaceus europaeus. Next base: position 82,856,231 of record NC_080171.1, on the reverse strand, counting down.
AGGCAAGGCCATTACATAATGATTAGACGATCAATCAGCCAAGAAGATATAACAATTATTAAGATATATACACCCAGTGAGGGACCATCTAAATACACCAAACACCTACTGAAAGAACTACAAAAATACATCAATAGTAATACAATAATAGTGGGAGACTTTAAGATCCCACTCTTACCCTTAAACAGATCAACAAAGCAGAGACTCAACAAAGAAACAAGAGAATTAAACTAAGAGATGGACAGACTAGGCCTCCTGGACATTTTCAGAGTTCTTCACCCCAAAAAACTGGAATACACATTTTTTTCAAATCCACACAACACATACTCAAGAACAAACCACATGTTAGGCCACAAAGACAGCATCAACAAATTCAAAAGCATTGAAATCATCCCAAGCATCTTCTCAGACCACAGTGGAGTACAGCTAACATTTAACAACAAACAGAAAATTACTAAAAGACACAGAATTTGGAAACTAAAACACATACTGCTTAAGAACTACCGGGTCAGAGAGACACTCAAGCAAGAAATTCAAATGTTCCTGGAAACAAATGAAAATGAATACACAAGGTATCAAAATATTTGGGACACAGCTAAAGCAGTATTAAGAGGGAAACTAATAGCCATACAATCACATATTAAACAACAAGAAAAAGCTCAAATAGAATACCATACTGCACACCTTAAGGACTTAGAGGAAGAGGAACAAAAGAACCCTAAAGCAACCAGAAGGACAGAAATCACTAAAATTAGAGCAGAAATAAACAACATCCAAAATAAGAGAAACATACAAAAGATCAAAGAAACCAGATGTTGGTTCTTTGAAAAATTAAACAAGATTGACAAACCCCTAGCCGGACTCACTAAAAAAAGGGAGAAGACTCAAATTAATAGAATTGTATACGATAGAGGAGATATCACAACTTACACCACAGAAATGCAGAAAATCATGCAAAACTTCTGTGAAGAACTATATGCCACCAAGCTAGAAAATCTGGAAGAAATGGAAGAATTCCTAGAAACATATGTCCTTCCAAAACTGAACCAAGAAGAACTACAAAACCAAAATACACCAATCACAGACAAAGAAATCGAAGCAGTTATTAAGAATCTCCCCAACAACAAAAGTCCTGGACCAGATGGCTTCACAAACGAATTCTACAAAACCTTCAGGCAACAGTTAATACCTATACTTCTAAAGCTTTTCCACAAGATCAAAGAAACAGGAACACTCCCTTCCACTTTCTATGAAGCCAACATCACCCTGATACCAAAAGAAGATAGGGACACAACAAAAAAGGAAAACTACAGACCAATATCTCTGATGAACATAGATGCCAAAATATTAAACAAGATCTTGGCCAACCAGATATAGCAGTATATCAAAAAGATTGTTCATCATGACCAAGTAGGATTTATCCCAGGAATGCAAGGCTGGTTCAACATACGTAAGTCAATGTCATTCAAAGTAAAAAAACGACATGATTATCTCAACAGATACAGAGAAAGCCTTTGACAAAATCCAACACCCATTCATGCTCAAAACTCTACAAAAAAATGGGAATAGACGGGAAATTCCTCAAGATAGTGGAATCCATATATAGCAAACCTACAGCCAACATCATACTCAATGGACAAAAGCTGAAAGCGTTCCCCCTCAGATCGGGGACTAGACAGGGTGTCCACTATCACCATTACTCTTCAACACAGTATTGGAAGTTTTGCCGTAGCAATCAGGCAAGAGAAAGAAGTCAGAGGAATACAGATTGGAAGGGAAGAAGTCAAGCTTTAACTATTCGCAGATGATACGGTAGTATACATAGAAAAACCTAAAGAATCCAGCAGAAAACTACTGGAAGTGATTAGGCAATATAGCAAGGTGTCAGGCTACAAAATCAATGTACAAAAATAAGTGGCATTTCTTTATGCAAACACTAAATCTGAAGAAGAGGATATCCAGAAATCACTCCCATTTACTGTTGCAGCAAAATCAATAAAATACCTAAAATAAAGCTGACCAAAGAAGTGAAAGACCTGTATACTGAAAACTATGAGTCACTATTCAAGGAAATAGAAACTGGTACCAAGAAATGGAAAGACATTCCATGCTCATGGACTGGAAGAATAAATAACATCAAAATGAATATTCTCCCCAGAGCCATATACTAACTTAATGAGATACCTATCAAAGTTCCACCAAGCTTCTTTAAGAGAATAGAACAAAAGCTACAATTATTTATCAGGAACCAGAAAACACCTAGAATTGCCAAAACCATCTTGAGGAAAAGAAACAGAAATGGAGGCATCACACTCCCAGATCTCAAACTATATTATAAAGCCATCATCATTAAAACAGCATGGTACTGGAACAAAAATAGGTACACAGACTAGTGGAACAGAATTGAAAGCCCAGAACTAAACCCCCACACCTATGGACATCTAATCTTTGATAAGGGGGCCTAAAGTATTAAATGGAAGCAGGAGGCTCTCTTCAATAAATGGTGTTGGGAAAACTGGGTTGAAACATGCAGAAGAATGAAATTGAACCTTATCTCACTAGAAACAAAAATCAACTCCAAATGGATCAAGGACCTGGATGTTAGACCAGAAACTATCAAATACTTAGAGGAAAACATTGGTGGAACACTTTCCCACCTAAACCCCCTCAAGGACATCTTTGATGAAATAAACCCAATTGCAAGGAAGACTAAAGCAAAAACAAACCAATGGGACTACATCAAATTGAAAAGCTTCTGCACAGCCAAAGAAACTATCACACAAACCAAGAGACCCCTCACAGAATGGGAGAAGATCTTCACATGCCATACATCAGACAAGAGACTAATCACTAAAATATACAAAGAGCTCAGCAAACTTAGCACCAAAAAAAAGCAAATGACCCCATCCAAAAATTGGCAGAGGAAATGAACAAAACATTCACCTCAGAGGAGATCCAAAAGGCTAACAAACATATGAAACACTGCTGCAGGTCTTTGATTGTCAGAGAAATACAAATAAAGACAACACTGAGATATCATCTCACTCCTGTGAGAATGGCATACATCAAAAAGGACAGCAGCAACAAATGCTGGAGAGGCTGTGGGGACAGAGGAACCCTTCTGTACTGCTGTTGGGAATGTAAATTGGTCCAGCTTCTCTGGAGAGCAGTCTGGAGAACTCTCAAAAAGCTAGACATGGCCCTTCCATATGACCCAGTAATTCCTCTCCTGGGGATAGATCCCAAGGACTCCATAACACTCAACCAAAAAGATATGTGTACACCTATGCTTATAACAGAACAATTCATAATAGCTAAAACCTGGAAGCAACCCAGGTGCCCAACAACAGATGAGTGGCTGAGAAAGCTGTGGTATATATACACAATGGAATACTACGCAGCTATCAAGAACAATGAACCCACCTTCTCTGACCCATCTTGGATGGAGCTAGAAGGAATTGTGTTAAGTGAACTAAGTCAGAAAGATAAAGATGAGTATGGGATGATCCCACTCATCAACAGAAGCTGAGAAAGGAGAACAGTAAGGGAAACTAAAAGCAGGATCTAACTAAATCTAGAGTAGGGCACCAAAGTAAAAACCTTGTGGTGAGGGGGAGGGTGGACATTCGGCTTCCTGGGTTTGTGTGGGGGGGTGGAGGTGGGAGGGTGGGTAGGAGGGGACACAGTCTCTTGTTGGTGGGAATGGTGTCTATGTACACTCCTATTAAATTGTAGTCATATAAATCACTATTTAATTAATATGAGAGGGGAAAATTGATTATATGTCTCGAACTTTTTAAAACACAGACTGAATCTTTTTAATACATAGACTGAATCTTTGATATCTTGACTCTCTCAAAAGCCTAGACCAGGGAGAACAGAAGCAACTGGTGGCACAGCTATATACAAAATGTTGGGTATTGTACAGCAAACCCTAACAAATGGACTTTTCAAAGTTAACCCAATTACCAAATAATGTGATGATAATAACTATCCATTGTCTTCTTGAACCCTAAGACAGCAGGAACCTCACATTTCCACTATAGAGCCTATATTTCCCCCAGTCCTAGAATATTAGGGTGGGGCCCACTTTCCTGCATGCTCTCTCAATTCACATCAAATAATATTGTATCCGCCGATCACAACCTAATCAATGCAACAAGTGCCACTTCAGCATGCTTCAATGCAATGAGTGCCACTTCAGCATGCTTCAATTCAGACTGTGTCTGGAGAGTTCAGGTGTGGAATGACAACCCTTCAGCTTCATTACTCGGGTAAGACCTTTCCTTTCCTAGTATTCTCTAATTCCATTCCAGGTTGTTCACTTCCTAACAAAATCCCAAAACCTAGATATAGACCAGATCCAATGAGATAGAGCATATGTTTACATGTATCCATAAACTAGGGCAAAATATATACCTCAAAGCCAAAGTACACAATAGTCTGCAGTGAGTACCCCAACACTTCATCTGCGCTATTCCAGCCTTTAGGTCCATAATTGTTCAACAATTTGTTTGGCTTTGTATATTAACTCTCTTTTCAGCCTCCAGGTTCCAGATGCCAGCATGATGCTGACCAGATTTCCTTGGACACACGACCCCACCAATGTGTCCTGGAGCTCTGCTTCCCCAGAACCCCACCCTACTAGGGAAAGAGAGAAGCAGGCTGGGATTATGGATCGGCCAGTCAACACCCATGTTCAGCAGGGAAGCAATTACAGAAGCCAGACCTTCCACCTTCTGCAACCCACAATGACCTTGGGTCCATGCTCCCAGATGGATAAAGAATGGGAAAGCTATCAGGGGAGGGGGTGGGATATAGAGATCTGGTGGTGGGAATTGTGTGGAGTTGTACCCCTCCTACCCGATGGTTTTGTTAATGTCTCCTATTATATATATATATATATATATATATATATATATATATATATATATATATATATATATATATGTATGTATGTATATATATAAAGTTTCTGACTCCAAGATGTTGGGAATGGGAAGACTGGGTGGAAGTGGTCATTTTGTGTGGAGTACCCTGTGTGTAGGAGGTGTGCACTACACTACTGGGAGACTTTTGGTGCCAAGTCTCAACTCAGGTACAGGACAACATGCAAAAGAGCAACTTTTCCCACCAGAGGACCTAGGTTCAAATACCGGCTCTTCTACTTACTCATTCTGTCCCCTACCCAAGTAAAAGCTTAAGGGCTTTGCTTACCGGTGTTCCACGCTCTCCAGGGTTCCCAACACTACCTGGAGTTCCAGGATGGCCCTAGTAGAGAAGGAAAAGAAGAATCAGCTATGGAAAGCACTTCTCCTCCTCCAGCTTGGCCTTGTCCCCATCGAGGGCCTTCTCTCTTGGGTTTTGAAGGGCCTGGGGGCCTTGGAGGCAGGCTGAGGACAGCAGAGGACCATGTTGCCACGGCTGAGACATGACAGGGCAAGGGAATGAAGAGGTGCTCCTTACCGTTGAGCCCTTGGGTCCAGGCACGCCTGGGGGTCCCATCATGCCCCGGTCACCCTATGATGGAGACAGCCATGAGAGAGGCCACTACAGTGGGATTATGGCAGAGGATTTCCCAGAGGTCAGACAGGAGCAGGAACTTGCCTGAGGTCTACACATGAGTCCCTGCTCCACTTAGAGGCACACCACAGTGGGTGGCAGTGGGAAGCTTGGGATTTTGCTCTCTGCCAAAGCCAAGCATCCCTTCACTGTGCCAACCACAGCAGCCTTCCCCAGGACAAGGGTGGTGCTGATTAGGGACATGCTAATTACACTGTTGCCTTTGATCCTAGCCCAGGGCATGTGATGTTCATCAGGCTGAGTATTCCCTGGGCTGGGCTTGCTGAGCCGGAGATGGGAAGAGAAGGCATGACTTTCATTGCCCCAGCCATGTTCTAGACCTTGATGAGATACTATAAATCAGAACTGTTACTCAAGCCCTCATGTCCAGTCCAGACACACAGGCAGAAAGAACAGATAGAGTGACAGATGCATGGGAGAAAGGAGCTCTGAGTTTGAATCCTGACTGTTCTTATGAACCCCCTGTCTTTCCTCTGGAAGGGGTTCCATCTTCCCAGTCCACATCTATTTAGCATCTACTCTGTGCAAGGCATGACAAACCTAGACCCTGAAGATATACACAGAAATGGACAGACTCTGTGCCTGTGAAGCAAGATTTGCAGAGTGTCAGAGTAATGGGCACAAGCTACTCGAACAGATGCAACCACCTGGGGAGTGCAGTGTGGGAAGTAAGGCTCTAGGTCAAGGCATTTCCACAGGGGAGCTCACATGACTGGGTGCCACAGGGAGGGTCTCCCACAGGAAGTGCTCGTTGAGCAGGGCAAAGAAAGCAACCAAGTCATTGAGGCAACAATAGAGCAAAAAGAGAGAACCTGGTAGAAGGAAAGGCATGAGCTGTGGCTGGAAGTTAAGAAGGAACTGAGAACATTCTAGCAGCAATGAAAGGCCTGGGTGACTATCGTGTCTGCACCAGTTATATGAGAACTCTCTCCGGAGGGACTGGGGTGAAGCCCACACAGGATCTGTCTGTATTGGTTCTTCTGCAAATTTTTGTTAATCTATAATCACTTCAAAATAAAAGGCTGAGTTTAAAAATGGGCTCAGAGGGAGGTTAAAGGAAAGGAGGCACAGAAAATGGTGGTGGCAGCCAGAAGGTCTGGGACATGGGGCATGACAGGCTCAGAAAAGTGAAGACAAATTATGGGAGATACTTTCTTTTGGGGCCTGAGCTATGCCATTAGCTGCTGAAGATCTGATAAATTCATATAAGGAAGACTTCTGGGCACCCATGACAGGAAGGGAGAAGTCACAGACTGTTTAAGAGCTAAGGAACAACATGAGGAAGTCAGCATGGCTTAGTAGGCAAAGTGTGGCCCTGAGGACTGAATCTGGTTCAGATCCCAGCTCTGCCACTTCCTTTCTGGGTGACTTGCTTCTTTTGTCTATAAAACAGAGCTGCTGGTAGAGTTACAATATAAAAACAGTGCCCCATTAATTTAAAAAATGATGACTCTTTTCCTCCCATTTTTCTCTTTCTCGTGTGTGTGCTTGTGCATGCATGTGCACACCGGAGCCTCATGCATGTATGATTTTACCATTCCTGGTTGAGTTTCTCAGGTGTGTGTGTGTGTGTATGTAAGGAGACACACACACACACACACACACACACACACACACAGAGAGAGAGAGAGAGAGAAGAGACTAATTCCAAAGCTTCCTTCAGTGTGTAGCATTCCCATGTGGTACAGTGAGGCTCAAACCTAGGCTGTGCACAACAGAAGGCAGGTGCTCCACCAGGTGAGGTATCTTGCCCATTGTCTCCCTTCTGTCTTCTGTACAGGGTCAGTAGGCAGCAGTGAGGGGCCTGGGCCATGTGGTGCATCAGCTAACTGTCCCACAAAAGTCTAATGTGCTTGGAAGCAATGCCAGGAGGGCAGGAGAGACACTCCAGGAAATTATGGGAAAAAGGAGATGACATTTTTTTGAGGGTCCAGAATGCCAGAGCAGTGCGGAGAGGCCAAGGGATAGAGTCTGAACCCCTCTCATCAATTGGCTCTTTCATCTTTTTTAGGATTCTAAACATAAACTTGATTACTGACTTATCTACTGTTCCTATTCAATACCACTCACCTTTTCTCCTACGATTCCGGGCTCCCCCACCAGACCAATGAATCCTAGAAGTCCCTGTAAGAAAGGTTTATGGAAGCAAGAGAAAGAGAGGGAGCAACATGAACTTGGGACCTTGCAGTCTCAAAAGCAACTCAGCACCCTTCCTTCCCTGGCACTTTCCCCTGGGAAGCTGGCTGGCCAGCATGGGCTACACTGAGCAGAGAGCCTCTCTGGGCACTGTCTTGACTTCCTTCACCCCACCAGATGGTTCTGATTTGGGAGTCAAGCAATGGGGCTGCCGCCAGCATCCCTGGGAGCCACACATTTTTCCTGTGCCAGGAACTGGGAGGCAGCCACAGAGGAGCAAGCACTGGGAGGCAAGTGGGAGGGCTGGTTTAGCTGTGCTCAGAAAAGGTCTGCCTGGGAGGAATCTGTCCCCATCTTTCACTGACTCTGGTGCTGTTTTCAAAAGAGGAATTAAGCCTGCCAGTCAGGACAAACTCTGCCACAAGGCTGGATTGAAATCTGGGAAGTGGAGGCCTTTTTACTGTCTTTGGAAAAGCTTTTTCCCTTTCTGAAAGGGTGCATCCACACAGCTAGCCAGCCAGGTATATACATACACACACCATGGTTCTCATTTTATTTTATTTATTTGTATAGAGACAGGAAGAAATTGAGAAGGAAGGGGCAGACAGAGGGAGAGGAAGAGAGAGTCTCCTGGAGCATTGCTTTACCACTCATGAAGCTTCCTCCTTACAGGTTGGAGGTTGGAGGGCTTGAACCTGGGTCTTTGCACATGATAGCACCTGTGCTCAGCCAGGTGCAATACCATCTGGCCTCTGCTCTTTCTAAGTCTACTAGGTGCGACCTTGACTTTATGTTCCAGGGATTCTCCCAGGTGGTCATAGGGCTCACTGTCACTGTGAACAGGCAAAGAATCACATGGCTACTGAGAGTGAGATAACCAAGCTGTGTTCCTGTCCATGTCCAGAACCCACACTACCCTGCGCTGAGGGAAAATGGAGCAGTGGATGTATGTCTTCTGTGGTTCAGAGGCACAAAAAAAGTGGGGGTGGGGGGAGGCTTTGGAAAAAGCCAGCTTTGCAGACCAGAATTTCTGGGAGCATTAGGGAAGATGAGGAATGAGTCAACTTGTCCCATAAAATCTGTTCCCATCACTAGAAAGGACCAAGATCTTGAACTTGATTGAGAACAAATCTAGCAGAATGGATCACTGAAGCAGTGAACCCAGCACTCGACCAAGAGTGAGGGAATGGCACTGGGGTCCAAAGGAGTAGCTGTGTGTGTTGTTCTAAGGTGGCACCTCAGGCTGGCATAATGTATTTTGTTACCTTCACCTGAGATTCTACCTCTGATCACTGGCTCTGTCACCTTTCCCTCCACATCGGGACTCCACAGCATGTGAGTGGGGCCCAGATCTCCCTCTGGTTATACAGAGTGAGGTGGGGATCTGTTTGCCTGGACTCACAGACATCTCAGTGTTGAAGTATTAGGTGAAGAGAGAGTGAAATGACAAGCTCATGGGTAACCAGTAAAAAAAATCAAGTTTTTTCTTTCTTTCTTTTTTTTTTTTTTTTACTTTTGTGACAATTTACTGTTTTTTTCTCTTTTTTTCTTTTGCCACCAGACTTGTCGCTGGAGCTCAGCACCTGCACTACAAATATACTCACTGCTCCCAGTAGCCATTTGATTGATTGATAGAAATTAAGAGGCAATAGAGAGGGAGAGAGAAAGAGAAACAATGGCAGCACCAATTCACTGCAGCTTTTCACCTGCAGGTGGGGTCCTTAAACTTGAGTCCCCTGCATGTTGTAATGTGTGCACTCTACCAGGTACACCACAATCTGGCCCCTTAACAGCTTATCTAAACAAAATAAACCCATATATTGTTCAAGGTGAGAACAGTATAATAACAGCTACTACATACTCTGTACCAAACCCTGTCCCTGGTGTTCTATGTCACTTCCAGTCTTCAGTTTGGTGGGTCCTAAACTACTCACATCATCTCTCTGATCCCCGTCTGCAGGATAAGGGACTTAGGATAAAGCTTGCTCCTGACCTCCCAGGGTTGTTGGGAGTATTAGAAATAGTACATGGGACATGCTCCTACTCAATAAGTGTGCGTTCCTGCCCATCACATTGGAATTTATTTTCAAAGAGTGCAGGGTTAAGACAGAGGGCTGAACTCCCCACAGGAAGCAGTTAGACATTCAGATGATTCCGAGTGCAGGGAATAAAAACTACTCTGTTAAAAAGCTTCTGCCCGGCTGGCCCAGTGAAACAGAAGGCTCACAGCAACTCGAAATTTATGAGTTGTTGGATCCTGGAAGGCAGGCGGGTCGTAAACCTCAAACAAGAAACCAAACAGCATCCTAGTGAATAAGGGCCATACAGAAAGTACCCACCATGTCCCAGGCAGGGCTCTATCCTGGAACATCCTGGCAGGCCCTTCCTGTGGGCAGAGCTGAGGCTGGTCCTGGGGAGCCAGGCCCAGAGGCCCAGGGATTCCACCTGGCAGGCAGGGAGGAGATACAGCTCTGACAGCTGTAAGCACATCTGGCTCCTGGTAAACTGGCAGGAGGGTACACAATGGTGGGGAGAAGGCAGCACTACTATCCATGCTGCACAGGCAAGATCTGAGCCTGCAGTTTGGGGGAGGAAGTTGGCCTAGTCCTGTCTGGAGATAAAGGCCCACTGTCTGCTGTGAGAGTTTTCTCCTATCCTTCCTCCTTCCCTTCTACAGGAAGCAAGACAGTCATGTGTCCCCCAGTGGGTTAGAATCTCAGGGTCCTCCTCTGAACAGTTTGCTGACAGCAAGGTTTATGACTTACAATCATTCTTGTGTCCCCAGCACCTAGAACAGAACTAGCTAAGCCACGTGAAATCTAACTGTTAGAAAAACACAAAGGCTTGGAGGTCAGAGGGTTTTCAGGTCCCTCCACTCTGTCAACTCTGACATCCTGGGCAAGTCACTGCATGGTGTCTCAGTGTCCTGATTCACACAATGGGGGTAATAAAGCCTATTAACACAGGACTCCTGGGGGAGTTATAGGTGATAGTGTATGAATCAGTGTTTGGAGTGGAACTTATTACTTGCAAGGTCACTAATAGATGAGAATGATCCTGTGATTATAAAGAGGGTTTCATCATTTCTCTTAGGAATCCTCTAATTCTGCCGTGACCAGGAATAACCTAGCCCTTCTCATATGAGATGGGGAGCAAGGGTACTGCTCAAAGGGAATCCACACATGTTGCCTAGTGGCAGTTAGCTCTGGTCCAAATAGCTCCCTCAGATGGTATCTAACTCTTTCTAGCTTCAGCTTTACCATCAGCCTACTGGGCCATCTTAGTCAATGCCATTCTCCACCATGAACTCCAGATTGTGATCAAAGGCATACTAGGTCTGAGAGAGTGAAAGAAACCATAGCTTCAATGTGATTGAGGCTGGACTTGGACCTGAGTCATGCAAATGACAAACAACACACCACCCAAGTGAGTTATTTCCCTGGCCCAGGTTCCAGGAATTTTTAACCTGCATATATCTTCTAGCATGCAATTCAGGGAGAGGGGACATAAAATTGTCAACTTAAAATTGTCTACATAAAATTGTCATTTTATTGTCAACATAAAAATGACAACTGCTATTTCCACTGACCTCAAATGGAAATTTAGCATTTCTCTCAAGCAGGAGTATAAGCAGAAACTCTACAATACCTATATGCTTGACAAGGTGGTCACAGATAAATACGTTACAGACAGTACTGCAGGGGTGTCTAAATGTACCTTACAGCTGGTCTCTACTGAAATGGTCTTAGACTTGTTGCTAGATCTCATTTCATCTTATCTTATTTTTTTCCAGGGCTTTGTAATTCCACTGCCTCTGGCAGATTCCCTCTCTCACTCTCCCTCTCTTTTTCAGATATCATGTAAATTCTTTTTCAGATAGTGAGTGAAAGACAGAGAGGGAGACAGAGGGCACCCCAGCACTGCTCCCCCTTTGCATGGTGCTCTCATATAGTGGCTGAGGACTTAAACCCAAGTCCTTTGCCCCTGACAAAGTGTGCCTTCTACTGGTGAGCTATCTTTTAGTCTTTTACCTCTCATGATTTAATGCATTAATAAAGAAGTATCCCCACCAGCTGGTCATGTTTTAACATACTTTCATAATTGCCTTTTAATGTAATTGATTTTATCTAATCCTTTTATTTCACTGTGTGCACTTAAAAATTCAGTTCTGAACAGTGGGGCATGGGCTTCTGCCAAAGGTGTCCAGACATAGAAGGGGTTAAAGGCCCGGGTTAAAGGCCCTGGTTAAAGTGATTTCCAAAGGCCCTTGGTGTCCTCACAGTCTAAGGTTCTGAGTATCTATTTCCTGGGGGCTATACCATCAGCATAACTCTGGAATTAAATTTGCTGATCACACTGCCTTTTTTTTTTCTTTTTCAATCAGGAAATCTATCCAGGCCACAGCAGTCCAAAACTCCTGGGCTTCCCACAGAATATGCTCGAATGACACTGGAAATGTTTCAAAAATCCAGCCCTCCCCCTGCCTTAATTCCTTTCTTTCCCCAACAGATGTTGCAGGCCTGGCAAGGAAGGCCATCGAGCATGGCTTTCACGCCAGTGATGGTGTTCCTCCATGGGGACAAATTCTTTCGGGTCCCCAGTATCACTTCTTCTAGGGAGTCCTTATTTGAAGGAGTGGAGAAGACAATTTCTGGGCCCATAGGGTAAGCATCCAGGAGATGTTGGTCAGGGAGAGGGGACTAACAAACCCAGAGGGGTTCTTTAAAGCATCAGTGACCTGGACCATAATACAGAATACCCTTGTACCTTTCTAATGTCTAGCTGCAGACCTAGTCCTGGCTCCCAACTAGCCAGAATCACTGGCTTGAATTTCATGTTTTTCCTTTTTGAACAGCAAACCCCAGAGTGTTCTGCATAATTTAGGGTTGCCTGGACCAAGAGCCCCTGGCAAGTGGCTCACTTCCCTGGTTTCAGCTTCCTCCTCTGTAAATTGATCTGGCGCAGCGGTGACTGTGAAGGGCTCTTCCAGGCTGAACAGAGTTACATCATTTCTTTGGGCAAGTGCCCCTGACCATGCAGAGTCAGGCTGACAGTGTGTGTGTGTTTGGGGGGAGGGGGGAAGGCCACACTGACTGTGATTCACAGCTTTCTCACACAGATGCGTCACCTCCCTGAGGGTCAATGTCCCCAGCAATGGAAGGGGGAGACAATGGACCTACCTCTGGAGTTGGGATAGGGGGTGAGATGAGAGGGCAGATGTGAGTGCTGATCAAAGATCTCAGGACAGACTAAGGGCTGGATAAAGAGGTGTGGTGACTTACCTGCTCACCCATGGGCCCAGGGCGTCCATGGTCCCCTGGCTCACCCTGGGGAGACACAGAAAGGAGGGTCACTGAGATAGCAATGAATATCCAGGCCTCAGCAGGAACACCTGGCAACTAGCCATCACCCCCTAACTCCATCGGGCCTCGACCAGGAACAGCATGCTCAGTGCTTGGTCTTGGAGACTCCAAATCAATGACAAGAACAAAGGGACACTTGGACAGAACACCTGGCCCCAGAGCTGACCCCAGCCACCCATCTCCTGAGAGGCCCCTACTTGATGTCTATTTCCTCTGAGTCTTTGACTCACCCAGTGCTTTCTGCGGAGGTGAAGGCTGAGGCTCAGAGAGGTGAGGTGCCCTGCTCCCCAGGTCATACAATGAGCTAAGGTGGGACTAGAATGGGGACTTTGATCTGACCCACTGAAACCCTCCCTGCTACTGTAACAGAACACCCTACCACAGTCCTGAGGAGTCAGGACTCAGAATCCTAGACCCTCAACCTTAGAGCTTTGCCCCAGCTCACAGGGTCTCCTCTCCAGTAACAAATAAGAGCCACTTGACTCCTTTGTCCATGGGGTTACCACCAGCTCTCAGCTTCTGTGGCCTCTCCAAGCCTTGTCTGTCAGCCTTACCCCAGGTGGGGTGGCTTTTTCCACAGCCTCCCAGGGAACCTCATGGTATAAACTGAGGAGAGAGGTGAGCAGATCCATGGGATAAGTCCACACAGACTGTGTCACTGCTCCTGCCACAGAAACTTAACTGGTCACTGAGGGAGAAAGGCCAAGACCTCAGAGGGTAGGCCACAGGCTGAGAGGAGTCAGGAGCTTGGCCCACAGATGGATGTAACCATCCAGGCTCAAGCTCCCCTCTACCGTCTCCCCTAAACTTTCTATTAGGCAAACCCCAGGGCTTCACAGCCACAGAGGCCATTTCCCTTAAGGAGGTGGGGGCATGGTCAACCTTCATTGCTCTAACTCGATCCTGCCCCCTTGCACATCTATCAGGTTGTCAGCCTGGCCTGATGTCCCTGCCAGAGAGATGGCTGGCATTAATTTATCGGGAGTCCCTGAAAACCTTGAAGCCCAACTGCCCACTTTCACACGGTCATCACACTCCTACCTGAATCAAGGATTTTCAAATAACTTTTTTATAAAGAAGAATAGAAAATGTAACACATACCTATTATACACAATGAGAGAAAAAGAGGGCCAGAGGAAAAAGGAAATCTAGAGTCTCATTCTCTATTGTAGGTGTATATGGTTTTAGAGTTTCTTATGTATGTGATTTCCCTGCTCCTGGGATAACATTTCATTTTTTTCACTTCAGAGAGAAAGACAGAGAGGAGAGACAATACATCATGTGTTGCAGGAGCTGAACTCTGGGCAGCACCCTCAGCAGTGAGCCGTTGTCCAGCCCCAACCCTGCTCACTCTTCAGTTGATGCTCTGCTTTGAGCATACAGAAAGACAGTGCAAACACCGTCTGTGACAGGCTTACACTATAACTTTCCTTACTTATTTTCTTTTGTTACTGGGGCCTCGACACTTTAGGGTGACTTTTGTAGGGAGAGAGGGAAGGAGGGAGGGAGGGAGAGAGAGAGAGATCATAGCATTGAATCTGAGTTGCGTGCATGGCAAAGCAGGTGCTCTATCTCAGTGAGCCTTTGTTTTCCTTTTTTTAAAAAAATTTTTTTAATTATATTTATTATTGGATAGAGACAGTCAGAAATTAAGAGGGAAAGGGATGATAGAAAGGGAAAGAGACACAGAGAGACATCTGCAGCCCTGCTTCACCACTCATGAAGCTTCTCCCTGCAGGTGGGGACTAGGGGCTCGAACCCGGGTCCTTGTGCACTGTAATACATGTTCTCAACCAGGAGTGCCACCACCCAGCCCGTTTTCCTTTTCTGTATCTGTTTCCTACCACTACTAACATAGTCAGTAGTCCATTGTGTCAAATATCCCACCATGCATCTCTGATGACTGCAACCTATCCTCTTCATATGCCCCACTGCTGGACATTTAGGTTATATGCATTTTTTAACCAATTCTTTTTGATGCAGAGGGATTGAATATATGACTTTCACAACCAGCCATTTATCAGGGTCATGGCTCATCTAGGTGTCTCCATTTGTTGACACACCCTCTCTCCTCTCTGCTCCAGGGATCTACTGTTTTCCCTCTCCAGCCCAGCCATTTCCAGGTCCCCTTACCTTTAAGCCATCTGGGCCTGGCCTCCCAGGAAACCCCTTCCTGCCTGGTTGACCCTGCAAGAGAGAAGAGAGTAAGAGGAAACAGCAGTGGGCAGCATCACTGGGCTTCTGGGATGTAGCACAGTATTTCTTGCCCAGGATTGCCCTGGGATGGGGATAACACAATGTCACAGGAGTGAGGAGCTCTGAACTGAAATGCCATGAAGCCACCAGCTGTTTTGGGAGTGCAGATGTGTGACCACAAGGAAGGTTGCCCTCCTCGGGCTATCTCCTGTGTAAATGTGGACTGAGGGATGAATGAAGCTAAGTAGTGGGAGAGGTTCAGGGGGTACGGGTTTAATGTCAATAGTCCTCTAAGAGTGGCCTAGGAAGCCCTGTGGGTTCCTGGAATTCTCTCAGAAGATTCAGGAGGTCAGCTACACTGAGCTGTCATCCGCTGTGTCACCCTCATCCTCAGGAATGTGAGTAGAGTTTTCCAGAGACTGCATGACAAGGGCTCATCAGCAGATTGAATACAGGAGCAGATTTCAGATGCCAGCTGACATCTATTAAAGCAGACATTAAAGAGACTTGGGGGAAAATGGTAAGAGACCATGCCACTCTTTTCATTAGATTGCCCTGCTATTTTTGAAGGAAAAAAAAGGCCTATCATTTTTGTGAACATGAAATATGTTTATTATTGATATTTATGTGAAATTATAATCTGTTTAAAGTGTCATGGTTGTCATCATTAATACTTACAGGGGCAAGGGCAGGGTACACACAAAAAATGGTTTTTGGATTCTTAGCTATGTTAAACTATGACAGGAAGTCTTGAGAGCATTAATTGTATGGGTTGCTATAGAGAAAGACTCACAGGGTGAGGTGGGAAGGGACAAAAATCTTCAGAAGGCCACCTGGATTAGAGGTTAAGTCCCAGGATGGAGGTCATCCCATTGAGTTAAGCCCCTGCACTCTCAGACCCTTATTGGCCTTGCATGAAACTAAGAAAACTCAGAAAAAAAAATGCTGCAAAACACTAGCACCTAACAGGCAGGCAGAGACAGTTGATCTCTTGCCCTTTTCCTTTGGAGTCTGTCCTGGTCACTTTTGTGACTGCTCTAAGGCTGTTACTGGTGACTTCTCTTTGAAGCACCACCCAGATGTCATCCATCTGTGAACCTCTGCTTCAGCTCCCACGTGACTCTTTTCCTCCGAGACCAGCAATACTCACCTCTAAGCCAGGGACTCCTGGTGGTCCTGTTGGCCCCTCATCTCCCTAGAATTGGGAGACAAAAAGCGAGAGGAAAAAAAGAAAAATTTAATCCAGTGTGACTTTTGAAAAACTTGTTCTGCAGGGAGGGAGATAAGTCTACAGAGGAGATTTCTTCTAGATCAAAAGACATGTACAGTTCTATAAATGCCAACCTCTCACCTGCCAGGACCTTCCCAGGCACAGGCACTATCATGGTTAGAAGCCAGGCCACAAAGAGACTTGCAGATGATAGGGAGCCCAGTATCATCTGAATATAGCCTCCCGGGTCATGCTGAACAGAAAAGTCAACCCCCATTTGTACTCTGTGGGAACAAAGTGGGAACTGTGGCTCAAAGGCATGGGGTTTGTTCTAATTTCTGCCAGTTGCTCACTGGCAGATTTTAGCCCTACTGTGTCTCAGAGTCCTTATCTGTAAAATGGTGCAGAGTAGAGAAGATTATCTTTCAGGATGCTACCTAGGTTAAGTGGAGTTCTTGGAGATGAGCAATGTTCTTTTTTTGAAGCCACCTCTAAGCATCATTCAGGATGGATTTGTGTGGTGGCTACTAGGTATGGTCAAGGAAGGGGAGGAAGTGGGTATGAGAGAGGGGCAAGGTGGAGATGTGAGCCCATGGACAGTTGCACGAATGACTGAAGACGTGAGCAGGAGGCAGGCCAGCCTCTCCTGCCTGGAGATGTGAGGGTAGGTGAAAGCAGGCCACAAATGCCACCCCTCCCTGGGGAATACAGGCCCGCAGTCTTCCCTGCAGGCTCAGGCAGCCCCAATCCAGCCCTTCTGGCCTGCCAAGCCTGACCAAGGGCGCCCCTCCAAATCTGCCCCCCACCTCTCTCCCCCAGTTTCCAGGAAAGCAGTCCCATGTGGCAGCTCATAGAGCCAACACTGGGACCCTGCCAAACCCAGAACCAACCTTTTGGAGGGAGCCATGTGGGCCAGATGCCTGCCTGTGGTTGTAGTGACTCTGCACCCACAGCAGGACTGTGTGTCACAGGGAGCCTGGGGTGGGTAGAGAAGGAACCCAGGCATGGGTAAGAGTCACCAGCTGAGGCTCCACAGGGCCATATACTCGTGAATGGTAGATATGCATATCTCTCTGACCCTACTCACTCTACAAGTCATATAAGTTGGTGGAGCAGATCCCAAGAGGAGCCCGGAGGAGCCAAGAGGTACAGGAATTGGGTGCAGACACTCTGTGTCATGTGGTTTGGCCTAAGTAAATGTGGTTTACAATGCCAGCTCTGCCTGCCACTAAGTGTGGGATCCCACATAGTTTCTTTACCCCTGTAAAGCAGAACTGCTCATTCCTATTCTCCCAGGTGAACTTGAGATATCACCCTCTGCACCACCATACTCATAACATAACATAGTTGTTCACTGAGAGGAAAAATCCTAAGATAGTGGGGGTGCAGTGGAGGGGGCTCTGCTTGTCAGGCCAAGGTGAAGTAGGTCCCTGGAAGGATCACAGGGTAGGGCTGTATGGAAGGAGCTGGGAGAGAGTGACCTTGACTGTGTCTTGGCCATGTATTCCCCAGCTCTTGGGACAGAATGGGTAGTGGGGGTGGTAGATAGGGGTAGGACCAGATGTGCTCACCTCAGGACCCAGCAGCCCAGCGGGTCCCGGCAGGCCTCGAGCTCCAGGCTTACCCTGGTCAGAAGGGAAAGAAAAAAGGTTTTCAGAGGCAGCAACTCCACCTCCATCATGACTAATGAGATTCCCCATCCTTTCTTCCAAGCCAGGGAGCTGGCCCCAAAGGTCTGTGGTTTCCACAGTTGTCAGCTTCAAGAGCAGGCAGGAGGTGGGTACTCACCTTCATGCCTTCAGGGCCGTTGTCCCCAGGGGGGCCAATGTCACCAGGGAACCCCTACAGGGGAAGCAGAGAACAGATTTCACTCAAAGAACAATGACCACACTGGGCTTTTCTTCCATCCTGCATGGGATGTAACCCTGGGAAGTCCATTAACTACCCAGATCCTTCCATTTCTGCTTTTAAATCAGGGTGTCTGATAGCAATCCCTCCATCCCCCAAAAACTACTGAGGAAACCACATGAGACTGTACAGGAAGTACTTTGTGCAGTAGCAAGCACCCACAAGGAATCAGATTCTGGGTCTGAGGGCAAGGCAGCCAGGACCCCAGCTCCAGCAACCTCCCACCCTGAGAAGTCTCATCCCATAATTCATAGTGATCTTATAGGTGTGATGATCTTCTGGCTCCATTTTGATTTTAAAAGGTAACACAAATAAAAGCCACTAGCATAATGGATATCAGCTTCTTCGAGCTGAAGACCCAACCAAATGACAGGGAGCTTCTCTTCCCACAGTGGTCTTTGCACAATTTATAGATGTCTCCCCATCCCACAGGCTGCTCTGTCCCTACAATGATGTCCAGTGAGGGGCTCGGGTAGTTTCCATTGCTAGAGATCTGGATGCCAGGCTTGTGTGGGTGTGAGTTGACCCCCCCAGTCAGGGTGGGAACAGCTCTTTCCTTGTCCCAAGCATCATAGTTGATTCATCCTAGAACCATGTTCACTTCCATGGCAACCCAGTCAGACCCTCTGTTTCCTGTCAGCTAGAAACCAAAGCCCTTTCATACAAATCCTAAGACCAAAATCCCCATTCCAGAATAAAAGCAATAATAATTTTCTTAACTCCCACCTTTCCAAGTTGCTTTGCTTCCTTTCTCTTTTGCTAACTCCTATTAAATTCCAGCTAAAACATCCTCTCACTCTTCTCACCAACAAAGGCAAGAACAATCCTGAATTCAGAGCTCACACAGGAAAACAAAGCACCATGTTTTTATCTCCAAACAGAGAAACTCAGAATCCCATTTGCTGCCAGTTCACTGTGTTACTCTGGGCAGGCTCCTGAACCTATCTGGGCTTCACTTCTTCATCTATAAAATGATGGTCAATTTGAGTCAGAGAGATAGCAGAAAGGTTGTGCATAAGACTGTGTATGTCTAGGGGCTGGGTGGTAGTGCAGTGGGTTAAGCACACATGGTGCAAAGTACAAGGACCAGTGTAAGGATACTGGTTCGAGCCCCCAGCCCCTCACCTGCAGGGGGGTCGCTTCACAAGCAGTGAAACATATATGCAGGTGTCTATCTGTCTCTCTCCCTCTGTCTTCCTCTCCTCTCTCGATTTCTCTCTGTCCTAACCAACGACAACAACAGCAGTAACAACAATAACAACAAATACAACAACAAGGACAACAAAAATGGAAAAAAACCAACAAAGAAAAAAAAGACTGTCTAAAAAAAGACTGTCTGTGCCTTAGGCACCACAAGTCCAAGACTCAATCCTTGTCACTACCACAAGCCAAAACTGATTAGCACTTTGGTTGGTTGGTCTCTCTTTATCTCAAATATCAATCAAGGGGGCCAGGCAGTGGCACACGTGGTTGAGCACATATATTACCATGTACAGGGACCCAGGGGTTGAAGTTCCTGGTCCCTACCTATAGGGGGCAAGCTTAACAAGTAGTAAAGCAGGGCTCAAGAGGTCCCTCTTCCTTCCTCCTTCTCTATCTCCTCCTCCTCTCTCAATTTATCTGTGTCCTATCAAAACAAACAAAAAAAAAAAAAAGAAAGAAAGAAAAAGAAAGAATGAAAGAGAGGAGGAAAGAGGAAAGAGAAATGTTTATAGGGAGCAGTGGATTTGTCATGCAAGTACTGAGCCCTAGTGATAATACTGGTGGCAGTAAAATAAATCAATCAATAATCTCTCTTTAAAGTGATGCTGCTGTTCTGAAATTTAAAGGGGATAATGGAAGCAATATGCTTAGCTCAGGGTTTGACACCTAGTAAGTGTTCAAAACAAAAGCAAAAACAGAATTTTGGGTCCCAAATCCTGGGAAAATAAGTCTGCTGGGGGAGGGGGAGGGGGGTGGTCAGTTTGACAGTTGAGACTCTTATCTTATCAACTCTTGGACCTCACACAGATGAGCTCTCAGACAAATGAGAGCTCATGGGGGGGGGGGGGCGGATCTAAAGAGCTTCCACCCACAGTCTCCTGGAGATCAGGCAAAGACCTCAGAAGGCGTGAACAGGCTTGTCAGCTTCTGTTTTCAGCTGAGAGAAGCCATCTTCTGGGTGTCAAGTCAGCCAAGGTAAACAGCAAGTCAGGAAGAAGCAACTCCCAGATTTGTCCAGGGTCTCCAGAGAGATCTCAAGCTGGTCTCACTTGCTGCTAGTGGCAGAGTGACCCTGAGGAAGTCACCTCCATGCCCTGTAACTCAGTTTCCACATCTGTGAAATGGTAGGAGTCCTTCTTCAAAGGGTCATGGAAGCCATTCAGTAAGTCTGCTCCCCAAAGGTGCAGCACAGTCTCCTGGTGCAGAGAAGGCCCCAATAAAAGCAAGGGAGCATGCCATCCACCCTCACTGGCCAGACAGTTGGGAAACCCAGACTCTCAGGAAAGCCTTTTTCCATGACGACCAGAGGAAGGGATCAGGGCCATGAAAGAGAAGCCAACTCACATTGTCTAAAGATAGGGCTGCACCAGGGCCAAAGGCAACATAGGGGAAAGGCAGAACTTGCAGCCTTCAGGAAATACCCCTTGGTTCATCCTGGGTATGCCAGGAGCAGTCCCTGGAAGGGTCAGAAGAACCCAGAGGAGCTAAACTTTTATGTCTGAGATTTCTTGAATGAGCAAGGTCCAAAACCAGGGAGTCAGGGGCAGGTAGGAGGCTCAGGCTGGGGTTGCCTCAGACCCCCAGAAGGGTCTGGACAGAGAGCAGCCCTTCTATTTCTCACTAGTACCCAAATTGGGGATGATGGGGGCATGTGCAAAAGGAGTTCAACTGACTGTGCCTGACTTCCCTGTATGTGAACACTAGCCCATAAGGGTCTAGCACACCCAGGCTAATCTGAGAGGAAACGTCATACTCCCACTTCCTTAACTAGAGTTACCCGAACTTGCTAAACCCACCCTTTGCTGGTCCTCTCAATTTCTACTGAAACACCAGAATCAGACATATTTCTTCTCACTCCCCATTGCCAGAAGCTTTGCACCCTGACCTTTTCCAGGGTGCTTGTGAGCTACTGCAAGAGTTCCAGGACTCAAAGAGAATTTCTACCTCAAACTTTAGGGGAAAGAATGTGAAGGCTCCAGGCAGTAGAGCTCAGACAAATTTCTGGATGCTTTTCTTTTCTATCTGGAAACTGTGAAGCCAGGAAGCTAGGAAGGGTATCTCCCCTCTGTCCCCAGATAATTTCTATGTCACTGTCTTTAAGACAACCAATGTGGGGTCAGGTGGTGGCTCACCTGGTTAAGGGACCCAGGCTCAAGTCTCTGGTCGTCACCTGCAGGGAAGCTTCACGATGGTGAAGCAGGGCTGCAGGTGTCTCTGTCTCTCTCCCTCTCTATCTCCCCTCCCCTCTCATTTCCTCTCTGTCTCTAGCCAATAATAAATAAACAAAAGATAAAAAAAAAAAAGACAACCCATGCCACCCACTCCCAGTCAACCAGGAGGCACAGGGGAGAGAAATGGAGGAATCTCTGGCCTAAGAATTACTATTCTCAGTATCATCTCTCTTTCATCTCAGTTAAGAAGTCTCTTTCCTTTTGGGGGGCTCCATTTTTCAAAGACAACACGCAGCCCCCAGTTGGAGCCAAACACAGAGAAACAGAGCATCACCTACCTCTGGTCCAGGGGGGCCGGGAAACCCAAGGGATCCTTTGTCTCCAACTTTGCCCTGTGAAAGAGAAGGGGAGGCAGGGGAAGTGAGGGCCCACCTCCCACTGACCCCTGGTTGGGAGGCTGTAAAAATTTAGGAACATCTGAATGAAATCTGCCTAGACAAATGCAAAAACACTGCCTTAGTCCCTCCTCCTACATGTACTAATCACTAGGTATTGGGCAAGTCACATCACCTGTGGAACCTTAGTTTCCCCTTTTTCAAATGGGAGTAATAATGATTATTTTAATTCCTGAGGTTGCTGATAGCCTTCAAAAGATACAATACATGAAAAAAGGCAGTACACAGTAGCATTCAGTAAGTAACAGGGGTCAAGCTATGGCACACCTGGTTGAGCACAAGGACCCAAATTCAAGGTCCTGGTCCCCACCTACAGGAGGGAAGCTTCACAAATGGTTAAGCAGTGCTGCAGGTATCTCCCTCTCCCTCCCTCTCTGCCCCACCTTCTTTTCAATTTTTCTATATCCAAAATAGAAAGGAAATAGAGAGACAAGCACACACACACACACACAGAGAGAGAGAAGAAAAGAGAATTAGAACATAAAAGTAGCCTTGGAAAAGGATTTAAGTTGGGGGTGAAAGTGTTTTGCTGACAACTATCATGGGGAGATGAGAAATTGTATCCAAGTATTAAGAACTATATTGCAGGGAGTCAGGCGGTAGCATAGCGGGTTATGCATTGGATAGCGGGATGCATTGGATCAACCTTCTCGTGGTGCATCCCGTGAGTACCCACTCATTGGGGAAACTGATGATCCTTCCTAGCCGACTGAATCCACATGGATCCCAGTCACTTTCAAAGCCAGCAACAAGCAGCTCCTGACAGCTTTCAACCTGACCTGTTGACTGGCTACGGAAGAAGAGCAAACACTAGAAGAAGAATAGCGGGTTAAGCACAGATGGTGCAAAGCACAAGGACAAGCGTTAAGGATCCCGGTTGAGCCCTGGGCTCCCCACCTTCAGGAGAGTCATTTCATAAGCGGTGAAGCAGGTTTGCAAGTGTCTATCTTTTTCTCTTCTTCTCTGTCTTTCCCTCCTCTCTCCATTTCTCTCTGTCCTATCCAACAATGACGACATCAATAACAACAACAATAATAACTACAACAATAAAATAAGGGCAACAAAAAGGAATAAGTAAATAAATAAATATTTTTTTAAAAAAGAACTATATTGCAGACCATCAACTTCCCAATAAAACGATTTTAAAAAATGGCTTCTGGGAGTTGGGCGGTAGTGCAGTGGGTTAAGCACAGGTGGTGCAAAGTGCAAGGACTGGCACAAGCATCACGGATTGAGCCCCCGGCTCCCCACCTGCAGGGGAGTCGCTTCACAGGTGGTGAAGCAGGTCTGCAGGTGTCTATCTTTCTCTCCCCCTCTCTGTCTTCCCCTCCTCTCTCCATTTCTCTCTGTCCTATCCAACAACAACATCAATAACTACAACAATAAAACAACAAGGGCAACAAAAGGGAGTAAATAAATAAACAAATATTAAAAAAAAAAAGACTTCCAAAAGCAGTGGATTCCTTGTGCAGGTACCGGGCTTAACATTGGTGGCAGTAAAAAAACAATAAATGAATAAACTGTTAATGTTATGCTGAATAATGTTACTGAGTACAAGTAGGGGGATTCTGGCCACAGTTCTGCCAGGGACTGAGGTCCATCTGTGATGCTATGTGAGTCCTAGACTTTCTGGGCCTCAGTGTCCTCATTTGCATAATGTGAAAATCGTTATTCCTACTCT
The DNA here is from genome assembly GCF_950295315.1 of Erinaceus europaeus. Lineage (NCBI taxonomy): Eukaryota > Metazoa > Chordata > Mammalia > Eulipotyphla > Erinaceidae > Erinaceus > Erinaceus europaeus. Next base: position 82,832,325 of record NC_080171.1, on the reverse strand, counting down.
GCTCAGTCCATCTCCAGAGCTGTTACAGGAAGAAATGAGGTCCCAGAGGGTGAGGTCTTTCTTTCTTTCTTCCTTTCTTTCTTTCTTTCTTCCTTTCTTTCTTTCTTTCTTTCTTTCTTTCTCTCTCTCTCTCTCTCTCTCTCTCTCTCTCTCTCTTTCTTTCTTTCTTTCTTTCTTTCTGGGGGAGAGCTGTGTGTGTCTCAGAGTAGAAAGTACTTACTTACCAGAGATCCTGGTTTTCCCCGTGTGCCTGGGAGCCCTGGCAATCCCCGGCTCCCCTAGAAAAGATACAGAACAAGCTGATTAGTGAGGAATAACCATGGGCAGATGACTGTTCAGCCATCTTGGATGGCCTGGAGAATACCACTTTTGGGGGAGCTAGCTCCTGCCCCCCTTTCCTTACTAGCCAAATTCAGCTCAGCACTCTGTAGGCTGGGCCCTGGGGATGCACAGGGGAAAGAGCAGCTTCTGAGCTCATCAGGCCAGACTGGAACCCAGGCCCCTGGAGCTTTGAGTAGTGCTTCATGTATGTGTGTGGGGGTAGGGGGAAGTTTGAAAGAGGAGACTTAGTGGAAAAGCAGCAAGCCTACATGGCTTGCAACCCAGAGACACCAAAGCTGGGTCAGGACAGGCCAGCCAGGAGGGAGGGAAGAGGAAGGAGGAGAGCTGGCCAACATCTGGGCCTTGTTGACTGGCTGGGTGAGGTCCAGATGTGGCCACATGGTGCTGGACACAGGCAAAGTGGAGCCGGCCTTGGCAAAATGCCTGGCTAATCAGTCAGCTAAGAAGGCAGCTAGCTACTCACTCAGTCACTCACTCAGTCACTCGGTCACTCACTCACTCACTCACTCACTCACTCACTCACTCACTCACTCACTCAAATGTGTCCTGAATGTCCACTGTTAGGTCAATGTCTGATCCAAGCCCCACCAGGGCATTCTGGGACTGTGTCCATAGAAAGCACATCAAGAGACAGCAGGCCAAGCACAAGACTCCAGCAACTAGGCCAGGAAGATGGCACCACAGGTGAGGACCAGATAGGTAGCCCAGGGCTCTCAAAGGAAGGGAACTGCTACTTTCTTCAGTTGGGCCTTGCAGACGTGGGACACAGTGCACAGTCCAGTGGGGATGGTGCCCAGAGCTGTCAGGACTAGGGACAGAAGAGTGGCAGAATGGTCTGTTCAACTGGGTGGTCCTTGGTGTCAGGTGAGTAGCTGGGATTTCACTCTAGGAGCAATAGGGAGCCCTGGATGGCTTGGGAACACAGAATAAAGCTATGTACTCAATCTTGTGGCTATAGCAAAGTCAGATCGGGGAGGGAACAGGTTAGGGGTGGGCCTGGAACTAAGCCAGGAGACCACTGTAAAGTTCAGGGAACAGATGATGAGAGGATACTCTGAAGATGGAGAAGGCAGGGTTGTTTCAAGGACGCCAGGAAGCAAAGGAGAACAGAGAAGGGGGCAGGGGAGCAGCTGCTGCAATTACCTTATCTCCTTGGAATCCAGGATTTCCCAACACACCTGGAACCCCTTGTTCACCCTAAATACACAGCAGCAAAGAAGGTTACAGTGAAGACCATGGTGGGTTCCAGAGTCTTCCCCCACCTCCAGACCCACTGGCAGGTATAGCGTAGCAGAGGCTGCTCCCAGGGCTGATCTGACCAGCAGCAGCCTGTTAGAGCAAAAGGCAGTCCCATCCCAGGGCTAAGTGGGGAGGTAATCCCACCAGCCTCTTCACCGAATTGCCTGGGGTTGCTCAGGTGGCTACACTGCTCAGTGTCACCTGGCCTTTTCCTTGTGAATTGAAGGAACTGCTTCTTAGGTTTTTGAGCTTTTTCTCACCCAATGATGCCACACCAGGGTGAGTGAAGCCCTTGCAACAGCCCAGGGGGCACTGTGGATCCTGAATGCTTGCCTCTGCTGCTTGCTGTTTCTTGCCACCAGGGTGTGAGCTATCACATCATCCTTCCCAAGGAGTTTCTGTGCCAGTAATCAGCTTCAGTCAACATCCAATTCAATGCTTATAATCAGCTATAGCACGAGCAACCAGATCGTCTAGCTTGTTAAGACTATGTGCAAACAGTGAGTAAATGGATCTTGATTTAGATCTGAGTGCTTCTTTTCAGAGATGAGGTATTACCCAGGCTTGGTGACACTGATGCTGGCTGCTAGGGGTCTCTCTTGCTCCTTCCCTGCTTTAGCCATCTCCTGAGAAAGGTCTTGGCAGAAACCGATCAGGAGACAGTCCTCCTTACGCTCGGAACCCCTGCACATACCATCATTATTTCCAGCTTTCCACGTTGGCTGTTTCTAATTGAATCCTGGCCCTGGGACTCAAACTACATTCACAGTCTTGGGAGCAGTTGGAAGAATGGGGAGAAAAACCCAGGAAGAATGAAGATTTTGGGAAAGCTCACATTGTGTAATTAGAGGCCATGACCCAACAATAGAGCCTTTCTGGCAGGAAAAACAAAACAAAAAACACCAAAAAAAAATTTTTTTTTTACACTGACTTTGGTTTTCCCATTTGGAAAATCCTACACAACATCCCAAAGTCTTGATAAACAAGGAACTTTTTTTTTTCAATGTTCAAAGGTGGAATGGGGGGATATACACCCACTTTTTAAAAGGTGCTTATGAAATCAGGAAAATGGATTTAGAAGAAGTGGGGCCTGGAGCAGGAGTCCCTGTTCCAGAATGTGCCTCCATGTGGGGAGAGGGAACCACATGTTTGTGCGTGGGACCAGGGCCAGGCTGGGTCATGGAAAATCTCAGATTCTAGGCAGAATGACCATAGAACATGAAAGGCTAGCTCTGTTATTCCAAGATGGGGCTGGGGATGAAGGTAGGGTGAGGGATGAGAGACTGATCAGAACCCCATTCCTTGCAAAGTGGACACTCCTCCCCAGCCAAAGGGGCAGAAAATAGATGTCTCTCTCTTTCTTTCTTTCTTTCCTTCCTTCCTTCCTTCCTTCCTTCCTTCCTTCCTTCCTTCCATTTTTGTCTCCTCCTTTTTCTCTCCCTCCTCCTCCTCATTCTTCTTCAAACCAAAGATTTCTTTGATTTTCTTGAAAACTATGGACAGGGAAAATCATTTCCTTCTCCTTTTATCCCCTCAGTGCTTTCCATTTCTAAATGTCCCAGGCAACAGCAGTTAGCAAGCCAATGAGTTCCATGTAACACATTTATTTCCATGTTCCCAAGGAAAAGGGAGCTGGAGGCCAGCTCTGCAGAGGGGCCTATAAAAAAGCTCACTGCCTACACTCCCATTTCCCTCTTTGTTTCCCCTACTCCATGACTTCAGCATTTCCAGAACGCTAATATTTCAGGCCTCTGAGTAAATGGGATAGCTGCTGGGAAGCCCCCACCTCCAACGGAAAGCCCCTACATCTCAAGGGCTGGGCCTGGGAAAGGGGGCTTAGCAGCCAACAAAGCCAGGGCAGAGCCAGGAGGTAAAGTCGGGTGGGGATCTGGCAGGGGGATGAAACAAGGAAGTGGGGGAGACAGCTGGGGGCCTGGGTGAGACAGCAACAGATGGAAGACATGGAAGCTGATGGGCGTGCACATTTCAGCCCAAGGATTCTGATTTTTTTGTAAGAGTTCAGGGGCCCAGGCTGGTTCCCCTGAAACTACTAAGTCTCCTCTAACATCTCGTTTTCTCTTTAAGCCTCAGTTTCCCCAGCTGTGAAATGTAGGCACTGGAGAATGTAACTAGCAAGGACCTGGTCATCTCTACCCTTTCAGACCATAGTTCTACTTTGTGGATGGGGCCTCTGCAGACAGGTATCTGGTTGAGAATCCTAATAGTGCTTAATGGCTGTGAGGGCTTAGCAAGCTTCCTTTCACTGGGAACTGGAGGCTAGAGGGGGTCAATCCATGCTGAGTACCCAGATGATGTCAGCACTGACCCTGCCCATGCTTCTCAGCTGATGAAAGGGCAGGGCTGTCAGAAAGCAGGTGCAACAGAAGCCTGGCCACTCTTACAGCTATGCAGCCCTTACTTACACAGGCTTGTGGAAACTTAGATTTGGCCTGAAAGCCCTCCCACACTCACAGTGGGTGCCTGGTTTACTAAGAGACAAGGGGTGAGAATGGGCAGAAAAGCAATCGGGGTGGAGCACGAGGAGCACTGCCTTTCCCACCAGTTCCCTTCAATGTTTCTGTCACTCAAATGTTCCATGACACAAGCCAAATAATGAATCCTGGAGTCCTACTGAGTCACCACCAGCTCTGCCCAGGTACTGGGCATGGGTGAACTAGTGAGAGTTCAACAGGGGCTGTGCAGAGGCATCCCCATGGCTGCTGGGAGGAGAGCCAGCAGGGTTCAGAGTGCAGCCAGCCTATCCTTCTTCATTCTCACTTCAGCCTCTGAGTGAGAGTCCCAATTCCAGTCTAGGAGATATACATTTACTTACATCTTCCTGTGCCTGGAAGAGGTCTCTGGACCCCACATCATACCTGCCCTTGGGCCCATCATCTCCATCACTCAAGCCCACCTTCTATGTTCTGTGGCTTTGGCCTCAAAGTCTAAACATTTGCCTCAGCTTTAGAACTTCAGGGCCTTGCCTTGCCTCACTCCTACCTCCAAGAATCTCTAAGATCTATTGCCAAGGTCTGCATCTCCCCACAGCCACCTGAATCCCACTCAGAGTTATAAAGGAGAAGCCAGAAGCACAAAGACAGGCAGTAAGCATGCTGGGGCACCCTGGGGGACAGGCAGCAGCAGCGTGGAGGCAGAGGGGGCTGACATGCAAATAAAACACAGTGCAATAAGGGAGTATTCAGATCACCTTATCACCTTTCAGTCCGGGCTCCCCCATGTTTCCCATCAGTCCCTGTAAGACAAAGGTGGGGGTCCAGCTGTGGGGGAGGTTCAAACCCCACTGAAATACAGCATGTTCAGTCTAGACCCACCAGCTAGCCACAAGACCTCATAAAAGATGCCATGGCTGGGAGGGTTTTCTCATCTGTAAAAGGGGGCAATATCCTCAGCTCATAGGACAGAAGGAGCTCCTAGTGTTGAAGGAGCATGAGAAAGGGGCAAGGGACTTATGACCCATAGTGCTTTAGGCACATTGGGGAAAAAGGTGCTGGTGGGGAGAGATGGTTTAAATAATAAAGGGATATGCATTGCTGGCTTAAGGAGGTCTAACATGGCTCAGTAGTTTCAGTGCATCTTTTCCCTGCAGACTAAACACACTGGAAGCATTATAGCTTCTCGATCCCTGGGGATGTTCCCAGAGGACTTTCAGGGTTCAGGTCCAGAACCACATCAGAATCACTCTCAGCTCAAAGACTGCCATCTAAGAAATGGCACATAGATGACTGGCTTTCCGGCTGGGGGAGCAATAATCCCCAACTTCCCAGCTTCTATCTGGCACCCTCTGGGTGTCCCTGTCCTGCTCCACCCTGCGATGTATCAGGTCACCCTTCAGTGTGTCCTAACATGAAACAGAATGTGTGTGATGGCACCTGCTTACCTTTATGCCCTTGGGTCCTGGGTAGCCAATCAGACCCAATGCTCCCATGTCGCCCTGGGAAAAGAAAAGAGGATACCATGAGGGGTGGCTCATAGGAGGCTGGCCTGAAAGGAATGGTGCCCAAGGTCCCCAGGGCTGGGTAACTATACTGGAATGATCTTGGATTTAGGAATGCTCCCTATTTAACTCTGATAGAGCAGATCTCATGCAATTTTTTTTTCTAAGTTCATTTTGACTATAGTTTCTTCCACAACTATTTCTTTCTCTCCTGTACTAGACAGCAAATCTTTTCTATCCTCTAGCAGATGTTGTGCTTCCCAGGCTAACTAAGGGGTTAAAAGCAAGACAAATGATTTCTTGAACTTCAGTCTCCCTATGTGCTATATTGGGGCTATAATCTCCTCTTCTGAGAGCTGCAAGAGTTAAACTAAGCTTATCCAGGAGCTTTTTGATTCCCAGAACTTAGTGAGGGAGTGCCACTGTCTGCTTCACCATTCAGTCATTATCCTGGGAGGACAGAAAATAAGAAGTGGGGCTCTCAATCCCAGACACCCCAGAGTTGGAGATGACCCCAGTAAGATGATGCGAAGATCAGTTGGTGGAGGACCAAGGAAATAGCATAATGGTTACACAAACCAACTTTCATGTCTGAGGTACCAAAGGGTCCTTTTTTAATCCCCAGCATAAACTAGAGCAGGGCAATGTTCTGGGAAATCTCTCTCTCTCTGTCTGTCTCTCTGTCTCTCTCTCTCTCTCTAGTTAATGGATTAAAGGGCCCAATTTCAAGTCAGCTAGGAGCAGTGGGATCCCTAGACTCCTTGAAGTCAAGTCCCCTTCATTAGATTTTTTTTCACTGAGGGCTTAGGGAATGCCAGGAAGTTAGCTTAGTATAGGTCAAAGTCAGGCAACCTGGTGTCATCACTCTTCTGCTGCTCACTATGTGGTTTGGGGAAGTTCACTGTCTTCAAGCCTCAATTTCCCCCACTAACAAGTGGGGATCAACAATACCACCTACCTCCTAAAGTCATTCCCAGTAACTGACTTAGGTATGTCAAGATCTTTGCACACTGCCGGCAGGCATTTTTGCCATCACAGTGCTACTGGTATCTTGTGGACAGAAGTTCCCACAACGGGAGTCGGGCTGTAGCACAGTGGGTTAAGCGCAGGTGGCACAAAGCACAAGGACCGGCATAAGGATCCCGGTTCGAAGTCCAGCTCCCCACCTGCAGGGGAGTCGCTTCACAGGCGGTGAAGCAGGTCTGCAGGTGTCTATCTTTTTCTCCTCCTCTCTGTCTTCCCCTCCTCTCTCCATTTCTCTCTGTCCTATCCAACAACGACAACAACAATAATAACTACAACAATAAAACAACTAGGGCAACAAAAAGGGAATAAATAAATAAAATAAATATTAATAAATAAATAAATAAAAGAAGTTCCCACAACAAAGAATTACCTAGCTAACAATGGCCATAATGCTGAAATGAAAAACCTTGTGCAGGATGAAGTGACTGCATTTCCTCTAGACAAATACACACACACTCTCTCTCAGACTTCCCCACTGTCCTCCACCACAGTCACAATATTTAGCTGACGACCAGAGGAAGGGAGCCCTTGAAAATACGTTCTGGCCTCCATTTTTCATCCTAAGGTGCATGAATACCCTGGGCCTCACTTTTCCCCTTTCTCAAGGCAGGCTCCTTGGATTCCTCAGGCTAGTGCTCTGAAACATCAGAGGAACAAAGGGACTCAGTCCATGTCACAGTCATTTGGAGACATCTCAGAGGGAGACCATGTAGAGGAGGCACGACCACATTCCTGTCCCATTTGGCAGAAAGGTCACAGGGTTAGTGTGTGGGGGAATGCCCCAAAGGAGGAGAAAGAAAGAGATTTTATAGACAACAGTGTAGATCAGCCCAAGTGATGCTAATTCACACACACACACACACACACACACACACACACACACACACACACACACACACACACCTTTCAGAATGATTGAAATCAGTTGAGGCAGAGACTGGAGTCTGGTTGGTTGTGACTTTACCTTTATAAGGAAAAATACTCACCTTCTCTGGACCTTAGGATTCCTACTTGGTTGGATTGAACAAAACTTTCTAACTAAGCCTTTGCTAACATAATGCTTTTTTTTTTTTTTTAGTTCTCACCAAGTATTCTCCTCATCGAACAAGCACAGGTTCATTTTAACAGTACAACTGATCACTTGGACACTTAGGATAGGGCAGCCAGTCCCCATTCAAAGAAGTATAACTTAAAAAAATATTTATTTATATTTTTAGATAGAGACAGAGAGAAACTGAGAAGGGAGGGGGAGATAGATAGATAGAGAGAGAGAGACTTGCAGCACTGTTACACCACTTGTGAAGCTTTCCCCCACCCACAGGTAGGGACTGGGAGCTTGAACCCTGGTCCTTGCACATTGTAATATGTGCACTCAACCAGGTGTGTCACCACTCAGCTCCAAGTATGACCTTTTAACTCCCTTGAAACTGAGATACACTTGTTTCCTGCTATATTTGAGGGACTAGTTTCAGGACCACACCTTCCTCTTGCCCACAAAGATGCCCGAACAGAGGATGCCCAAGCCCATTGTAGTTGACTCTCCACATCTGCAGTCTTGGTACCCACAGGTGTTTGAACCCATGAATGCAGAATCCTCAGTATGGTAGAGACACTGTATTTATAGAAAAAGACCTGGGGAGTTGGGCAGTAGCAAAGTGGGTTATGTGCATGTGGTGCGAATGAAGCTCAAGGACCAGAATAAGGATCCTGGTTCGAGCCCTTGGTTCCCCACCTGCAAAGGTGTCACTTCACAGGTGGTGAAGCAGGTCTGCAGGTGTCTCTCTTTCTCTTCCCCTCTCTGTCTTCTCCTCCTATCTCCATTTCTCTCTATCCTAACAATGAGGACATCATTAACAACAACAATAATAACTACAACAACAATAAAAAACAAGGGCAACAAGAGGGAAAATAAATAAATAAATAAAATTTTTAAAAAAGAAAGAAAAAAGATCTGGAGGCCTTGTCCCCTCAACATGGTTCACATGGTAGAGTGTAAACCTTTACCATTCAAGAGGCCCTGGGTATGAGCCCCAGCACCACTGAGGAAGCTCCACAGATGGTAGAGTAGTGCTGTGGTATCTCTCTTCTTCCTCCTCTCTCTCTCCCTCTCCCTCTCAAGTAGAGACAGAGATGTGGAGAGACTGTGAAAGAGATCACAGCATCAAAACTTCCTTCAAAGACTGGAATCTGGGTTGTGCACATGGCAAAGCAGTGCACTCTCCAAGTGAGCTCTTCTGAACTCCCTCTCTTTCTATATCTGTCCTTACATTCAGGGAGGAAAAATGGTTCTAGGAAGCTGCTCAGCATTACCATCTATGTTCTAGGTACTAAGTTCACTCTTTGGCATCACAATAGAGAGGGGGAGTGGGGAAAAGAAAGAAAGGGGTTGGGTCGTGGTACATCCAGTTGAGTGCACGAGGACCTGGTCTCAAGTCCCCATCCTCCCACCTGCACTGGGCAGCTTCACAAGCAGTGAAGCAGTATTGCAGGCATGTCTCTTTCTCCTTCTATCTTCTATTTCCCTCTCAATTTCTCTATTTCTATCCAATAAAAATAAATAAATAAGAAGATAGAGGAAGGGAGGTAAAGAGGGAGGGAGGAAAGAAGGAAGGAAGGAGGGAGGGGGGGAATCTGAGTATAAGTGGACCCTCTCTGGTCAAAGCCACGGTGCCTGAGGGTTCACAGGTATACAAAGGACACTAACAGCAAGGCACTCTGCTAGCATTTTACAGGTAGGTGTTGGCTCCATTATTTCTCCGAACAGTTCTTAAAGGCTCATTTTATACTAACCCTATGTACAGACGAGGACACCAAGGCTCTGACAAGAGAGGGCTTGAGCAAATAAGCTTCACAGCAGGCAGCTGCTCACTCTCCAAAGTTTTGAGGCAATTTTAGAGTCATCCAGGGAGAAGTCAGCACCTGTGGCTGGGAAGGGGCTGGAGGCAGGCTAAGCTCTTGGGGGAGTGCAACTCTTGGGGGAGCTGCACATTAGCAGGCTGCTTGGGCTGCTATTGGCCTCTCTTTGATTTTCCTTGTATGAAGGGTACAAGGTGGGGGTGGGGGGCAGTGTTCTCATGGTGCACAAACACATAAGGTAGGTTGTGCTGGTGGCTGACAAAGGACTGGGCAGCAGTCCCAGGAACACAGTTTCCGTTCAGGGCCTGAAGGTGGTTTGTGATGCCACAGAATTATTTTTTTTTTTAATTTTTATGTTTATTTATTTATTTATTTTCCCTTTTGTTGCCCTTGTTGATTTTATTGTTGTTGTAGTTGTTACTGTTGTTGTTATTGAAAGTGTCATTGTTAGATAGGACAGAGAGAAATGGAGAGAAGAGGGGAAGACAAAGAGGGGGAGGGAAAGATAGACACCTACAGACCTGCTTCACTGCCTGTGAAGTGACTCCCCTGCAAGTAGGGAGCCAGGGGCTCAAACTGGGATCCTTATTCTGGTAACTTGCACTTCGCACCACGTGCGCTTAAGCTGCTGCACTACTGCCTGACTCCCGATGCCACAGAATTCTATATGGATCTCACTAAGCCCAGGTAGAACCACACTCCCCAGGACTCTGCAGACTTCTCCACTAGGGTCTGTGTGAGGGCGGGGGGTGGGGGGGGGTCAGGCACCTGGCCTTGGCATTTAAGGAGAAGGGTTTGGTGAGGGCAGGGGAAGAAGGGCTCAGGCTGCAGGTCACAGGGGAGAAAGAGGAAGCTCACTTAGCAGGTCTTTCTCGAGTCAGTGGGACTCCCACCCTGGGCTATAGAAGCATTTTCTAGAAGGACAGAGAAAACTCCAGACCACATTCCTCTAGCACTGCCAACTAAGTGCCTGTCAACACTGCTCTGGACAGCCCTGAGTAGCTTGGCATGGAGACACACACAGTGTCCTGTGCCCTCATGTGAGAACAATTAGCAGGGCCCTTAATTCCACCTATTCATGCTTTTGCCCGGTTTCCAGACACTGCCCCGCACTCTTGATCTTCCTGCGGCTGACTCCCCAGGAGCACAACCACACACACATCTGCAGGCATTTCAGAAGCTCCCACTGTGAGTCAGACATCCTGATGGGTATTTTGATGACCCATCAAATCCTCCTTAGCAAGAGCTATAGGTCACTATGAGAGATTTCCCAGTGCTGGGGAAATTTCCCTACCCAGTACTCATAGTAACAAGAGGTCAAGATCATCAGGCCCCTTCTGTTTTATAGGTTAGAAGACTGAGGCCTGAAGTGAGATAAGATAAGGTCACTGGTGCAGGCAGGATTAAGCCATGAGCAGGAGCAGAGACAGAACCAAAGCACAGGTCTGTCTGTGTGTTTTTATGTCACCTATCCAGCCCCAGAGTACATATTCACATCCCTGGGTTGCCTCTGTTTACTCCAATAAAGGATCCCAGCACTCCTCAGTGCTGTCACTCAGAAATGACAGGATATAAGGACAGACTTGAGATTCAGAATAGGCATGAGGTGCACTCCTCTGGTGTATGCCAACAGACATCCAGGCTGGGGTTTGTTGGGGACCCCAGAAAGAGAACTTGGGGGCTTTCAGTGTCTGCCTTCATGTACATCAGTTGACAAGACACCCCTCACTCTCTTGGGTTTCACCTTTATGTCCTAGTATTTCTCTATAAATGTGACATACTGATGATGATGACGATTATTATTTTTTTCTTCCAGGGTTATTGCTGGAGCTCGGGGCCTGCACTACGAATCCACTGCTCCTGGAGGCTATTTTTCCCATTTTGTTGCCCTTGTTGTTATGCTTGTTGTAGTTGTTATTGTTGTCATAGCTTGTTGCTGTTGGATAGGACAGAGAGAAATAGAGAGAGGAGGGGAAGACAGAGGAGGAGAGAAATATAGACACCTGCAGGCCTGCTTCACTGCTTGCGAAGCAATCCCCTGCAGGTGGGGAGCTGGGGGCTCAAACCAGGATCCTTACGCCAGCCCTTGCGCTTTGCGCCACGTGCGCTCAACCCGCTGCGCTACCGCCCGACTCCCTGATTATTATTTTTTTAATCACTTTGCAGAGGTAGGGCCTTATACACGCACGGTTTCATTGCTAGGAGATAGATAGACAGATAGATAGGGAGGGAGAGAGAAAGAGAGAGAAAGAGAGAGAGAGAACAAACACCAGTGCTGAGGCACTCCCATGTGGTGTTGTGGCTCAAACATGCTGCACACAAGAACAAGTCACCCACCCTACCAGGTGTAACAGTAAAGACAGTTTCACATATATATATATATATATCATCAGAATAGGAAATATTATCCTAATGTTTCATAGCCCCACACCCCTTTCCAGGAAAAAGAGTTCCTGTCTGAGGACCTATTGACAGACACTGTAGAAACAACTGAACTACTTATCTTAGATACCCATCTGCTAAAGAATCCCATACAACTATGTGAAGAAGGTCACATAGGCCAAACCAAGCCCTTAACCTAGAAAAGAAAGAGTTCTCCCCCGATGTGCCAACCTCCTCCTATTTTCTTAGCCAGTCTTGCTAAGAATGTGAATCTGGAGACCAGGTGGTGGTGCACCTGGTTGAGCACACATGTTACAGTGCACAAGGACCCAGGTTCAAGCCCTTGGTCCCCACCTGAAGGGGGAAAGCTTTGCAAGTATTGCTGCAGGTGTCTCTCTGTCTCTCTCCCTATCACCCCCTTCCTTCTCCATTTCTGGCTGTCTCTATCCAATAAAGAAAGAAAAAAAGGGAGAAAGAAAGAAAGAAAATTAAAAAAGAATATGAATCTATCTATCCAATCAGGGAACAGAACAGTTTCAAACCTGCATTAGGGAATAAATATTTGGTTGTGGTCTCTAGCTGGTGTGTGCCAACATGTTAGACCTACGTTGAGCTAGTGTCCAATCTGTAAAATCAAATAAATGGTCTCATTTCTCAAGATCCAAGTCTGTTCTTGGAGTGAATGGATAAATTTATTTTTAACACAGAGAGCTATCTTTCTGGTTGCTATAACATCGTGACTACTGTTTTCTATACCCATTGTGTTCTGGACCTCATAGGCCAGCATGTACCCCTGTTGTGAGTTCATAGAGCCTGGTCTGGCTTTCTGTGCACAGCCCTTTCCATGTTGACAACTATTCATATGTGTGCACCCTGTGGCCATTGGCTGTCCTGTATCCTCAGAAGGCACCTGATAAAAATAGCTGAATGAACAAGTGACAACGTAACATGCACATTCCTATGTGCCCATCTTAGCAGTCAATGTTTTCATCAGTCATGCAGAGTTGAGTGTGTGTAATGGTTGTAAAGGATGTGATCTGTGCACACACACTCATCTCCAGCTATTGGAGCTGAGCCCCTTCTGGGCAGGTGCTTCAACTTCTGTGAGGCTTGGGTTCCCTGGCATAAATAACAATTTAATTTCCTAGCTACAAGGCTTGTTGACAATTATTTTGAACAGGGTTTTATTAATGCCACCCAATGGGTTTCCACACCTTATTTAAAAAGTTTATTTGTTTATTAACAGGAGAGATACCCAGAGCAACACTCAGGACCCCATGCTTTTAGGTCCAACACCCTAACCACTGTGCCACCTCCCAGGCCACTCTGGACCTTACTTTCTAGATAGGAAAATCAGTCCATAATTTAGTGTCAGAATATGGTGGGGATGTCCACTAGACCACATGTGTTGAGTTCTGGCCAGATCACACACTCTTTGAGCCTCCTTAAATTCCCCAAATTTTGGCTGTCACTCAAACTTAAAAAAGAGAAAGAAAGAAAGAAAAAAAGAAAGAAAGAAAGAAAGAGAGACAGAAAAAGAAAGAAAGATCTTTGTTGAGCAGATTCTGGAACCAGGTACAGTTTTCTCAGCCAAAAGCTTTCAGTTTCTCAAAGGGGGCTATTTTGAGGCTGCAGGAGCTGCTGGTGACTTATTGGAATCCGGGTCATACAAACCTGGGTTGCAAGTCTCTAGCTGGTAACCTCAGGCCCCAGCTTCCTCATCTACTGCCTCAAGGAACTGGAGACCTGCACAGCCTAATGCATATCAGGCATCCGGGGAGCAGATAGATCCTCTGTAAATGTTAGTCTGTCCATCATCTCCCCAGACAATAACTTGGATCCACCTGCATATCAGATTTCAGGCTCAGGCAAAAAACAAACAAGCAAACAAACAAAACACTAGTATAGCTACAAGCCCTTTGAAATATAACTAAAATATTCCTACTAGCTATCTACAAAGTGGAGGACCCACCCCCCCCAACTCTTCATCTGCACTATTCCAGCATTCCATGATTGGTCAACAATTTGTTTGGCTTTGTATGTTAACTCTCTTTTCAACCACCAGGTTCCAGATGCTAGCAGGATGCGAACAGACTCCCCTGGACAGACAACCCCACCAATGTGCCTTGGAGCTCTGCTTCCCCAGAGCCTTTCCCCACTAGGGAAAGAGAAGGACAGGCTGGGAGTATGGATCGACCTGTCAATGCCCATGTTCAGTGGCGAAGCAATTACAGAAGCCAGACCTTCCACCTTCTGCATCCCACAATGATCTTGGGTCCATACTCCCAGAGGGTTAAAGAATAGGAAAGCCATCAGGGGAGGGGATGGGATACGGAGGTCTGGTGGTGGGAATTGTGTGAAGTTGTACCCCTCTTATCCTATGGTTTTGTCAATGTTTACTTTTTATAAATAAAAAATTTAAAAAAAAAGAAAAAAGAAAAACAAAAAACATGTGCAATGTGTTTTTGCATCTTTAATTAAAATGAACTAGTAATTTAGCCTGCTTGGTGTTGCGTAAGAAGTCCTCCTAGACAGGCTGGGAGTATGGATTGACCTGTCAATGCCCATGTTCAGCAGGGAAGCAATTACAGAAGACAGACCTTCAACCTTTTGCACCCCATAATGACCCTGGGTCCATACTCCCAGAGGGATAAAGAATAGGAAAGCTATCAGGGGAGAGGATGGGATATGAAGTTCTGGTGGTGGGAATTGTGTGGAACTGTATCCCTCTTATCCTATTGTCTTGTCAGTGTTTCCATTTTATAAATAAAATTATAAAAATAAAAAAAAAAAGTTAGTCTGAGCTCTAACGTCCTTCCTCCTGGCTGCAAGGACCCAGAGGACAGGGGAAGTTTCAGCTTCAGTCTGCATGCAAATGGCTTAGCTGGCTAGACAGAGGGTACTAAATAAATTCAAACATGCACGAAAATGATCATCAGTATGTGGAATTCCCATTCACTCAGCTAAAAACCCACATCCTCTGGAGAACCATAGGCGACACATGATATCCACTCCCCTCCCTGTCCCTACCCCCCCCCACACCCTAACTCCTGGTTAGAAAATTCCATCCCTCTCCAAATTTGGGGGAAGTCTTTCCCCACGCACAGAAGTTGCTGTTCCCAGGACTTCAGGGCAGGAGTGGGTGTCTTGGTGGGAGGGGACACTGGTCCACAGATTGGTGATGACTTAGTGGGTTCAAGTTCAGTTCTGAGATGTCCACTCTGCTCTAGGCATAAGGAGAAAGGAACTGACACCTTAACAGAAAAGATGATTTAAAAATAAACTCTTTTTCAGCCACCAGGTTCCAGATGATACCATGATGCCAACTGGACTTCCCAGGGCAGATGACCCCACCATGTATCCTGGAGCTCCACCTCCCAGATCCCTGCCCCACTAGGGAAAGAGAGAGACAGGCTGGGAGTATGGATCGACCTGTTAATGCCCATTTTCAGTGGGGAAGCAATTACAGAAGCCAGACCTTCCACCTTCTGTAACCCATAATGACCCTAGAACCATGCTCCCAGAGGGGTAAAGAATAGGAAAGCTATTAGAGGAGGGAATGGGATACTGAGCTCCATTGGTGGTAATTGTGGGAACTGTACTCCTTTTATCCTATTGTATTGTCAGTGTTCCCATTTTATAAATAAAAACTTTTTAAAAATCATGGGGGCAGGGAGGTCATCATAAGGGGCCAGAAAGAGAGACACACAAGGCAAGAGGGAACCACAGGAGATGCCAATCAGCTCCTTGGAAGGGAGCATCACAAGGAGTTGCACAGTCTAAAAACTACAGACATACCCCAGGGTTCATCCTCAGCTTAGGTCTTGAAGTTGGATTCAAAGGGAAATGGATGCCCTGGGCTTAGACATGGCATCTGAGCACCTCTCTCTCTCTCTCTCTCTCTCTCTCTCTCTCTCTCTCTCTCTCTCTCTATTGTGGGAATGTGACCAAGGGTTTCAGTGTTCCCATTACCCAATGGAATTCTCTTAAGAGACACTGCAAAGAGTATTTCCTTAGTGAGTGAGATAGTATAGTAGTTATGCAAAAAAAAAAAAAAAAAGATTTTTGTGCCTGAAGATTCAAAGTTCTAAAGTCAATCTCCCACACCACTATAAGCCAGAGCTGAGCAGTACTCTGATCTCTCTCTTTATATATATATCTCTTTCTTTCTTTAAAATAAAGCAAATTAATTATACTCTAAAATAATAATAAAGCATATCCAGATGAAGCAAATGAAAACTCAGACTGCCTAATTAAATTTGAATGTCAGATAAGCAATGAATGATATTTTCATACAAATGTGTTCTAAATAGTGAATTCAAAATTCAAATTTCCTCAGCATCATGTATTTTATCTGGCAACACTAGCTTTGGTGAGAGAAAAACTGGAGATTTGGGGACCACGATTACATGGCCTGAGGGGAACAAAGAAAAGCTACTATACATGTCAAAATGCCTCTTCCATGGGCAGGGAGAATTCCTGGTTTCAATACACAGGATCACCTTAAAAAAGGAGAGCTGTGTTCAAATTGGCTGGGCACCTCCAAGAAGAAGTGTCCAGACCCGGGTGTTCCAATTAAAGTTTAATGATAATATGACCAAGAGGCTCCAGGAGGGACTCCCACTGAGCTCATAGAAGTTGGACTAGAAGCTTCTAAGGTCCCTGTGAACTCAGATTCTCTAACTGTCATTGCAGATACTTCTTTTTCCACAGCATCTAGGTCATTGCCTTGGGCCAAAAAAGGTATTCACCAAAGGGATAATAGGGATGACAATTGCATGACTCATGTGTTGACACTTTTTCACCCAAGCCAA
This sequence comes from Erinaceus europaeus, assembly GCF_950295315.1. NCBI lineage: Eukaryota > Metazoa > Chordata > Mammalia > Eulipotyphla > Erinaceidae > Erinaceus > Erinaceus europaeus. Next base: position 82,815,711 of record NC_080171.1, on the reverse strand, counting down.
GGCAGACATCACTAATATACTGCAGCACAATCTCCTACACAGCAATTCAATATGCTTCTGGGATCATGTTCAATGCAACAGTCTAGACAGGGGCTATCAAGCACTAAGTAAGTGTTGTGTGCATTTGTGTGTATGCATGCTCCCTAGTATATACAAACTACTTCTATTAACAGATCGCTTCCACTATTATATTATTAAAGATATTATTATTATTATTATTATTATTATTATTATTATTTTAAAGTATTTATTCATGAGAAAGATAGGCAGGGAGAGAAAGAACCAGACATCACTCTGGTACATGTGCTGCCGGGGATTGAACTCAAGACCTCATGGTTGTGAATTCAGTACTTTATCCACTGCGCCACCTCCCGGACCACTATTAAAGATATTATTACTGTATCTAGCACTTCTTGAATGCTCACTTATGTACTTGGCACTATTTTTTTTCTTTATTGCATCAGGGTTATCATCGATAAGTCCTTGCATTTTGCACTATGTGTGCTTAACCCTGTGTGCTACCACTGGGCTCCATTATCATTAAGTAAGGGAGCTCAGGACTGGAATGTAGATTGATCTGTCTCCCCCTTGCACAGCCACTCACCTGGGTTCTGCTCCCACCCACCTGAGCAGGTGCACGGTGCCACTAAGGACCTCTGGGCTCTTTCCCCCAGGACTGATCTCCTTGTAGTGATGGAGTCCGAACTCCCAGTGCCTTCTCCAGCCACCCCTCTCCCCCTAGCAGGATTTCTTGACACATTAGCTGGATGATCAAAGCTTCCAGTCCATTTGTCAAACTAGGAGTGGTCATCCTGTGCCCTTTTTTGATCCCCCAGACTCCAATTCCATGAGGAATGACCCAGTAAACAGTGCACAGGGGACCTGGGACTCAGAAGGAAGTTTCTAGAGTTATTTCCCAGGCTTTGGCTTCTCAATGGGTCTTGGAGGAGTCAAAGCTCACTCTCTGAAGGTCTAGCATGTATCCACTCCATGAAGTCAACTCCAGGTTGGGTAGACTCAAAGGCCAGATTACCTCCCACCTTCCCATGTGTAGGTCTCTCTCAGTTCCAAACACTTCAGGAGAATATAAAAATTAATATAAGTTTCCTATCAATTGTGCACTTACTACCAAGAGCTATATATGAGATACCCATCTAATACATACCTCACTCATACATACCTCACTCCCCCAGAAGAGGTACTGTAACTCCCACTTTAAAGATGAGAAACTAAAGCTCAGGGAAAATAAATGATATGGTCCAGGTCACACAGCCAGGATGTGGCAGAGCTGTGACTTGAACTTAGGTAGTCCAGCTCCAAAGTCAGTATGCTGAAGAAAAGGATGAAGAAGGAGCTCTGATATGGCTTCTTTGTCTGCCTCTTCCTCCCTCTAGATCTGATAATACCCCTCATCTGTCTGATAGGCATCCTTTCACTTGCCCAGGTTTCTGTTCTGAATGATGTACTGGTAACAGATGGGAAAGTACAATGGCAGACTCATCTCCATTTAACAAGTGAGGAAACAGACTCAGATAAGATGGTTCACACAGCCAAGAGTTTTCTCCTTCAGTCCCCAGCCCAAGTGGGTCTGCTCCCCTTCCCTGCAGTCTCTGTTGGAGAGTTGACAAGCAAGGGGCCTTTTCAGAGGTCCTGAGGATTTTGTCATTTCCTTAGAACACCCTGCCTCCTGGCCTTTCCCTCCCCAGCCAGCAGTGTACTTACAATGAGGCCGGGGACACCTGAGGGCCCTGGCAAGCCCAGCTCTCCCTGAAAACAGAAAGAGACCAAGGTGGTTAGTTGCACTACCTCTAACATCTTCCACTCAGGGCTGTAATCATAGGGCTGCTCAGTTTCAAGGTCATTACTATGGCCACCAAGAAGAAGAGAAGGAGTTTAGAAACAACTTTTGTTGATTTTTAAAATTTATTTATTTTATTTATGTCAGTGAACTGCTCAGTTCTGATTTATGGTGGATGTGGGGGATTAAACCTGAGATTTTGAAGCCTCAACTATGAGAATATTTTGCATAGCCATTACACTATCTCCCTTATCCCTTCCTTTTAAAATAAGGAAAATGAGCAGTCAGGGGGTGGTACAGGGTAGAATTCTGTATTCATAGACATGAGGGTCTGAATTCAATCCCTGGCACCACATGTGCCAGAACAGTCCTCTGGTTCTCTTTCTCTCTCAAAAATAAATATTTAAAAATGAGAAAACACAGGCTAGGGATGTGACTTGCCCAGTGTTGCTCAGCAAGTGTTTGACAGAGCTGGAACCAGATGTCAGGTCCTCCAAGGCCATAAATATAAAGATATGTGAACCCACCTCAAAGGGACTTCCCTAAGGTCATCAAGTATAGTGGTTAATTCAGGAGGTGACATATTGAAAGAAAAGCTGGGATTTCTCATTTGTATGCCTTGTCCAATGTTCGTTCCTCTACCTGGAATGCCTCCTTACCCCAGTCCCAATGTCATCTTCCCCAGCAGTCTCCCCTAATTCTCTGCCCCTGCTCCATGGTACCTGGGATGTCTTTGATTTAACTCACCTGCCTCATGAAATGGACTGGGAAGACAGCTGTGGGATACTACAGGGAAGAGCGGCCAGGTGGTGGCGCACCTGGTTAAATGCACACACTACTCCAGGGAAGGGGTTATGCCCCATTATCACCTCCTATCTGTAACCACTCTGTCCAGTGAATCCTTGTCATGGGATGGATACTGGCCCTAACTTCTTTCATTCATTCTCACTAGAGCTGTGTGAGCTGGCATGCTGGTACCCACAATTTATAGAGAAGGAAGCTGAGATTCAGAGAAGTAAATTGATTGATTCAAGCTTCCACATCTGAGAAGTGGAATATCAGGATTTAAACCCAGGTCTAAGTAGGCCTGAGGTCAGATTTTAACCCCTAGGGGAGCCTGAAGGTTCATCCCAGGCTGGTCAAGCTTTGGGAACTTCTGTGGAATTAAATTCAGAGCATTATCAGGTGTTGCTTCTTGGACCCAACAGTCATTTCTGCAGAGGGAGCTGGGCACAATTACTCAGGTGAAAAGTCCCAAGGTAAGGTCAGGGGACATGGCTGGGATTTCATGGAGTCCTGGATATGGCCTTACCCCCCTGATGAAGAAGAATGTCCTCTCCTGCCTGAATTTAATGGGATGGGAAGGAAAAGGCAGGCTTGACTCTCCAGGGCAGGCTGACCTGGCTCCTTATTGAGGCACTGATTATTTACAAACTCTATAAACATGCCTACGATGAGATTGCTTCTCTCTAGATCCAGGGCCTGCAAACCTTCTACTCCTCCAGGTCACAGACAGGCATAAACACTTCTAACACATGAGCTGGTCTTCCTGGTAAAGAGTGACCCCAGAACCTTCTGAGGTTTTAGTAAATTGGGCTTAAGGGCCTGAGGCTCAGTGGGTTGAGGTGAGGGAGCATCTGGGAGATCCTACAGGACATCCAACAGACAGGAATCTGGAGTTAGATGTTGTGTAATCTGTCCAAGAACACATATCTTCTAGCTTTCAGGGCTGGGATTTAACCAAGCCTGCTAGCACAACCCCCTTTCACTCCTCTCAGGCCGCCTCCCTCCCCACCACCACGCACACAAGGGACTTGGGCTCCTTAAACCTGTGCATTTTCTCTGAATCTTCCTCTTATTCCCAAAGACTTGGAATACTTACAGGGTTTCCATCTAGTCCTGGAGGGCCTCTTTCTCCAAAGTCTCCAGGAAATCCCTGAGGGTAGGAGAGAGAACAAACACCTGTAGATTAATGTTTATACCTTGGGGTGGCTTTGAACAGACCTCCAGCAGGCACACAAGGACAAGTCATGCAGTCTCACTCCTTGCTTTCAGGACCTGGGCAGACAATGAAGTCCCAGGTCACCTGGGCCCTCAACAAATATCTTGCATTAACAACTTTGCAAGGGCTGGCTGCTGTATAGGAACCCTTTGCTTGTCTACTCAGTCTCTGAAAAGGAAATTGCACCTGGCTTTCCAGCATAGAAGTGCTAAGCCACCCAGTCTGAGACTTGGATCTGAGTGGGAAGGGCCTGAACTGAGCCTTAGGAAGCTGGCCAGGCCTACACCTGAACCAGCTGCTCGTTTGCTAAGAGTTTCAAGAGGATTCCTTTTGGGACTGGGTGGTGGTGCACCCAGTTGAGTAAATATGTTGCTATGAGCAGGTTCAAGCCCTTGGTCCCCATCTGCAAGGGGAAAGCTTCATGAGTGAAGCAGTACTGCAGATGTCTCTCTGTCTCTCTCATCCTCTCTCTCCTCCCCTCCCCCCTCAAATTTATTTAAAACCACGACTGTGAAACTATTAAAAGAAATAGAGCTCAGTTTCCCCTCTGGGCAAGGAATCGAAGGTTTCTGTAGAATTTTCCAGCTCAGACCTTCTGTGATTACCACAGTCTTCAAAAGCTACTGTGAGGAACAATGAATCCCATGTTACAGATAAAAGAAAAGAGATTCTGGAAAGGTGTTGAGATCACATGAGTGCACACTGGTTAATGTGAGAGCCAGAGGCACAGGTAAGTTTCAGCAGCTCAGAGAAAAGCTGGCCCCGCAGGTGGCCCTCTTGCCCCCTTCCTGACCCCACTCCAGTCTCTCTCTGGGGAAAAAGGCAGCTGGAAAAACATCAGTAGAAGGGGTGCCTGGAAGGGATGGGGACTGGGGCCAGGGGGACAACTCTAACCTGCTTCACAAAGAAAAAAAAATCTTCAAGCTTGGAATTTAGGGAACCTGGTCTCCTTCCCTCCTTGAATTCAAATCATTGTTTCCCCAGGGATATTTAATAAAACACAAAGCACATGTCTTTTTCTGACCAAATAAGTGCCTGAGCTATTCAAGTGGCAAAGACTCTTTATGGAGGATAATAGTGTTTTTGGTTTCTAATGCTATCCAGGAATTCCAATGAGTAGACAAATCAAAAAGACCAAACTTCAGATCGAATCAGTTGCAAAGTCCAGACTGAATGTGCAAATAGACACTAGCTTTCCTGGCCAGCAATCCTACCCCTTCGAATCCCTCCTGCATCAGAAAGCCATCTTGGATTAGAAAGGTAGATGCTGGTATTCATCTAGAAGAGGTGTAACTTCAGTCAGATATAGGAAGGGAGAAATGAAGACCAAATAACATAATTCAGAACACATTAACCACTTTACATGCAATCCTTCCCTTGCCTTTGACATCCTTGGAGAGGAAGATTATGGGTCCCACTTAACAGATGAAGAAAGAGGCCAAGAGAGGAAATAGCACTTGGACCAGATGAAAAAGCAAATTATCGCAGCATTGAGTCAGGTCCCACCTTTCTGAACTCTGCCTTATTCATGTGAGCTGTGCACAGGTGAACCCTCTCTTGCAGAAGTTGCTCAAGTGTGCCTGTCTGCAGTCAGAGAAGCAGAGAGGGTGGTGGTGGTGGTAGTGTGTGTACATGTTAATGCATGTATGTGCATCAATGCATGCAGACTCATCTCCAGGCCAAATCTCACCCGCATATCATAACCATTTCAGTGATTCTTCTTCTCATCTTTGGGGTCTCCCCTAGAAAATCCCAGTTCACCCCATTGTAATTACCACTCCCCCTCCGCCACCCATCAAGCTTTAAAGCAGATCCGTTTCCCCTCCCTAGATAACGCCACCTGCCAAGTGGGCTGGGGGTCAGGAGAGCTTTCTGAGCCACTGCATTTTTGCCTCTGATTTTGGAGGTTGGGGTTGGAACACTGATGGGAGAGTTTTGGAAATAAGTCCACAGAGGCCAAGGTGATCCACTACAACTGGCACTTGATTGACTCCACATGGTCCACAAAAGACAGGACTCAAGAAGTCTGTGCTTTGCTCTCCAGGTACAGCATCCAGAGTAACCCTCTAGGCAGGCTGTGACCTTGGGCAGACCCTCACTTGACCATCTGTCCTACTTGGATGGGGGTGGGGGGGCGAGGAGTGACTGCTAAATCCCTTTCAGTTTGGCCCAACTCCTAGATGAGTCTGAGAGGAAGAAGTTTCTTCCCAGGCTCAGGAATTCCATCCAGCCTGGGGTAGGATGGTAACCTTGGCAGCATGTCTCAGGCACCTGTCCTGGCTGTGATAACACTGTAATCATTCCCAGCACCTGCCAGGCAGATCTTAAGCCCATAGGTGTCCTTTCAGATGCCACTGTAGGCTGACTAGAGGACTCTTCTCTGATCTTGCTGCCAGGTGAATCTCCCCAGAAGGCTCTGGGATCACAGTTGCCTGATACTATCCCTGGTTCCACCACCCAGGGGTTCTCTCTTTTCTAATACTGTATTTATTTATGTAATGAAAGGAAGACATGGGGATATATACCAGAGCACTGCACAGCTCTGGCTTGTGGTGGTGCTGGAGATTGAATCTGGGACCTCAGAGTGTCAAGCATACATCTCAGTTATGTCTTCAGTACAACAAGGGGAACTGAGATGTGCAGAGGAGGAACACTTGCTGTCACATGGTAGCACAAGAGGTCTCTCTCTTGAGATATGAGGTAGGGAGGGATCAACAGAATGGCCAAAAGCCCAAAGGGAGATTCTTCTAAAGACAAAATGTGGACCAAATCTACTGGCAGGGTATAATAGAAATGGCCTAATAAGCTACATTAATAGGATCTAATAAGGTCCTATTAATGCTCCCATTCTAGAGATGAAGAAATTAAGGTCTAAAGAGGTTATAGAATGTGTTCAAAGTCACACAGCCAGGGAAAAGCAGAACTGGGTATGCTGTTCTCTTAGCAGTGGCTGGACATTGGACATATAGGACTAGAGCAAGCCTGACTCTCTCAAAGTGTCCATTAAAGACATACACAAGAGAAAACATTACTGATGCCAGGGACTTCTGCTTGTACCCAGTCCATATCTCTATCTTAAATATCCCTTTCTTTGGAGGGGTCAGACAGATGAAACTAGGACTCGTCTGTAGGATTTGTAATGAAGAATGCAATTGTTGGAAATAAAATAGGAGAATAGAGCCTTAAAAGTGCTGGGGGAAAATCTCTGAAACAGCAACAGATAATCTAAGCTGGAAAGACCCTAGTATTCTTAACATTCAGTACCTCACCACATCATAGGGACACTGAGGTGTAGAACACCCTCCATGACTGAGGGATACCAGCCCAGGGTCCCTCACACTTGGCTCCCAGCATCTCAGGGAGGCAGAGGCCCAGCTGGACATGCAGCCCTGCTTCCGCCCCGCCTGCCGGCTCTGTCTGGCCCAACTTGCTTGTGCGTGGCATGTACTTCCAGCCCCTCCAGCAGCTGATCTGCCTCCAGAGGCAGGCAGGTCTGAGCTCTGAGCTGCAGTGGACTGGCCTGAGGCCCAAGCAGAGTGTACCGGGGGGCCCCAGCCATGTAGTGTCTCCACTTTCCCAGGTCACCCCCTACCCTAGAAAACTGGACGCCTTGTACTTGGAGCTGAGCAAAGATTAGGGACAGATAGAATTCATAAGATTCCAAGACAAGACTCTACATTCCCTCTTGGCCACAGCAAATAATTAATACATCCACCTCATCCATGGTGGGAGGCCCAGGGCTCAGGAAGCCTCTGAGGGTCATCTTATCCACTCCTCTGCCTCCTGGAAGGGTCTACTCAGTGGCCTGTTTCAGAAGGCAGAATTTAGGGCCAGAGAAGCTTCAGGCTTTGCTGTCCTGCTAATGTCTTTAGAGTGCAGTGTCCTGGTCTGCAAAATAATCAGTCCTGCCCGACTCACTTGGAAGAGATGAGATGCCTGTGATGTCATTCCTGCCAAATGCTAACATGCCAGCCCAAATTAGGAATGGTTTGTACCAAATATTTAAAACCTGTAGAAAGGGGGTCCAGGTAGTATAATGGCTAGAGCTTTGGACCCTCAAACATGAGGTCCTGAATTCAACTACCAGCATCACATGTGTCAGACTGATGCTCTGGTTTGTTCCCTCTCTGTCTTCTCCTGCTGCTCTTTCCCATTAATAAGTAAAAATAAAATAAAAGCTCTAGGAAGATCTCACAGAAGGATCTTAGAGACTCTCGTAGTTGGGAATTTCCTGCAAGAGTCTCAGTTGCATCATTCCTGCTGCACCCAAAGCAGTCTGTGCTCTTTTAAAGACATGTTCAGTCAAATGCATTAATGGAGAGAGGTCCTCCAAGAACTCCAGCACCCCATTCTTATATGCTGAGTGCTTTCACTCTGTCCTTTTGGGTAAATTCACCTCCAAAATATTGCCTCTGAGAAAAAGGAGTGATGCAGGTAGTGTGTTCTCACCAGGTTCTACAGCCACCAGCAGCTCTGAGACAATGCTGCCTCCAGCCTGGAACACAGGGACCACACTCAGCTCATGGCATCAGTAAAGCTTAAGAACTTCCTCTCTTCCAGCCTCTGCTTCCCCACTGAAAACATAAGCTGTTCCTCACAGTCTGGCAAGTGGAAAGTCAAGCTTGAATTTGAGGTCAAAAAGGACCATATCAGAAACTGTGCTGGACACGAGGTCCTGGGCAAATCCAAGTTGTCCTTGAGCTACACACTGAAGAGCTGGTGTCATGACTGAGACTCCCATTCCTAGACAGTAGGATCTGCACACCAAACTCTCTACATGAGGTCGGGGTACCACATGACACTAGAGAAGCTATGAGTGGTGGCTGATTTTGCCAGGTGCAAAAATCCAGTGGGTCGATGGCGAATTCACAGAGCCCTCAACAAGATTTACTGCAGCATCTTCCTGGCCCTCTTAAGAGAGCTTTGGCTCGGCCTCTTGATACTCAGCTTTGGGAATCACTACAAGGTGCCTCAAGCAAGCCAGAGCAGCCCTGGGGAATACATGTTTGTTCCAGAAAAGTTTGTAACATCTTGCATCAGGAAATACAATATATTTCTCTTTTTGCCAGGGCATGTGAAAGGGAGATCAACACTGTAGAGTAAGCTGCATGCTGGAGGTGGAAGATAGGGACACAGAGAGAAGGAGAGAGGTGATATGGAGAATCAGGCTCAAATCCTGACCCTGTCACTTAGTTGCTGTGTGACTTTGTGCTAGCAACTGGCCTTTCTGGGTTATGTCTGCTTATCTCTCTGATAAAGAGGCTGGAGCTGGTGATCATTACGGCTTCTGCAGCCTGACGGGTTCTGACCTCTATGGTTTCTTTCTCAGATCCCACCAGCAAAAGACTTAAACACACACCCTCCTTCCTAGGCTGACACTTAGGAGGCAGGAGGCCCTTTGCATGGCCCCTTGAGTTTGGCTCACTGGAGGAAATTCATCTACAACAAAAATCATCACCAGCCCCACCAGAAATGAGGCCAGCTGCAATCTGGAATAAGGAGACTCAGCTCATTCTCCTGCCAGATCCTCTTCTTCATAAGTGCCTAGAAATCTCCTGGCCCAGCACTTTGACATGAGGAAGACTGTGCACAGAAGGAACTCCAAATCCCACAAGGCAGACCAGGGGTCCCCAAGTACTTCCCAAAAGACCACTCAGGGAGTATGTGAACTAAGGGCATAGTGAACTCAGAGGCCAAAAGAGGCAGAGACAAAGCCACAGGGACTAAGGGCTATTAAGTCTGTTCCATATATATGAACTCATAGGAGATGCAGCCTTACCCATTTGCTGGCTGTGGTGGCTGGACCAGAGTCAAGGGTTCTTTCATTGCCCTCAGGGGGTACTGCGTAGCCATAGGGTTGGGGAGGGGAGCCTCCAATTCACGCCCAACACTGCAGTGCCAGAGAACACCCCCACCAAGGAGCACAGGGTAGACTTTTAGAAAGTTAAAGGCACGGGGCAAGGAAGCAGAGATGAGCTGTTTGTGACAGGGTTCAGGTCTGGAGAGGTTTTGTGGGATCTCTGGGCAAAGAGCTGGTTCTGGCTGTCTAAGCCTTGGTTTCTTCTCCTGGAAAAGTGGGAAGATCAATCTAACCTCAAAGAGTCTGTGGGAGAATCTGCATGTACTTCAAATCCAATGGAGGCATAAAGGCCTTACTAAATACTTCTTTTCACTTATAGTGATCATATAATTATTTATCCTGTTCCCTGGCTGTTTCCACCATGAACATGAAGGCTCCATGACAACGGGAGATTTCTGTCTCATTTGGCTACAGTGTCTCCCCCAGAGCCTGGCATGCAGTAGGTGTTCAATACATTCTTGTGGAATGAGAAATGATAGTGTGGCCGCAACTTAAACACAAATAGGATGGCGGTGCTGCCTCATATACAAGTGGTATGAATAAAGCAAGTCCTTGGGGGCTGGTGTAATAGCTCACTTAGATAGTGTGCTGCTTTGCTATGTCTGTGACCCAGATTCAAGCCTGGGCCCCATCACATTGAAGGAAACTTTGGTGCTGTAGTCTCTCTTTCTCTGCTTCCTGTCTCTCTGTCTCTCATCTTTATGAGAAAAGAATGATAGAAATAAAGAAAAGAAAGCAAGTCCTTGATGTGGAGAAGGGTGAAAAAGGGGTCTGTGAAGTAGGGAAGGGGCAGTGAGGAGGAATGGGAAGCACAGTGCCCTGGATGCTCCTGTTGGCTCAAGATGGAGAAGCCAAGGCTCATCCAGGCTTCAAAGGTCTGCCACTGCTGGGCTCAAGAAAGGAGACATGCTCTAAACATCTTTGCTCTGGTTCTGGAGGAGACCTCTGTCTGGTGCATTCTAACCCTACTTTCATTTTCAGAAGCCTTAGGACTTAAAGCAGGTCTCTCACCCCTTGGATCACTTATCACCTTGTATGTAAAATGGCATACACATTATCCTGTTCCCTAAGGGTGTGAGACCATCAGAACAGAGGTTGAACAAATCACTCAGCTCAGGGGAGGGCCTGGAGGTGGCCCTGGGTAACTGGATGGGGACCAGCTGAGATAATCTAAGTAAACCAAGGATCCCCACACTGAAATAGAGACTTCTGGAAAACAGACCCAGAGCAGCAAAGCCATAGGCTCAAGGTCACATAGCACAGTATTGGTTATCCAAACAGAAAAAAATAAGTGCTACTATTCATTCAGCATTTAATGTGATAAGCACTATGATATGATGAGCTAGAAGCTATTGTCCCATTCCTTTTCTTATTATTTTTTTACTTTTTTTTTTTTTATAAAGAGGGATAGATAGAGATAGGGAAAGAAACCACACACCTAAGCTTCATTCAGTTCAGTGTGATTGGAGCCTGGATAGCACACTCTGACAAATAGTATACTATCCAAGTGACTTATCATGCCACTTTTGTTTTGTTTTAATTTTTTTTTAATTATCTTTATTTATTGGATAGAGACAGTCAGAAATTGAGAGGGTATGGCAGATAGAGAGGGAGTGAGAAAGAGAGATACCTGCAGCCCTGCTCCACCACTTGCAAAGCTTTCCTTCTGCAGGTGGGGGCCAGGGGCTTGAACCCGGGTCCTTGTGCACTGTAACATGTGCACTCAACCAGGTGCACCACCACCCAGTCCCATTTTGCCTCTTTTTATTGTCTCCATTTCTTAGATGGGATAACTGCAGTTCAGAGACTTTGGGTCAACATTGTCCTTGCCCCATTGCCATTGTACCTGTTACCTTTCTGGGGAATGCTCTTTCCCAGAGTCAGATGACTCCCATTCTCCCCTCAGGCAGATTTCTCAGGAGGTGAGGAGGGCTTCCTAGACCAACTCATTCAATAGCCTATACCCCCAGCACTCCTGGCCCATCTTTTGATGGCCAGCACAATTTGACATTCAATTTTTCAATCACTGTCTGTCTGTCTGCCCACAACAGTGGAAACTTTGTCTTATTCACTGCTTAGTCCCAAGCATAGTGAGCATAGTGCCTGGTCCACAGTGCACTCAATAGAAGATTCACTGAGGGAATGAATGGATGGGTGGATGCATGAATGGCTTTCCTTGCACATGTCACCTGATCCAAGAGGCAGGCATCTGGAAGCCAGCCCAGCCCTGAGAGACTCTAAGACCTTGCCCAGAAACCAAAAGCACTGAGTGCTGTTCATGGCCCAGAACTATCATTTAGATGGTAGACCTCAGGATACAGAGTGGCTGTTGGGCCACCGAGAGATCAAGGTCTGAGGGTAAGGGGCTTTTTCTGGCAGCAAGTAGAGAACAGGCCCTGGAACCATCTTTTCTCTGTACTCCCCACTTGGTCCCCAGAAGGCTCTGATCAGCACATGGTAGGTATAGGTTAAGTGTCCATGAATTAGCTCCATAACCCCCTTTCTGGGTGCTGACAAGTATTCCTGAATCCCTCTTCAACTACCTCTCAAGTTCAAGTCACTCTTCAACAATAAGCAAAGGAAGACCCAGAGGTGAGGATGGCTCTGAGTCAAGGGGCTAAGCAGAAAATGGCAGCAACAGAAAACCTGAAGTCACTGAATAGGGTGGGTCTGGAAAAAAGATGCCCCAGGTACAGTTCTGACTCAGCTTCAGTCTGGCAGCAGGACCCTGGACAGATCACTGCCTCATGAAGCCTCCGCTTCCCCTTATGAATAATGAGACCATTGGAAGGAATGACTTTCCTCTAGGAAGATTCTAGGGAATTTACTTTCACACCATTATGGCCAAGAGAGAACCTGAGAGCTGCCTTGAGCTGCTACTGAGACCAGAGGCCCTTGGATATGAGCCTAGTTAGAATCCATACTTCGAAAATTGCGGGCAAGTTCCTTAACTTCTTCGTGGCTTGACTTTCTCTTCCTGCCTAAACAAGAAGGAAAAAAAAAGTCCTACCATGATGGAGAGTCCAGAGCAAAGCTGGTGAATTGGGGGAGTTCTATTGGGGTCATGCTGCTATGAGTCTGTCCACATACCCCACTGTCCTTTCTGGACTTGTGTAAAAGTGATGACACCAAGACAACATGGACACGGGGCAGTCTCTGAAAAGGGAGAGCAATGCACTGAGCCACGACCCCCAGGCCAAGAAGAATCATGTGCACAAACAACTCAGATAGCAGATGGCTCCAGCACAGAACGGACTATAGGACAACTGCATACATAGCAGAGTGCTGATCCAGAGGGCCAGAGGGGATCAGGGGCCCAGGAGCAAACAGCCCCAGTCAGGAAGCAGCCACTTAGGCTTCTGGCAGTAAGATATGAGGCTCAGACAGACCCATGAACCAACCCACATGCTCAATTAAGAATGACAGCCAAGCACAGAGAAGTGGAAAGAAAGCTGAAGCTGTGGTAGATGGGGCAGCATGGCTGCTGGGAGGTCATGTTCACCCACAGAGTCTGCATAATAGACACGGAAAATCTTTACCGGCCTACCCATCTTGCCCCTCTTGCCAGGAATGCCAGGTAGACCCTGTAAGGGGGAAGAGACAAGAAAGCAGTCAGGATAGGATTACAACAGGGGCTGGCTAGTAGCCTCACCCCCAAGCAACTCCCCGACAAATAGTCAAAGAGGACTGGAATACAGTTGGCACATGATCTGTGCCTTGTACTCTATAGGATTGGGGCAGTGAGAACCTGAGCCAGAGAAATAACTGAGGAAGTGCCCAATGCTCCTAATATCCAGCAGGTGCCCCATAAGTGCCCCTGCTGCTTGCCTAAGATGCATTATATCTTAGCTTGCTGACAAGATTGCAATCTAGTTCTCAAATGTGGACTCAGGCAAGAAAGGTCCAGAGGTCTCAGAGCCCTGCAGGGTAGGTAACAATTACTCAACTCTGTGCCTGGAAAGCAGGTAGCCAGGGGCACTAGGTAAACAAATGAGCATGGCTGTGTTCTATGCAAGCACAAAACAGTGGACAACAGAGTTTGGCCTGTGGAGCCATAGTGTGCAGACGCTTGGCTTGAAATATAAAGTGAACTCAGATCTCATTTGCTAGATGCTCTTCTACAGATCTCCAAACTCTGGGGATAGAGCCCCCTGCTCCACCTTGGCCCTGAGCACCCTCTGACTTTATGCAGGTGCTCCCTCTGGCCTCAGTTTCCCCTGTATCACCTGCATTTGAGTGAAGTACTATTACCCTACTTTCCTAGACTGGACACATGTTGTCTCTTCTGTCTGAAAAGAGCCTGCTTTGACTAGTCCCCTTAAAGTGGATCCCTATTCCACTCAAAAATATCTCCTACACGGGCAGAGAAACTAGATAGATAGAGCACAGCATTTGCATGCCTGGAACCCCAGAGGTTCCAGGTTCAAGCCCTGGCACTACTGTAAGCCAGAACTGAGTAGTGCTCTGGTCTCAGTCCCCCACACCCTACCTCTCTCTCTCTCTCTGTATGTGTGTGTGTGTGTGTGTGTGTGTGTGTGTATGTGTCTCTCTTCCCACTGTGTGTCCCTTTACCATAAAAATAAAGAAAATCTTTCAGAAAGAAAAAGGTGGGACAGGAGTGACTCCATGACAGAAGGGACTTCCCTTAGACAGAAGAGGTGAGTGAATAGGAGGTAAAGAAAGTAAGCATACTCACTCGGTCTCCATCAGAACCTGGCAGGCCGAAGAGCCCTGGGAGCCCAATGTAGCCCTAGGAAAAAACATGTGGGGATCAGAGAGACTTCGTGGTAGGGAACAGCTGGCCCGAGCCTTCCTAGAACCCCTGCCCTCTTCTCAGGCCCGGCTCCTCTTGCTGGCTGGTGGCAACGCTGGCTCTGTGGCTCCTCGATGACATAGGCCTTGAGGCAAGTGTATATGCCCATGGACTGCATGGTGCTGGCTTCCACGATGTAGTCCAAAGGCACATACCCTCACACCAGGGAAGGGAAGGCGCTCGCAGGGAGGCCCACCCCATGCCAGGGCTCCAGGACCTGCAGGAAGGAAGCTCTCTGCTGTGTTAGATGCTAAAGGGACACCAGGCCCTACCTGCCCCCAGGAATACCAGCAGCTGCCCTTGGTTTCTGCAATGCCCCTCTTCAATCCTCCCCAGAGGCCCTGAAGTACTATGCAGCTCACAGCCTGAGGCAGCTCGGTGCCTGAAAGCTGGCAGTGACAGCTAATGTTCTGCCAAACACAAGTGCATCACAGACTTCAACCCTCCCAAAGACCCCTCAGATTGGTTATCACCACCCCCCCCCCCACACACACCCACACACCAGGCAGACAGGGAAACCAAGACTTTGGAGATAAAGTGACAAAAAAAAGTTGAGCCCCCAAATGCACCTGCTGTCCCATCTCCATGCCTCTATTCACAAGTGCCCTCCATCAGACATGCCAGTTTTATTTCCAAGACCACAGGGCTCATCTTTCACAGTCCAGCTTAGATGCCTTCTACTCTGGCAGGTATCCTGGTGCCCTGATCAATCTCTTCCCCACACACTGGCATAATTTCTGTGCCCCCACAGGTAACTGAACACAAGTTCATTATCTGGGCCCATGTTTTACATCTTCGTTGCACCGTGAAAGTGAAATTCGCAAGGACAGGACCTTGCAAAAGGCACCTAGCACTCGTATCTGCTCTCATTGATATTTGTGTAATGATCTAATAGTTAAAATATTTGCCAGACACAAACTATGTACCAAACCCCCTCTCATTCACTGAGTCTTCCTCATATCCCAAGAAGTATGAATTATTAGCCAGTTCCCCAGAGAGGTAAAAACAGTCAGGCACAGTGGGGTGGAGTAACACAGTTGGGCTATTATGGTAGAACCAGTGTTTGTTTGCTCATCTGCTTATTTGTTTACCAAAGCATTGTTTATATCTGGCTTGCAATGTTTCTGGGGGTTGAATCTGGAACCTTGGAGTCTCAGGCATGTCTTTTGCATAACCACTATGCTATCTTCCCAGCTCCAGTGTTTGGATTGAAGCCATCTAACTCCCTGGCAGGGCTCCTAATCCCTCGGTCCACAGCCTCCCCCAAACAGGCAGCCAACACAGGCTCACAACCACCTCTCCTTCCTTAGAAGGCTAGGAAGTCAAGTACCAGAGTGATAAATACCTGCCATCTTACCCAGTGGCATTTACCAATCCTTCCAAGCAAGGCTTAGACCCCAGATAAAGGTGAAAAAATGGGCTCAGAGAGATTGAGCAGCTGACTCAAGATCCCACCAGCAGAGTAGATCTCAGACAGTTGCCCCAAAGTTGATCCATCAAAAGCTACACTCTGTTTGCTTTGTCAATGGACAGACTGAGAGAGACCTCTACTCATCCAGGACACTGAGGGCCCTGAGAAGTTGGAGAGGGAGTGTTGAGGCCAGACTATCTCCCCACATGTGGCCTTAAGGTGCTACAGCATTAGTATGTCTCCTTCCTCCTGGCTTCCTGGCAGTACAGGCCCTGGATGCTGAACTGAGAGGACCTCCCTGAGCTCAAGCCCTGCTCCCTGGGACAGGAGATCCCTGAGTCCTGCAAAGCTCCTCCACCACTACCATCACATCCTGGGGAGTTGCCCACATGCTCCCTCTCCCACCTCCCGGCTGCTCTCCTGATGACACCGCCAGCCAGCCAGCTCAATCGAGACAAAGCCATAAATAAAGCTAGGGTTCAGGAGCAGAAGACACATCACACTCAGCCCAGCCTGCACAAGGACTATATGACCCACCTCAGAACACTCTGGGTGAGGATACCAGTTCAGCCCTCAGGGCTCCTGTGTCTCCATCCCATTTTCCCCTTAGTGTGTACTACAAACCTAGACCTTCTCTCCCCAACATAAGCCCAATTTCCTTAAATATGGGCTGGAGGAGCCTCTCAGATAATCTGAGTCTTTCCAATGCCATTTACCCTCATTCAATACTCCCAGAAGCTTTCTGCAGCCCAGCTGGGAGTCCCCATCTGATAGCCAGGTTGTTACTGCCAAGTTTCCAGCACCCCATAACTATCTGAATCAAGGAACTACAGGCTCCCACTGCACAGATGGGCATACTGAGGCTGCCTCCTACTCAGGGTATGCTCCAGGAGGCTGGAAAGAGCACCTCAGGCTGGGCAGCTGTCAGCCATTAGGCATCACTGTCCTCCCCAAAGGCCCCCCCCCACCTCCCAACATCACCAGCTCTCAATTCTCAGTTCTCAGTCAGGGATGGGAGAGAGGTCTGTGAGGAAGCCAGTGCCTGACAAAGTGGCCCTGGCTTTGGCTCCCCAGCACTTGGCAGAATCAGCAGACAAATGTCTGAATGCAGCAGCTGGATCATAGCCAAGCTCACAGCAGAGCCTATACTGCCCAGACTATACCCCCACCCGTGGGGACCAAGAAGATTTGCATAGCTCCAGGCTGCCCCTCTCTCCAGGGAGGCTCCAGGCTAGAGAAGCATGCTCCAGCTCCAGCCCTCACCTCTCAATCCTCACTGAGCCCTTTGGAGAAATAGACCATACCTGCCCATGGCCCCACTTGAGTGCCCAGGTGCCCAAACTCACTTACCCGGCTGCCTTTAGGGCCAGGCTCTCCTACAGGTCCAGGTAAGCCCTGAAATAGAAACCACAGAGAGGCAAGGACATATGGAGACATTCTAGCTGTTGCCAACAGCCCAAGCCAAGTGCTGTCTCTACTGGGCCTCTGCTGTTCCTTGCACAGGATGGGAATGGGGCTGAACTTGTGGTCTAAGCACCCCCTGCCTCCTCTCACCAGAGAATAAAGAAGACACTTAGGAGGTGGAAGAGAAGACTGTGCTGCATCTCCCACAGCATCGAAACTCCTCTTTTTTCACTTCTTTCACACCCTTGCCCTATGGTTTTCAGAGAGAAAACTCCAGATGGTTCCTCTCTTTGGGGCCCACCTGACAAGCAGAGACCTTTGCCTCCCAGCCCACTGCCTCCTTTTGCCTGGGGGTACCCGTGGCCATCTCTACAACACCATGGCCACAGAATGAGCTTCCAGAAGCCAAATACTGCACCTGCCTGCCAGGGTAACCTTTGGCCCCTGGGCTGCCCTCAGGTCCCGGCTGCCCCTGCAAAGGAAGGGAGAGAAACATAAGAAAGGGAGAGACCCTGGCTGGATCTAAGGAGAGAAACATAAGAAAGGGAGAGACCCTGGCTGGATCTAAGGCTGGGTGCTGGGGTGTGTGTGGTGGTGGTAGTGGTGGGTGGGTGGCTGGGATTTACAATGAACAAAAAGAAGGGCAGGAATGTGAGATGAAAGGGAATGAGGGGGGGCCAGACAGGGCCCCTGAAGCCCACCGCTTTGTAAAACCGGTCAGACCAGCTCCCATGGACAAACCCCCTCCTCTGTTCCCAGCCCAGGACTAAGAAAGCACTAAGGCGGCCTGGCTGACTCTCCCATGCTGGCAGGGGCTGCTGTTTGACTTGGGCCAGGCCAGCCCAAATTCCTGCAAACCCCGTGGCAGTGTATATAATATCCTCTAATATCGTTCAGAACAGGCCAGCTATTCATGGCTCTAACTGGAGCCAAGTGGCCTGTGCCAATGCCAGGCCAGCATGGACCACAGTTCTTTCAGGCAGATCTGACTAGGGGAGAGGAAAGGTGAGCTGGGGGGGGGGGGCATCAGGATGGGAGACAGAACCACCTGGCTATGAGGCTTGCCCTGGGATCAGGGTTCAGGCAAGAAAGCCAGGCACTGGCAGTAGCTGGACATGGAGGACAGGCAGGTTGGGGCTGAGGCAGAGGCCCTCACCTGTTCTCCAGGGTGGCCTGCAGGTCCAGGATAACCCTTAAGCCCCTGTGGGAAGAAGGAACCACATCAGCCTGGGAAAGCCCATCAGCTAAAGCACGTTCAGCTAGTGCTGGGTGGATACAACTGCATCAGGGATAGCAGCTCTTGACACCTTTTGTCCTGCCACCAATGGTTCTTCAGAATATATCAGAGGGCTGCTCAGTGCTTTGCAGGGTTTGTGAGCTGAACTGGGACATGACAATGAGGACAGGATGGTGATGTATTCCAACCTCTGCTTGAAAGTCCACAGAGAATGTGCAAAGTAGAGCAGAGGGATTTCTCAGAGGATGGATAGACTAGTTAGTAGTTTAAACTCTGGAATTTGTTCAACCACTATGTCACTCTGAAATCTTCTATCAGGACCTGCCCTTTCTTATAAACCCCTGATAAGGAAAGATTCCCACATACAGACCAAATATATGAACCATAATAGCTGCTTTCATCCCACCCCCACACCCAATCTCAAAGCCCCAACTCCTATTGCAGGAGAGACATGGCCACCCACATGCCTGATTGAGAAGACTGCTCATGCCCCTCTGGTGCCCAGGGCCTCACTACCATTGTTCAAGATCAGGTCTTTATGTTGAGAGACTCAAGAAGAGTATGTGCTTTTAGGTGCCACTGCAAGCAACCTCTCATAAGCTTAAGGAATTTCTTAAAGAGAAACCATGGCCTTCAAGTGCCCAGCAGCCCAGGGCTGTTTGATGTAAGTATAGGCAGGTAGTTTCCATTGCAGACCAGGCAAACTGGTCAAAAGACAGTTCTTCCTGGATGGATGTGCCTACTTGTTTCTTGTCTGCAGAAAGCCCCAGGCTTGGTTTACACACAAATAAGGATGTCTCTACATCAAGTGAGGTGGTTCTCTTGTACTCTGGTGCTTTAGAACTCTAGAGCTATATGATCTGCCCCACCCCACCTTAAAGCTGACAGAACAAAACTCTTGGATATTGACTCATGCAACCTTCGAATTCCTCTTTGAAGTGCTGTTCAGTAGGATGACGCTGTGGCGGCCTTCCTCAGTCTTTGGGACAGTTAGACAGGGGGAAGGAGTGCTTAGGAGGGGTTATCTCCATTTCTTATTGAAGAGAACTGAGTCCAGGAGAGCCAAACACTAGACCAAGTCTCATTACTAAGGAGAAATAGGCTCCCTCATCATGAGGTCCTTCTGACAACCTGAGGCCACAGTGATTGCTTTGCAGACATGCCAGGCACACACAGCACGTACACAAACACACAGGCACATGTACCTAGCACCCCCACAAACCTCCAGGAAGCAGGACCCTTAATTATAAACAGCAGAGTTAGTTGGATCCAAGAGGTTGAAGAGTTTTACAAGCATTCCTTCTGCACCTACTCACGCCTCAGGACTGCTCAGTGATATGATTGTATCTGCCATCCAGACCCTGTAGAGACTGATGCAAGCAGGCTGGGCAAGATTCTTCCACCTGGAGCTCTCTCCAAGTGGATATACTGAGGCACAGGCCCCAAACAACAGCTTGCATATTTAGATTTAATATGCAAGATTAATCTGATTAATCTGGATCACTATTCTGATTAATCTGGATCACTATTCTGCTAGACTGACGAACTTTGTGAGTCAGGGTCATTGAGCCTCAGTTTCCTCTTTTGTATAAAGAGGTTGGTGCACATGTGGCATGTCACAAAGTGTGAAGAGCACTGAGTAGGGCATCAGACATTGAATCCATGTCATTGCCATGGTCTTCACACTGTCTTCATTCATTCATTCAACAAACACTTAATTGAATGTGTGTGTGCCAGCACCATGACAGGCGGAGGATGAGTAAGAAAACAATATATTTTGCCCCGATGAACTGCACAGTCTAGTCTAATTAAGTAGTTATAACATCAAATAAGTAAATGTTGGAGGAGAGTAGGGGGTTATTCATAGGTATAGAGTTTCAATTTTGCAAGATGAGAAAGTGCTGGAGGCCAATTGCACAACAATGTGGATGTACTTACCACTAGTAAATGGCACACTTGACATGGCTATAATGGTAAATATTATGTTATGTATCTTTGATAGCATTAAAGTACTTTTTAAAAGAGAGAGATGGTGTGTGGTAGTGACTAGTGAGGAAAAGCGAGCAGGTTGGAGGACAGAGAAGAAAGATGTTGGGCAAAAATGGGTGGTCAGGGAAAGCTGCCTGGAGGAGAAGAATGAGGTGAGGGACTCACAAGATTGACTTGGAAAAAGGCATTCCAACTAGAGGGGATGGTGGGTGCAAGGGCTCTGAAGCAAGAATACTCTCTAGTGGGTCTGAGGAAGAACAAGGCCTATACGGCCAGCACAGAATGAGTAAAGGAGTAAAGGAAGGGCTGGGGCGGGGGTGGTGGTGGTGGTGTCAGAGAAGAAATAGGAAGCCACATCATGCTTGGGTGCTTTAATGAGCAACTGACCACAGGAGAGTTTTGAGCAGGGATGTGTTATAATCTGATGTAGCTGATTGCTACTGCTATCATTCCTTCACTTGGAGCCTGTAGATGAGGGAGAATGGACAAAACCCTTCCCTGTGAAGAAATGAACTGAGCGTCGAGTCCCAGGCTGTGTGGGCAACTGCCCTCTCTGAGCCTCATCTTCTCATCTTCTGCTCATCTCAGTGGATTATATCAAAGAGCTGGTAGAATATGGTGTGAATGTCCCAAGAGACTGGGGATTATTTGCTTCTTCAGTAACCCCAAAGAACAACTGCTGGAAACCAACATATTAGCAGAGAAATGTGGCAGTGGAGGTTGCCCTATGGCTAGCATGGCACAAAGAAACAGAGAAGGGGGACAGAGATATGAAGAAAGAGAGAGACTACAATGTGTCCTTCAATGCAGTGTGGACTGGGCTTGAACCTAGGTCCTGCACAAGGCAAAGCAGCACACTATACAACTGAGGTGACCTCACTACCGCCTTTCTCATTGGACAGACTGAGACACCAAGATCCAGAGAGAGGAAAGGACTTGCTCTGGGTCATATAGCAAGTTATAGCCAAGCCCAGAATGTTCCCCAGACTCTAGACCTGCTGGACTGGGCTTTGTCCAGAAAGCCACAATTTCTAGGTGTTTTTCAATCCAAGGGACCTAAGGGACCTAAGGGAACAGGGCCATGAAAGCCCTTTTTCTCTTAGCTGGATGGGAGACAGCACAGTCCAGGCATGGAGTGGGGGTAGGGGAGGTACATGTGCTCTCTGGAAGGAATTGAACAGTGTTTACTGAGCTGGGATCAGCCAAATAGTTTCAAATGACAGGGCCTCGAGACGTGGAGGAATCTAAACCATTATCTTCTCTGTGGGCCCCAGCAATTAAGGGCAGCCACTGGCTGCAAGGTGCACCCACAGGCAGCGATTGCCCCATGTGTGATTGGTACTTGACTGGTACTAGGGATGAGTAAATACTTCAGGGGAGCTCGGGGACCACAGAGTCAGCAAGGGGCCTCTGGCTGCCCAGGAGGCGGGTCTGCACAGGACTCGTGTTTATAATAGAACTCGGTCTATATTTTGGTTTTGGAGCCAGATTAATCACTGCTTACAATGCACAAGGAAAAACCAGACATCACCTCACTGTTGCTACAGACAGTCTCCCTGCCGGCTGGGATGCTATTTGGGCTTGGGGAAGAGAAAGGATGAGGGCTCCTTTCCTTGTTGGGGTGGGGCAGGGGACCTGGGGACCAAATATGCCCAGAACTTCTTTATTCCTCTAGCACCGACTCAGCCTAGGCAAAGGCCAGCTTTGTTCGCATAACTTGCTTAGCACTCTCTAAAACTTCCCTGCAGGGAACAGAGAAGTAGCTCACTGGGGAAGGCACCTGCACTGGAATGCATACTACCCAGGTTCAAACCCTACATGCACCGCATGGCAACAGAGGAAGCTTGAGTGCTATGGTGTCCTCCTCCCTCTCTCTCTCTGACTGAAACAGAAGAGGCATGAAGTGGTGAAATCACACATATGTGAAGCCCCAATTCTACAAATAAACTTCCCTGCCACCCCCACAGCCCTCACACTGGTAGGAATAGTGGGACAGACCACTCCACTTAACAGAGAGGATGGGCAAAGAGGAAACAGGTCAAGAAGCAGATTGATGCATTGCACGGTACTGGTCAAGTCCCTATTCTTCCAGGGACCTCAGCTTCCCTGGCAGGCCTCTCAAAGCATCCTAACTGGCTCATAAATGGCAGGATTCTTGAAGGGAAGAGGTAGTACCCAACACAGCAGAGCCAGGCATCTGACACCAAGCTCTGGTGGGTACTTGGGTGGGAAGGTACAGCTTCTGCATAGCTCATTCAATTAATGCAGTTAGTCTTCATTCATTCCACAGAGGAATGAGCCTGCATGAGGCACAAAAAGTGCACCGAAGAACGAAGTGGGGGCCAAGTGGAGGTACACCTGGTTGAGTGCACATGCTACAATACATAAGGAATTGGGTTCAATCCCCCAGTTCCCACTTGCAGGGGGAAAGCTTCATAAGTGGTGAAGCAGTGCTGCAGGTATCTCTCTGTTGCCTACTCCCCTTTCAATTTTTCTATGTCTCTAACCAAAGAAGGAAGAAATAAAATTTACAAATATATATGGTGAGGTTTTGTATGCTACAGCAAATCCTAACAATGGGATTTTCAGAGTTCACCCAATTGCCAAATAATTTGGATATAGCTATAACTACCTATTGCTTTCTTAAACCCTAAGACAGAAGGAACCTCCCCCCTTCTCTGTAAAGCCCATATTTCTCCCAGTCCTGAAATGGCTAGGGTGTGGCTCACTTTCCTGCATGCTTCTCCCAATTCATACCAATTGATACTGCATCTGCTGTTACCCAGTCAATGCAACCAGTACCACCTCAGCATGCTTCACTTCAGACTGCATCCAGATACATCAGATGTGGAATGTCAACCCACTAGCTTAATTACTCTGCTGAGACCTTTCCTAGCTCATAGGACCCCTTAAATTCATTTTGGGTGGTACACTTCTTAACAAACCTTAAAACCTAGTTTAGACCAGGGTCCATGAGATAGGATATATATACATATATCCAGCAGTTGGGGGAAAACATATACCTTAAAGCAAAAGTGCACAGTAGTTCACAGTAAATCAATAAATGTAGCAAGCAAGCAGAAAGACCTAAAAAGACACCATAAATTACCTAATGAAATAGTTTCTACTTAGACCCAGATATGCTCCTTACCTACCTTCCATTGCACATCCCTCAATCACTGCAAAGTTAACCTTGTCAGACAAAGTAAGAACTATAAAAGTTGGATAAGGAGCATGAGATTGGCATACTTTAATCATGACTCTTTAGTCACTACCAGGCCACCCCATCACCTGGGGCCCTAGTCAGGGAGTCCTGGGATTCCCACACAGGCATAGTGGGCCTAGACTTCTAACAGATACCTCTCACCACTGTCACTGGTCATCTCCATCAGGAACAACATAATGGACCCATCTGTGGGCCCCTATTGGACCTGGCCCTCAATGTGAATCAACAATAATAGGGAATGTTCCATTCTCCAAAGTGAGGTTAGATAATATACTCTGCCTATCACCTGAGGATGATGGGTCCTGAAATTGGCGCAGCCTGGAATCTTCCTACCCTTGACCACAGAATGTGAGCTCAGACCTACAGGGTTGCAGATGTTACATAGGTTCCTGTGCTGATTATGTGGGCCCCAGATCAAATTGATAGGGTTTACAGTTAATAATATTTATGTATTTTTCCCATATTTGGGAGCTACTCTCTTCCCTAGTCCAGCTTTCTGGTCCTTTTTCCAATTATGACACCATCTCCCCAGACAATAACTTAGGTCATCTGCATATCAGATGCAAGATGCAGGCAAAAACTAGTTGGGTCATGGGCCCCTTGGAATATAACTAAAATAGACCTCCTAGCTTTTTCCAAAACGGAGACCCCAAATCTTCAATATTCTGCAATATTCCAGCCTTTAGGTTCATGATTAATCAACAATTTGTTCCACCCTCTAGCTTAACTCTTTTTCAGCCACCAGGCTCCAAATGCTACCATGATGACAACCTGACTTCCCTGGGCAGATGTGTCCTGGAGCCCCACTTCCCCAGAGCTCTGCCCCACTAGGGAAAGAGAGAGACAGGCTGGGAATATGGATCGACCTGCCAATGCCCATGTTCAGTGGGAAAGCAATTATAGAAGCCAGATCTTCCACCTTTTGCACCCCATGATGACCCTGGGTTCATACTCCCAGAGAGATAAAGAATAGGAAAGCTATCAGGGGAGGGGATAGGATACTGAGTTCTGGTGCTGGGAATTGTGTGGAGTTGTACCCCTCTTATCCTATGGCCTTGTCAGTGTTTTCATTTTATTAAAACAAGTAATTAAAAAAAGAGCAGTTGTAACAAAGTGGCCACTGTATCACCCAAGGTAGTTGTGGCAGGAGACTGCTTAGACACTAGGAATTCTAGGCAGGGCTCCACTCCATTGGCACTCTTCCTTGACTGCTCAGCAGGGGCTTTGCCTTAGGACCTGAGCATCCCCCAAGCTCTGTTTACCAGCCCTCATGAGTGGGTGACACCAGCCTGCTACAGACCAAGCTCTTTCATGCTCTCCAATTCTGGGTGAGAGGAATTCAGAGCACGTGGCTTTGCCAAATGGCCTCCAAGCACATGGAGGCTCTTCCCGAAGTTAGTAGGACTGCCTCTCCCTGCTCAGGTGAGTCACTCTTTCTTGGCTGGGGGGTTCTCTGTCTCCTTGGTCATCTGCCAAGATCAGGGAGGTCTGGAAACTCCATGTGGTAGCCAATGCAGTCTGCTGCTCTGCTGGATGCCCACCAACATGCAGTGCAAGATCACCACTGGAAGCTTTATGAGCCAAGACTGGAACAAGTGTCTCTACTCACACCTCATCCATCAGAAAGTGCTAGAACCTAGAGAGGAAGTGAATGGAGAGAAGGAGTCCCTCTGTGTTCTCTGAGCCAAAAAGCCCACATTTCCCCAGCTCACATGCAGCCATAGACTTTTGTCTGGGTCTGGTCTCTACAGACTTGAGGTGTGGAGGAGAAGGGGGATGTGAGCTGCCAAGGCTCAGGTGTCACACAGGCCTTTAGTGAGGACAGGATCAAACCAGGAGATGCCATAGCTGTCCAGAGGATAACTAGATAACAGAAACAGAGAGAGAGAGGGAGAGAGAGACCATCTGTGGCCACAGCGACCAGCTGAGGGTAGATGCCTGTGACATAGCCCCAGACTGATGCTTCTTCTAGAAAACTCATGTATAAAGAAGGATGGTACTGCAAGAAGAGGTTACCCCTTGCCTGCACTACTGTTCCTGTTTCCTGAGTACCTCCTGTGCACAGACACTGTGCTAGGCCCAGTAAGGAGAGTAACAAAGTCAGTTTGCATACCCTTCCAAAATAAGCTAAGGTGGGCACAGAGGAGAAGTCCTAGGAGGACTTCCTGGTGTAGGCAGAGTTAAGTGGGGAGGTTGAGAGACATGGGAAAGAGAAGCTGGCTAGGAAATCTGAAGTACCATGAGAGTATCTGTGTGTATGCATAGACATACATGCAAGGATGAGTGTGTATATGTGTGCACCTATATGCATATGTGCCATTACCATGGAGTAAAATAGCAGATTGTTCCCCAAACACCTCTCCCACTCCCTTTTCCTTTCTCACCCTCCTGCCCCCTGACCCACTTGGATGGGGCTGATAGGACAAAGACAGTCTCAGTTTCAGGGTTGCACAGCCTTGTGAAGTTTAGTCAGGAAGTGGCCTTAGTGTGTCCACTCCAGGCAAGAGGAGGCTGGGGCTCAGAGAGGGCACCTTCAGGCTTACGGCCAACCAGCTTTGACAGTGCCACTCTGCCATCATTTACTCACACTTCTATGGTCATCCAGGGAACAACTAAGTGGAGTGCAAGGGCAGGAAACTAGGGTCATTTGTCACACACACACCTCTGGATCCACAATAAGGGGGAAACTACTCCAAGACAAGATGCTCTCCACCTCCAGACAAGCAAGGACCCTCAGAAGCATGTCTGGCCTCCCTTCCACCACTGTTCCCCACACCTAGGCAAACTGGAGGAGAAAACTGGGGAAAGGTGGGCAGGAGGCACCTTGAAAGAGCAACCCACTGGACAGGCAAAGTACCAAAATCAACATGTACCTTTCTTCCAAGTGGTCCTGGATTCCCAGAGAGTCCGGGTAATCCCTCATCACCCTGCAAACACAGAAGGGGGAGGGGTCAAACAGGGGGCCAGGAGGAGACACTCATCCCATTGGAAGTAAGATCTGGCACAGTCAGTTATCTGCAAACAGGTTTCACAGAACACAAGAGGCATCAGAGGAGTCTGGGGGGCTCTGGACAGCAGTGGGCAGGTGGATCCAGCTCACTCCCCACTCAGTTTGGTCTTTCCATTTGATCTAGTTCATAGGCTGGACTTCAGCAGAGGCTGCCAATTAGGAAGTAGTTTTCACTGCTAAAGTTGGGTTTGAAATGCTCTGCTTCAGTGGACATGTCACTCATCTGCCCTACTCTGATCACATGTCTCTCTCTCTCTGCATTCTGGGAACACTGTCCTTCCTGTCCATTCCTGACCTTCGCTGGGCATGATGGTTACTCAAATGGGGATATTTCTGCCACCATGAAAAGACTTTTGAGCGCAGGTGGCGCAAAGCACAAGGACCGGCATAAGGATCCCCGTTCGAGCCCCGGCTCCCCACCTGCAGGGGAGTTGCTTCACAGGCGGTGAAGCAGGTCTGCAGGTGTCTATCTTTCTCTCCTCCTCTCTGTCTTCCCCTCCTCTCTCCATTTCTCTCTGTCCTATCCAACAATGACAACAACAATAATAACTACAACAATAAAACAACAAGGGCAACAAAGGGAATAAATAAATAAAATAAATATTAAATAAATAAATAAATAAATAAAAGAAAAGACTTTTGAAGGGACACATAGGAGTAAGAAAGAAAAGCCTGGGCTTTTGGGCTTCACCAGACCTAAGCATAGATACTGTTTCCACCATGCACTGGCTGTGTGACCCACAGCCTACCTCCTACCCCTATGGCCTATTTTCTCATCTGCAAGCTTGCTCCTTCCACCCTGATTTTTGATGAGGACCAGGTGGGAAGTATATTTGGACCTCTATACCCAGCAAAAGTGTTCTGAATGAAAAGCCTTCTCACTGAGGAGGTGAAGTGTGTGTTTCAGGAAAGTCAAGAGGGAGCAGCTATGTCTATGAATCTGGGTATCAGAGGCTGATGGAGAAGCAGTTTAATGTCAGTCCAGAGGGTGCTTCAGCTGTATCCAGAAGGAATTACAACAACTTGAGCATTCCTCCCAGATGGATGGAACCTGAGATGCTGGAGCTCTAGGCTACCTGTCCCCACCTATCCTGCACATGCACCATCCCCTAGCCCCAATCCCCTGACTTAGTCTGCAGAGTAAAGGCTTCAGGGATGGCTAAGGTCCTGAAGCCTAATGTTTTCTTTTCCAAGGGAGAAACTTCTGATCTCACAGCCCTTCAGAGAGTGAGGAATTTCTGCATCTCTGGCTCATTCCCTTCTTACTTCTTAGAAACCCACAGGTCTGTCTGGTTAAATTAACATCCCCACAGGGAACTTCGGATGTCTGCTGGAAGTTTCCTGGACATGTGCCACCAAGAAACTTCTGATGCTGAGAGTCATGTGGCAGGCTCTAGAACAAGTAAGAATCCATAGGTAAAACCTTTCATCAAACTATTGTTTGCACCCTTGGAAAAGGTGGTAGGAAATGGCATTGGGTTTCATGTTGGGAAAGGCTGAGGGACTTAAGGAGAAGAAAGAAACCCACACCAGGAAATCAGGTGGTAGTGCAGTGGGTTAAGTGCAGGTGGTACAAAGTGTAAGGATACGGTTTGAGCCCCCGGCTCCCCACCTGCAGGGGGGTCGCTTCACAGGCGGTGAAGCAGGTCTGCAGGTGTCTGTCTTTCTCTCCCCTTCTCTGTCTTCCCCTCCTCTCTCCATTTCTCTCTGTCCTATCCAACAACAAGGGCAACAAAAAGGAAATAAATAAATTAAAGGAAAAAAAAGGTCACTTCCAAAAAAGAAAAAAAGAAAAGAAAGAAAAGAAACCCACGCCCACACTGCCCCACCTTCCCAACTTTATCATGCAGTGACTTTTGGCATGGGGGTTTGCTGTTGCCCACTTCCCCTCTTCCCTGAGCAATGGGATCCCTAGGAACCTACCTTTGTCCCATCATGGGCCTTTCCTGGTGAGAGCCCTGGGTCCCCTTTCTGTCCCTGAAAGAAAAATAATTCTGCTTTGGTCACCATGTCACTTGGAAAGGCTATGTCCCCAATAACTCTGACCAAAATTAATTAAGCTCCCTGCTTAATTACCTTCCCAAGCAACCCACACCCACATCTTCCAGTCCTATTAATTCCCCTATTAAATCACCTTGCATAGCTCTTCACTGACTGCATGATCTCTGGGCCTTCCATAGTCTGGACCCAACTATGCCACCAACACTTGGCTTTCCTTGCACTGGTTAAATCCACAGATGAGGTCTCTGTGACACACAGCCCATTCTCAGCCATGTCCTACATTTCCTGGGTGCCAGGTCTTTGCTCAGGCAGCCATCTGCATCTAGAAAACCATCCCCTGATTATCCTTAGCCAAGCCATAAACATTCTTCCCAGCAGCCTCCCCAAGAAAACTATAGAATTCATTGCCTCAAACCCCCCACCCACCTGCAGAAGCCAGGACCTTGTATATAAGAGCTGCTAAGACTACTTTTAGCTTATTCCCTGGGGCTCAGAGTCTTTCTGATAGACACACATAAGACGCATGCCTGGTTCTTTTCCATTTCCCTGTTCCCTAAGGCTTCCCTCACTGCTCTCTTAGCTAGATGCAGATGCACTTGCATCTGTACACAGTCTTTCACAGTTTGCAATATCTTTCACCTTACTGGATTCCCACAATAGCATGATGAAGTGGGCAAAGGAAGTATTACTACCCCAAAACATATTAGGGGAAACTGAGGCCAGGGAAAGGGACTGGCCAAGATAAGGCTAAGGCACTGGCAGATTAGAACTATAGCTCTCGCATCTGTATTCTAGAATATTCTGGAACCCAATGAGTTAAACTAGGCAGTGAAAACAGAAGAAGCTAACAGAGGTGAGTACCCTGAGACAAATGTGCTTTGTACTTACATTAGGAATATTCCTGTCACAAGGAACTCCTGAGCTCAGGGAAAAGGCCCACAGACCTAGAAGCTGTGTGTTATTTACAGGGCTCAAGAGTGCTGCTGGCCATGGGCCACTCATCTGGCCCAACTTCAGTTACTCATGGAGCAGTCTTGAGATGACATCCACCCTGATGTCATCTCTCAAGAGTTCCTGAAATGACAGTACTACATATATCCTACACTCCCCCCACCCCAGGGGTCCTGAATGCAAGAGTCTGTGGTGAAACTCCAAACTCAGAGTGAACTCCAGCAAGTCTCCATCCTTCTCTGAGCCGTCTTTCCTCACCATTAAAATGTGGACTGTATAGCTGGGGAGACAGTGGATTGGTTATGCAAAAAGACTTTGATGTCTAACCTCCCAGGTCCCAGGTTCAATCCCCAGCACCACTATAATTCAGAGCCAAGTGGTGCTCTGGTCTCTTTTTCTCTCATTGAAATAAGAAAAAAAAAACATTTAAAATAGATAGATAGATAGATAGAAAGATAGATAGATAAAGGGAATACATCACCCACATACATGTTCATACAGGTGCACACACATGTACACACTCACCCATGCACAAATGTCAATGTAGATATATGCACACTCATGTGCAGACAGGTGGGTGCACACCACACAGATACAAACAGACCAGCATGCACATTCTCTCACCAAACTCAAACACAAGTGAGTGTGTGCTACACGTAAGATAATTACTGTGAGACATGGAAGGGGTAGGGCCAGCTGTAATTTGTTCCCATTCAATTCTTTTCTTCACCAGAATTCAGACCTTCCCAACCCTGGTTCAGTCACTCACCACAGGAAAACACTATCTCCCAAACGAGTCCTAAAGAAGAAGGGAAAGACCTTTCACTGCCCACCTCCTCTACATTCCCCACTTTTGGAGAAACAACTCTTTTGGTCCTCATGTTGCACTTTGGACCAAAACCATGGTCAGAGAAGCTGAGTCACAGGCTGGGGTGACATGCAGGTAAGAAGCAAAGTCTTATTATGTCTGACTGAGACCCTGTGCTATTTGATTCCAAACTCCTCTCTTGCAAATGGTATTCTAGATGTTTCATGCCAACTCCCTCAACCAGCTCCAGACTGAAAGCTGTCCCCTCTTTGTTAGGGCCCCAGTTCTCTATGAACCTGACTCTCCAGTCTACTACTGCAGAAACCCCTCTAGATCCTTGCTGCTCACAATACCAGCCCCAATGCCTTTTATGTCCATGATGCAAGGCCAGACCCAAAGATTCCAATGGCCAAAAAAGGACAGCGGTTTCTCCCCACCCCGTAACCCTTGCCCATCTCTATCTGCGGCTGGCAGAACTTAGAAAAAAGCCTTTAGGGATGGTTGTTTGTGTGGCTTATTCCACTATTTTAAAAGAGGGGAAACTGAGACCTAGATAAGTGACCTGCCCCTTTGCTTTCCTAATACTTTTTATAGATGTTGTTTATAGATGTCTCACTGTGTTCTCAGCACCAGTACAGTGCTTGCTGACAACTTTAGCAAGTGCAGAGATCGACTGCATAGCTATGAGTCAGGTCTCACAGGGAATGCCACAGTGAGGAAGAAGAAAGAAGGGCCAGATACAGCTCATGTCTGCAGGGAACTCTAGTAATGATGACAAGCACTAAATTTCACCAACTGTTATTCTAAACCCTCAGTAGGAGTCTATCACTGTAGCAACTGTCAGGATCCCCATTACACAAATGAGAAAACTAAGGACAGGTAACTTGGCCATGGTCACACAATTAATAAGTAGTATTTAGACTTAAGCCCAAGTTCTTGACATTTCAATATACACCAGAGGAAAAATCTATCATCTGGTGACAAGAAGAGCACAGGATGAAATCAGGAAGAACTGAGACCAGACTGTGAGTGTGTGTGACCTTGGGCAAGTCCCTTTCTCTTTACATAGGGAATCGTGACATCTGCCTGGACTCATTAACAGAAGCTAGTGCTGCAACATCAACAGAGTAGTATAGCCTATCAATGCTTCAAACACCACAGGATTGGGCTTATTATGTTGAGTTTTTGTCCTGCTAGTAGGATTGGGAGATGGAGAGGAGAGAGAAGAAAGGGGTTTAGGTGAATGAAGCCTATAGAAGGTACAGAGATAAAGGAACAAATCACAAAGAACTGAGAAATTCTGAGATAGTTATCTTCAGTTCCAAGTATCCAGCAAGAGCCTAGTCCAGAGAAAGCATTATAAAATATTTCACAAATGAACAACTGAATGAATGGAGTCTCAAGAGAAAACTGAGGACAGGGGTTGGGTCAAAACTAGCCTCAGTCCTGGGACTTTCTCTGAAGAATAATTGGTCTATTTTGTGTCATCACTACTAGTTTATGTGTTTAGAAGTTGTGGTCAATGCCATATGGCAAGAAAAACAAATAAGAATCAATAACAAGAAAAACAAATAAGAACTAATTACAAGAAAAACAAATAAGAACTAATAACCTTTAAGGGAGACAAAATGTGTCCTTCCTGGCAAATTATACAAATGCCTGTCTAAAAAAAACCCAAAAACCAGAGGAACTAAGTGAGCACTGCTAAATAAGTTATTAATATGATAGTTCAATGAAGGGCATGGTTATAAAATATACACAAAAAGTATGCCAAAAAGCCACTAGTGCTTCTCAATAACTGAGAGTCATCTAGAAAATACAATGGGGAAAACTTTCACTTGTAATAGCATCACATATATAAAATTTCCAAGTATAAAATTTAAATAAGAAATGTGCAGAGTTTGTGTAATAAAAATGATAAAAGTTCACTAAGAGATAATTTAAAGACAAACAAATGGGAAGAGATGCCAAGGTTTCAGATAGGAAAACTTAATATTTTAAATATGTTAATTATTCATAAATTTATAGACAAATTTCATAAATTGCCAATAAAAATCCCAAGAGAGCCTTTAAGGAGTGATTAAAATGGGCATAAAGTTTATCAGACAGAATAGCTAAGATAACAAATGTCATATAAAATATTATTTTACTACCATAAAAATTAAAAACAGAATAATGAAATATATTTGAATGGCCTGAAGGAGACCCTGGGCTATCATATAATAGTTGCGGTAAAGTTGTTTAATACATGATTAACTTTTGGAAGGGAAAAAAAGTTAGAGCTCTCTATCAAATTTACTCATCCCCATGAAGACTAATAGCAGATGGTTTCAATTTTTAAGAGAATAAATGATATTATGAAATGTCTAGGAATGAACATAAAGAACTAAATACCTATTTGACCTCAGAACAGGAAAGAGACATCTAAGATAAAAGTAAAGAAACATCTACTTTATAGAAAGGAAGAACCTTCTCCAAACTAACTGACAAAATATAAACTCTTAAAAAAAACCACTATTATGTTAACATACACACACACACACGACAAAATAGCCATTTGCAAAAATCATCATGAATTTTCTTAATAGGCAAACAATAAACTGAAAATATCTGTGGAGCAAACGAAGCCTTAATAATCTTGATATATATAAGCACTTATATATTTTTTAAATTTTTAATATTTATTTATTTATTTGTTCCCTTTTGTTGACCTTGTTGTTTTACTGTTGTAGTTATTATTGTTGTTATTGATATCGTCATTGTTGGATAGGACAGAGAGAAATGGAGAGAGGAGGGGAAGACAAAGAGGGGGAAAGAAAGATAGACACCTTCAGACCTGCTTCATCACTTGTGAAGCGACCCCCTGCAGGTGGGGAGCTGGGGGCTCAAACGGGGATCCTTATGCTGGTCTTTGCACTTTGTGCCATGTGTGCTTAACCCCTGCGCTACCACTTGACTCCCTATTTTTACAAATTAGTAACAGAAAAAAGCATTCCAATCCAAAAAAAAAACATACAAATTCATAAATAACAAAATAAATGGAAAAGAGATGTAAGAGAAATAGTTATCTCATAGATGATCAATAAAACAAAGTAAAATAAAAACAGTAAATCATCTTTTAAAAGTATTCTCAAAGTAGGGCACCAAAGTAAAAACCCTGTGGTGAGGGGGAGGGTGGACATTTGGCTTCCTGGGGCAGCGGCGGGGGGGGGGGGGGGGTGGTGGTGGTGGTGGGGTGGGATGGGACATACAGTCTTTTGGTGGTGGGAATGGTATTTATGTACACTCCTATTAAAGTGCAGTCATATAAACCACTATTTAATATGAGACAGGAAAAATTGATCATGTGCCTTGAATTTTTTAAAACATAGACTGAGTCTTTTTAATACATAGGCTGAGTCTTTGACATGTTGACTCTCTCAAAAGTCTAGACCAGGTAGAACAGAAGCAACTGGTGGCACAGTTATATACAAGATGCTGGGTATTATACAGCAAACCCTAACAAAGGGACTTTTCAAAGTTAACCCAATTACCAAATAATGTGATGATAATAACTATCCATTGTCTTCTTGAACCCTAAGACAGCAGGAACCTCACATTTCCACTATAGAGCCTATATTTCCCCCAGTCCTGGAACCTTAGGGTGGGGCCCACTTTCCTGCATGCTTCTCTCAATTCATATCAAATAATATTGCATCCGCCGATCGCAACCTAATCAACGCAATGAGTGCCACCCCAGCATGCTTCACTTCAGACTGTGTCCGGAGACTTCAGGTATGGAACGACAGCCCTTCAGCTTCATCACTCAGGCGATACCTTTCCTTTTATAGTATTCTCTAATTCCATTCCAGGTGGTCCACTTCCTAATAAAGTCCCCAAACCTAGATATAGTCCAGGTCCCCTGAGATAGAGCATATGTTCACACGTGTCCATAAACCAGGGAAAAATATATACCTGAAAGAAGTACACAATAGTCTACAGTGAGTACTCCCCAACACTTCATCTGCACTATTCCAGCCTTTAGGTCCATGATTGTTTAACAATTTGTTTGGCTTTGTATGTTAACTCTCTTTTCAGCAACCAGGTTCCAGAAGCCAGCATGATGCTGACCAGACTTCCTTGGACAAACGACCCCATCAATGTCCTGGAGCTCTGCTTCCCCAGAGACCCACCCTACTAGGGAAAGAGAGAAGCAGACTGGGAGTATGGACTGACCAGTCAACGCCCATGTTCAGCAGGGAAGCAATTACAGAAGCCAGCCCTTCCAACTTCTGCAACCCACAACGACCCTGGGTCCATACTCCCAGAGGGATAAAGAATGGGAAAGCTATCAGGGGAGGGGGTGGGATATTGAGACTGGGTGTTGGGAATTGTGTGGAGTTGTACCCCTCCTATCCTACAGTTTTGTTAATGTCTTCTTTCTTATAAATAAATAAATAAATAAATAAATAAATAAATAGTATTCTCTAGGGAGTTGGGCTGTAGCGCAACGGGCTAAGTGCAGGTGGCGCAAAGCTTAAGGACTGGCCTAACATTTCTGGTTTGAGCCCCCGGCTCCCCACCTGCAGGGGAATTGCTTCACAGGCGGTGAAGCAGGTCTGCAGGTGTCTATCTTTCTCTCCCCCTCTCTGTCTTCCCCTCCTCTCTCCATTTCTCTCTGTCCTACCCAACAACGACGACAACAATAATAACTACAACAATAAAACAACAAGGTCAACAAAAGGGAATAAATAAATAAATATTAAAAAGTATTCTCTAATGTTAGCAGTAGCATGAACTGTTTCGATCTTTCTAAAAGGGAATTGTTAATAAGAGAGAGAAAGAGACAGTGAGAGAGAAAAAGATAGAGACAAAAGGAGAACATACATATGTATTACTTTATGTATGGGCTTAACCCTGAGGAAAGTCAGGTATCTGCGAAGCTGCACTGCCTTGTGCCTATAAGCATGAACTCGATCCAGGCAGAATAGCACTTATTGCTGTCTCTGCCACTTATTAGAAACATAACACTGAGCCCCTTTTGACCTCAGTTTCTTTTTTTAAATTTATTTTTTAGCGATTTAATATTGATTTACAAAATTATAAGATAACGGGGTACAACTCCACACCTATTCCCACCATTAGAGTAAGCAACAGCAATTTTCCCAAGATTTCAGATATGGGTTAACTATTATTTCTACAACTGTCTGTCTATATTTGTATATGTTTGCCCATTTTTCAAGGTCCCATCTTCTCTTCTTTTTCAAGTTACACATACACCTATTACTACATCCAAATGTCTCCCCCTTTTTCCTCCTCTCTTTCTGATTCCTGATGGAGTTGGAGTTCAGAGCCCTCTGGTCATCTTTCCCCTATCATTTCCCCCCCATTGGAAGTATGGATCAAAATTATCTTTGGGGTGCAGAAGGTAGGAGTTCTGGCTTCTGTAATTGCCTTTCCACTGGACATGGGTGTTGGCAGGTCAATTCATACCCCCAGTTTATTTCTATATTCCCCTAGTTGGATAGGGCTCTGGGGAGGAGAGGTTCCAAGACACACTGGTGAGGTCATCTGCCTAGGGAAGTGAGGGTGAAATCATAATAGATTGACCTCAGTTTCTTCATCTTCAAATGGAAAGTAATAATGTCTGCCCTGCCAACTATCTTAAGCTTGTGGCCAGTCCATGGCTCAGAGGCTGCTCAAATTGTGCTCTGTGTTTATCACTGGGCAGGGCCACTGCCAGTAGCTTATGCTCTTCTTGATACTCTCTAGACTTTTCCATATATGCCTTCAGTCTTCAGAGGAAGGTAAAAATGCAGACTGGGGCCAACACTTAAGACCCCTGGAAGGCTGTCTCCTCCCAATTCCTACCAACTTTCCAGCATCTACCTGGGTGGCTGAGAATGTTCCTTCTTGGCACCCATACTTCTGCAATACCCTAGGGAATCATGGGTAGCTCATCACAAACATAAAACGGGTGGCTGGAGCTAGATGCCCCATAACCTAGCACAGGGAGCACTAGCTCATTCCCCTGCACAGGTGGATCTCCACCTGGCTTAAGCTGAGGGCTCCTCATCTACACATCTGTGTCCCAACCAACCTCACCATGCTCCAGCATCAACATCCCTTAAAGGCAGTTCCAGGTCTCTCCAAGTGCCACTCATCAGCCTAATGATCACTAGCCAGACCTGGCCCTTTAGACTGTCCAAGAGACCTTTGAAAAACTTGTAAGGGGGAGTCGGGCAGTAGAGCAGCGGATTAAGCACACGTGGCACAAAGCGTTAATGGACCGGTGTAAGGAGCTCGGTTCGAGCTCCCAGGCCCCACCTGCAGGGGAGTCACTTCGCAGGCAGTGAAGCAGGTCTACAGGTGTCCGTCTTTCTTTCCCCCTCTCTGTCTTCCCCTCCTCTTTCCATTTCTCTCTGTCCTATCCAACAATGACACCAATAACAACAACTACTACTACAACAATAAAACAACAAGTGCAACAAAAGGGAATAAATAAATAAAATAAATATTTAAAAAAGTATTTTTTTAAAAAAGAAAAACTTATGTGATCATCATGCCTCTGCTGAATATCTTTACAAGTCTCCCAGCTGCTCTCTGGATAAGGTGCAGCAGGCTCACAGCTGCCTCTCAGTCCTGCTGCCCTCCAAAGGCTTCTACTTGTCCCAGTACTGAGGCACCAGCTGTGCATCAAACCTTGGTTCAGCCTCGGCTTGGGAGAAAGGCACCTTTCACTTCTCAGATAACAGCAATTCCCATTATGTGGGGTCTGTAAGTACTCTTAGGAA
The DNA here is from genome assembly GCF_950295315.1 of Erinaceus europaeus. Taxonomy (NCBI): domain Eukaryota; kingdom Metazoa; phylum Chordata; class Mammalia; order Eulipotyphla; family Erinaceidae; genus Erinaceus; species Erinaceus europaeus. Next base: position 82,778,428 of record NC_080171.1, on the reverse strand, counting down.
GACCCTTCCATGAAGAGAAATGTATAGTAACAGTGTGATGAGTTTGTTGCCACAGAGCCAGGAACTGCGCCTGCCTGTGCCTCATGGTTAGCCAAGTGTTTTGCACATACTGACATCTGACCCTTCCCTATTATGCCTTGCCATGGGTCAGCACTACAACTCCATCACTCCTCATGACAACCACAGGGAGCAACCATGGTTTCTGATTGGTTTTGTTGTTTGTTTTGTTTTATTCTATTATTACTATTATTGTTATAATAGCACTGCTTTGCTCTGGCTTATGATGGTGCTGAGAATTAAACCTGGGACTTTGGAGCCTCAGGCATGAAAGTCTTTTGCGGGACTGGGCAGTAGTGCACCCGGTTAAGAGCATACATTACGACGTGCAAGAACCCAGGTTCGAGTCCTGGCTCCCCAACCTGAAAAGAGTTTACAAGTGGTAAAGCAAGTCTGCAGGTGTCTGTCATTCTCTTTCCCTCTATATATACTCCACCCCTCTCAATTTTTCTCTGTCCTATTAAACAAAACAGAAAGAAAGAAAGAAAGAAAGAAAGAAAGAAAGAAAGAAAGAAAGAAAGAAAGAAAATGAAAAAATGGTTGCCAGGAGCAGTGGATTCTTAGTGCTGACACCGAGCTGCATAGGAGGTCCTTGATAAATGCTTGCTGTCTGGAGGAAAATGAGTGGATAGTCTCAGAGGTGGCTGTCAAAGCCAACATCATGCAGAAGAGAGGGTGCCAGTACAGGATCATGGGGGAGGCCAGCATTATCATCCCTCGAGGTCCCAAGGGAACCTGGTAAATTTGATGATGCATTTCCCAGAGTGACACCTGTTTGTGAAGATCCACTACTAGTGAAGCCAGCAATTACATCCAGGGAGCCCCTACTTGTGGCAATTACATCCAGGGAGCCCCTACTTGTGGCTCACAGATCAAGCCCTGCAGACTAGGGCCTCCCACCCAATTGGGTGTCTTTACCTCCACTCACCCCTGACCTCAGGGCCACATTTCTGGGCAAAGGACATAACATTTCCTTTTATGCAAGTGCTAATGGGAAAAACAATTTTCCATTCTGGTGTACTTTCTGGAATCCACAGCCTCCTCAGTCAAACACAGAGGCAAATAGAGTCCTGTCCATGAAGCTCTGTGTCCACAGGGTCAAGTTTCATGGGCAGAAGGAGGGCTTATCTAAAATACAGGACACTTTCCTCATGCATATGAGCAGAAGAGGCTGAGTGACCTCCTCCTGCCTCAGCTCATCCCTTGGCCAGATAGAATGGGCTGCATGCCAGACCGGGGCCCTTCTGGATCCAGGGCTGAGGACTGTGATGTGGGGTTAGCAGGAAATAAGGGGAGGATGCAATGGGGCATCTGCTGTCCCAGGGACAGGGGTTCAGTATGGGAAAGGGAGGGAGCAAGAAGAACCAGGTCATCGCAGAGCTGACCCAGAAGGGCATGTTCCTGACAAAGCCTGGCAATTTAAAACAGCTTCAAGCCCTCAGCAACTTGAATTACACGATGGCCTGGGCGTCCCAAGTCCTCTGCAAAACAAAAGTCTGCGCTTCCACCTCTCTTTCTGCCTGAACTACAGGAACAGGTCTTGCTGCCTCTGTGACCTTCCTGATCATTACCCAGCAGCCCCAGCCCATCATGCATTAGGCATCCAGAGATGGTTCTTAAACTCAGTCTACACACACACACACACACACACACACACACACACACACACACACCTCAGAATTGGGCATGCACCACCTCTACCCTAGAAAACCTCACATCCTAGTCAGACATTCAAGGCCTCCCCTATTTAACTGCAAACAACCTTCTTCCCATTCCCTTTAGATCTCTAGGTTCTAGTTGCCCTTTTCCTCCAAACCGGATGCTAAGCTCCTAACTCCCATGTTGGACATGGGTGAGGTCCTAGGTTGGAGTGGAGGAGGGCCTGTGGCCTGGTGGTTACTCCTCCACAGTGACCTAAGGCCATCCCACTAGGAGTCCCTGGAAAGCACTGTCACCCCATCCATCCATGGTCCCACCCCAAACCCCACAGCAAATACTCACTTTGGCTCCAGGAAGTCCTGGGAGGCCTGGATTTCCATAAGGCCCAGGAAGACCCTGAAGGGGGGAAAAACAAAGAAGTGAGGGAAAATAGGGATCACTACATTCCCTACAGGAGTGCCTGCCACACCCTTCTACTTGCAGAATCTTCTCCCCCTTATAAGTCTTGGCAGATAACCAGAGAAGCCTCTCAGAAAGCACCCTCATCTAAGCACTTCCCTTGCACCATCCCATCTCACCCTATTAACTCACAGGTTGGTGCTTCCATTGCTTCTATTCTGAAGATGAGGAAGCTGGCATTCACAGAGGTTTACAGTACCTCAGCTATACCCAGCTGCTGTGGGGCAGAGCTGGACTTCAAGCCCAGAAAGGGGACTTCAAAGCACAAGCTTGAGGGCTTACAAGATATGCCTGCTTTATCATACAGGTGACCTAGGTTCAAGCCCAGCTTCCATCACACTGGAGGAAGGTTTGGTATTGTGATTTCTGGCCCCCTCCCCATACCCCCATATCTACATGAAGAAGGAGACTTGGAACAATGAAGTCTCAGCAGTAACAAGAAAAATAAAACAAACAAACAAATAAAAATCCACCACAACAAAAACTAAACCAACTAAAATCACATGCCCTGAAGTCCCTGAATTTTACCCCCATTCCACACTCCCTCTGCCTGGCCCCATCAGCCCTTCCTGGGGCTCAGAGTGTGCATAGGTACTTGCTTCTCTCCATCACCTGTTCCAGTAAAAGGACACCTGGTACTTCCTCCCCTCATCACCTTTGCCCATGCTATTTCCCTCACATGGCATGCTATTCCCACCCACCTACTCCAGCTGAAATCTAGCCCACTGTTCAAGGCCTGACTCAAATACCATCTTCTTCAGGGAACCTTCTATAACTTCTGCTCCTGGGAACCTCTAAGAAAGCACTATGCTTCTGAACAAAAGCACATCCATCTCTCCTGTGGCCAAAGCATGTAGTGAGAGCCTTTTATTCCTATAAACTATGAGCTTACAGATCTAGACTCCATGGAACACCTGGGAATATGGGGCCCAAAGAATCTAAGACTTTTGGCCAAGGCCATACAGCAGAGTACTGGCTAAGTGAGGTCTGAGACCCAGACCTATTGGCTTCACATTCAGGCTTTATTCATTGCACTGGATTTTCCCATGCCATATCCAAGTTCCCCACAACAGCTGAGGCCTATCATGTCCACTTTCTCCAGCAAGGACTCTGGGGTCCAATCTCATAGTCCAATCATATCATGAGGCCCCTGAGAGCTAGGGGGTCCTGGTGGGTCTCTGTGCAGTAGGAACAATCTTGGATGTTGGAGAGAGAAGAGGCACCTCAAGAGATCCAGTGTAGGCCCTCACACCAGCCCCTATACACATCATCCTTGTCCCTGGCCCCTCCTGACTCAGTGACTTGCTGTGTGTAAATCTGCTTCCTTCCTCTCCCTCTGCAGCCAGCTTTCCAGCTGCAGCCTGTCACATTCCAACCAAGGTACCTCCCTCTTCCTCTATGCCTTAGCTGGACCCTCCCCTTCTCCAAGCACATCAGGAAGGAACAGCATCCAGAGCTCACTCAGCCTGCAGGATTTAAAACCTTGTTACATGTGATCCACCTCCCAACATTCCACCAAACACTCTACTGGTGTGGATGCACCTGGAAGTGTAACCTGGTCAGGTCTGAGCCTCCCACACCTCATGGTCCAACCTGCCTCAGTCTCCCCATCTGTCTAGTGAATGACTGGGCCTAATAGTATCCAAAGAGTCTAGAAGGCCTGCTATTCACCCAGTTGAAGGTACTGTGGTCTAGGCTGGAGTTCAACCTGAGTTGGGCAGAGACTAAGCAGAAGAGTTTAGGGGAGGGGCCCCAGACATGCAGCCACCCCCAAACCAAGCATGGGCTGTGTGAGATCAAAGTGGCCATTTCTTCCTAATCATGCCCCCAACTACCCCACAAAATGGTGGGCACAATACTTCATCAGCAGCTGGTGTAGGTGGGGGTTCCTGTTGCCCCACCCCCACTCCCTCAACCCTGTTCAGCCACTGCCTTACAGAGAAACACATAGTTGACCTGAAGCCAAGCAGACTGCTTCTATAAATGCTGCAGCTTGGATAGTAAGTGAGGGATTCCCCAACATCCCTCCATGGGTTGAGGGGGTTGCAGAAGTGGAAAGGGGCATGTTACTGTTCTTTAGGTGAGCTCACTGTCCTTCCTTGTGCCCTAGAACTGCCATCTGTGCATGGAGGAGCTGTGAGAGTTTAATCCCAGTCTTCTATTATCGTAGGAATTTTATGATCTATGGAATTTCTAGTCTAATATTGGGGGGGGGGTGCTACAAAGACAGTCTGGGAGGGAAGTCAGGAGAGTCATTTACTCACTCATGGAATTCCAGAGTTGGGAGGGCCTTAGAAATGCCTCACCATGCTCCCAGATGGTAAAACTAAAGTCCAGAAAAGAGAAGGGACTTGCCTGAGATCACATAGCTTCTAGGAGGCTGGCTATATCTTTTCAGTAAGTTAGCTCAGCCTTTGCTCCAAGCAGAACACTCTGTTGGACATCACATAAGAGAGAGAAGTAAACACAGTCTTTCTCTGGCTCTGAGGAGCTCAGCACAAAGGCAGGAAAATGAGCACAGAAGATGATTAACCACGGAGTCTGGAGACAGACTGCCCTTGTTCAGTTGCATCTCTGGCATCTACTCTATGTCTGACCTTATCAAAGTGACCTAATCTTCCCGAGCCCCAGTTTTCTCATCTAGAGAATGGGAATCATATTGGAAGCTATTTCTCAGGATGGCAGGAAAGACAAAACGGAGTTACCTAAATGCAGCTCAGCAAACAGATCAATGGTGCACATGTGTAAGGTTTTAGAAAGTGATCTGTGCCATCCAGAGCAGCAGATGAACTGCAGGAGACTTAAAAAAGAGGTGACATCAGAAAATCAGGAGACACTTGATCTGAGTCACAGATGGAGAAGGAATTCAGATAGGAGCTCTTGTCACCTGGAGGGGACAACTGGAGCCAAGATGTATGGGCTAGAGAGCTTAGCAGGAGTTTGGGGACACAGATTCTCTGGGCCTCAAATCAGAAGGGCTGGGTAGTGGCACACCTAGTTGAGTGCACATGTGCAACAACCCAGGTTCAAGCTCCCAGTCCCCACTTGCATGGGGGAAGCTTCACAAGTGGTGAAGCAGTGCTACAGGTGTCTTTCTCTCCTTCTCCCTCCCCTCCCCTTTCTGTCTTTATCCAATATATATATATTTGCAAAAACCAGCCTGCAAAGTCCCAGTCTTATGACCAGTAGTGTCCACAATAACTCTCAGGTCCTCAGTTTGAGGCATGTGCTCTCTAGAGACATCAAGGCCAGAAGGAAATGTCACTTCAGACAGCAGATTCCAGAGTCTCAGGCTCAGAGAGCACAAGGCCAGATCTGGAGGCAACCAGGGCTCAAGTTTTTTCATCAACAGAACCACCCAATGGACTCAGAGTTAAAAATATGCCCTGCTGGGGATACAGAACTTTGGTGGTAGATGTGTTGTGGAGCTATACATTGTAATCTTACAATCTTGTAACAAACTATTCATAACAAATAAAAAATTTAAAAATATATGCTCTGGGAAGTTATCTCCACCAAGACCTTGCCAGACTCCAGGGTAAGAGGGGCTGATTTAGCCTGGACACTGGTGTGGGGGTGGGGTATGAAGTTCTTTTAGGGAGGGGGCAGATTTCCCTTCAGTAAACCCTCAAGGGTTCCCACATACAACAAGAGCATGGGTACTAATACTGACTCTGTCACTTCCTAGATATTCAGCATCCTTACAATGAGAAGTGCCATGGAGGTGCTAGAGAAGGCATCAAATAAGGAAGCACACATGACAGGCCCAGTGCAGCACATAGTGAGTTGTTTTTGACTCCAAGTTTCTGACTAGCTCTCATTAGTCTCCACATTCCTGCCTAGCCATACTCCTACCTCTGGGTATCCTACCCCTGGCATAACTGTTTAACATTCTCACTGCAATGAGATGGGAAGGAAGGATGGTGTAGACAAAGGTCATATTCTTCCAAGCCAGCTTTCTTGCTGGGACAAGTGCCAAAACCCACAGCTCGGGGGGTACTCTGGAGAAACTCCTTCCCACCTAGGCTGCCTAGATCCCCACAGAACAGATAACCATAACCAAGACTTAGAAAAAGGTTGTTGCTATACGCCAACGCAACAACCTTTTTTTGAATTGAATTGGTGTATCCATCAAAGCAAAACACTCTGGGGTGGGTGGGTGGAAAAAATATAGGTCCAAGAAGGATTCAGAGGACCTAGTGGGGGTTGTGTTGTTATATGGGAAACTGGGGAATGTTATGCATGTACAAACCATTGTACTTACTGTTGAATGTAAAACATTAATTCCCCAATTAAAAAAAAAGGTTGTTGTTGATCCCAGTCTGTCCAGGCAGTGCTTCTCAGGGCCCCAAGTCAACCTTGTTGCACAAAATGGACAACCGGCGTCAGAGAGGAACAGGCAACAGCCTGAGGACACACACAGTTGGTGTGACTTCAGGGGTAATGGGAAAGAGGCCACAGAGCCAGCAAGAACTTCAAAAGGCAGCATGGAGTCACTTACCCGAGGTCCCCGTGCTCCAGGGGGTCCAGGGAGTCCAGGAAGACCGGGGGGACCCTGAAAGGAAATCAGGAAGATAGCATGAGTACCATGTGACAGTAGAGAATGTTTTCACATAGTGATCTAACAAACCTGTCCAGAGTTCTTCAATGGAAACCTCATAGCTGAGATGAAGGGGTTCATTGAGATCCTCCCTGGAGAATCTCACTCTCTGTCCATTTTAAAGTTCTACAGCTGCTATTTCTCAGTGTTGGAAACTACTATTTTATAATGAGCAAGATACATAGACAGGGGGAGTAAGAGAGAAAAGGAGGGAAGGAGAGAGAGAGAGAGAGACTAGAACAGTGCTCACCTCTGGCTTATGGTGATACTGGGATTGAACCACAGGTCTCAGAATCTCAGGTGTGAGAATTATGCAGAACCATTGTGCATCCTCCAGGAAGATGCTATTACCTTTTATTACCTAGCCAACTTAACTCAGGGCCACCTCCTTTAGGAGATGCACACTCCCCCCACCCCCACCAAGTTGGGCCAAAATCCTCTTTCCAACTACTTCAGAAAGCCACTGTATTATTTACAGAATTGTCTTCTAGTATCTGTCTCTCCCACTATAACATGATCTCCTCAAAGGAAGTAATGGGGTATGAGTCAGCTCTCCCTCCTCAGGGTCAGCCAAATGTTTTGACACAAAAAAGCAGCTAGAGATTGCAAAGCCAGGTCAGAGTCTCTGCAGAGAAGGAACTTGTCTCAGGCCATATGCCACACATTTTGACACCAGAAAGATAGTGTTGCAAAAATGGTGAAAACCAATGCTTTTCTAGTAGACAGTGGGTTCAAATCCTAGTGCTACTACTGAACTATCTGGCATTAGGCAACCTTCTTACCCAGTGTATGTCTTTAAAATGTGAATAGTGGGGCTGGTTAAAAAAATAGCTCACCTGGATAGTGCACCTGCTTTGCCAGGGGAGCAATCTTGGTTCAAACCTGACCTCCACCACATTGGAGCAAGCTTTGATACTATGGTGTCTGTCCCTCTTCCAGTGTCTCTCTTCTCTCTTTCCTTGTTCTTTTGTGTTTTAAATGCAGAGGGTAGGAAATTCTTTTTTAAAGAAATTATTTACTTTAATGAGAGTTATAGAAGGAAAGAAATGGTGTGGGGAACACATACCAAAGCACTGCTCCACTCTGGCTTATGGTGGTGCTGGGGATTGAACCTGGGAATGCCAAACCTCAGGCATGAGTCTTTTGCATAAACATCATGCTATCTCCCCAACCTGATTTCTCTCTTTCTATTTTAAAAACTCATCCCAAAGAGATGAAGTCCCACAAAGATACCAAAGTAGACAATAATATACAATGGGTACAGTAGCACCTTCTTCATAGGATTGCCACAAAGATCAAGTGAGAGATGGGGAATGTCTAATACAGCAGCTGGTACATAGGCATACCTAATTTCACTGAGTTTCATGTCATGACACTTTGCAGATATTGCACTTTTTTTTTCAAATTGAAAGTTTGTACAACTCAAATCAAACTAGTCTATCATTGCCATTTTTCCCACAGCATGTGATCACTTCATTAAAAAAAAAAAACTGTTAGGGATAAAGTATTTTTTAAAGAAGGCATGTACATTTTTTTATACAGAATGCTGTTGTTATACACTTAATAGACTAGCCTAACAGAAACATAACTTTTATGTCCACCAGAAAACTTGTGTGACTTGCTCAATCATGGCACTTGCTCTACTGCAGTAATCCAGAACTGGTAACATTGCTGGGTTACTCCTCTTATATAACCATCATTCAAACGTGTTTATTCCAGAGGTTATAACCTGGTCTGGCCTTCATCCCAGTTCCCCTAAAAGCCACAACAGCCCCTAGCCCCTCTCCAGTCCTCCTTCACACAGGACTTCCCCAGGCACTTCCCTGGTCAGTGACCTCTAATGGCTCCCCATTTCCCACAACAGAGAAGGTTTACCCTACACTCAAGCATTCAAGAAGACACTGGCTGGGCTCACTTATCCCTTCACACAGGAAGAGAAGCAGCCTAAAAACTTACCAAGCAGTGGGCTAATCTTTGCTCATTTCCTGGTTTGATCTAACAGTGATTGAGACCTGCTACTTGTACAAGCCTTTCCAGCCTAAACATCCTCTGCTCCCCCTTGCAAAGGGTCCAGCAGCTTCCCCAGATCAGTCAAGAAGGATGACCTGAGTGGCCTGATATGAAAAATTGAAAGCCTTCAAAAGAAGCCAGGCTTCAGGATGTATGAGGCCTGGGGAATTCATTTGTTTCAAATAACCCTCAATCAGAGTCCAAGTTTCCTGCCCAGAGTTAAAATCAGTGTTGAAAACCCAGTCCGGCTTGGCTGGTAATTAATCCAGATCTCACGCTGAGCAGCCTCTGCTCACAGTTCTGGTCTGTGAACACCATGTGCTTGCTGGTCCATGAATAAAAACCAAAAGAGAGATCCAGACAGCCAGATACAGACACTGAGGCCTCAGGGTCACAGAGACCTGGGTGGAAGGAGGGTGACTCCAGCAAGTCCAGCTACCTTGGAGCCTCTGGGGACCTCTGGCCAAGTTGGCGATGGTTCCTCATCTATGCAGGACTCAGGGGCTGTTCTGAAGGTTTAGAGTTGGGGGTTAGCCAGCTCCCTGCTCCCCAAAGAGCAATCATGCGTGGTGTAAGACTGGGAGTCTGGGTACATTCTGGGAACACCCCTTTACTAGCTGTGTGGTTTAAGGCCAGTTACTTATAGCCTCTAAGCTTTCCCTCTTTAACTGTGAAATGAGGGTAGTACACGTAGGTGGCAGATAACCTATAAAAAGTGCTAAGCCTGGAGACTGGCACTCTGCTAATGCTCACAAAGTCAGCTGTTGTTTCTGTTAAACAAGTTGCTGGAAGCTCCCCAACTCAAATGTAAGCCACCCTCCTGGGCATCTGTTTTTGTGGAGAGCCAACGATTTCCCTTCTTAGAAAACCCTCCTTGGCCCTGTCCTTCCAGGTGACCCAGAATTAGAGGGAAATGTAGGAGGCCAAGGTTAACCATTACCGTATGTACTATTATCATTGCCAGGCCATTTCCAGATGAGAAACTAAAGAGAGTGAGTGGCCTGGAGAGGCCCAGTGATTATCCTGAGGTCACACAGCTAATAGGTAGAGCCTAGATTCCACCCAGGGGCACGTAACTTGTCCTCCTATTTTGGGCAGCTCCCATATTCAGTGCTGGCCAGCTGTCTTCTGGCTAGGTGTGCAGACTTGGGCAAGCCCCTTCCCTCTAATGGGTGTTTGTGACACGAACATCCTGGAAACTTCTGACACTGGTGTTTCCTGAGCTGGTGACGGGTGTGTGTGTGTGTGTGTGTGTGTGTGCGTGTATGTGTGTGTGTGTGTGTGTGTGCGTGTATGTGTGTGTGTGTGTGTGTGTGTGTGTGTGTGTGTGTGTGTGTGTGTGTGTGACAGTTTTCCCTCTGGGTTCTCTGGTGGGAGGAAAAAGGTGAGAGTGAATGTCTGCCTCACAGAAGATCAAGGCCCAGGTGGCTGAAGGGCTCATGCAGGGATCCAGGGAGAGGCATTCTCTGTGGGGTGCAGCTCCCTCAGGACCCTAAGAGAGCTGCTACAGTGGAGTACTAGACACTCCCTCTTGGCGTGTCTTCTGCCCAAGAAATGGGGGCATCCAGGATGGAGTGTGACTTCATCCACCACATCTGCACAGCAGACCTGAAGTGCCATTTATGACCCAGGGCCCAACTGGGTGATGTCAGTCCACAGCCTAACTCTTTGGCATGACAGCTCAAGCCCAGCACCCCTCCATTCAGCTGACCTGGGCCGCCTCACTGTCCAGCTGCAGGCTTAGGCCCTTCCATTCTCAGTACTCACTTTGTTAGTGGGTGCCCACTGCCACCAGGCCCCTGTTCCAAGACCCTGCATGGTGCTCCATGCAGTGGAAAAAACTCTGCTGTTTCTTTCCAGGGCCTGTAGCCTGAGCGGGTGACTCCAAGATGATTCATGAGGTCAGGGTGGGATTTTCCACTCTACACTGCAAACAACAGGGCCTCTGAGAGGACCCGGGCTGGTGGAGGGGGACTTAAAAGGGAGGGGTCAAGGCTTGTTACAGGGAAGCAGCTGGGGCCTGGGCTCATGTAAATGGAGCCATGGAAACAACCAAGCAACTCTCATTCTGGGCTTCCCCCAAGGGTCCTGGCCTCCTACAGCTAGACCTAGGGGAACGCTATTCACAGAACAAGTCCACTCTTATGTCCAGCTGCAAGGGTCAGCCTGCCAAACCTTGTGGGAAGAAGTCAGTTCTGGCTGGCATGGCCCTGGGCAGCCAGCAGGGAGAGGTTTCACAGACCTGGGCTTAGGTTTCACAGACCTTTCATTGGGCCTCTGCTCAGTGCCTGAAAACAAGCGGAGGGACAGGGGCTCTCAAAGGACCTCCCTGTTATCAGCATTTCCAAGAGCCCACAGGATGTAGAAACACCCCCAAAGTCTGTCCTAAGGGAAGGCCTTCTGAGACTGCACTCCCCGGTGAGATCTTGGGCAAGTTATTGCATTAGCTGGTGCCTCCAGGTCTCAGTTTGCCTAGATGTAAAATGGGTGTGGTGCCCATCTTCCAAGATAGTCTGTGTATGTGGGTGATTCTCCACTTCATCCTAGATCTATTCTAGCTCCTGGGAAACTGATTTCTCTCCTTACTCTCTGCTTCTGGCTGTGTTTAGCTAGTGGGGGTTTATCAGCAAGGAACTGTAGAGTAGAAGGAATGGGGAGGGGGCATTTCTCTCCCTGCCATGCTGTTTCAGAGATCCCTCTTTTCCCTGGACTTTCTGGTGGCCACCATGTGCTCAACCAGCCCCTACTGTTTTTTGCATGTTTGCTTGTTTTAATTTTACTTCATAAGACAGAGAGAAATTGAGAGGGAGAGGAAAAGACATGTACAACACTGCTTCACCACTTATGAAGTGTCCCACCCCAACCCCCAGCAGATGGTGACCTGGGGCTCAAACCTTAGTCCTTGAGTATGGTAACACACATGCTCAATTGGGCACACTACAGTTTAGCCTTTTCTTACTGGTTTTGATAGTTCCTTTATTGCCAGTAAAAAAGCTCACTGGGTAGTGTGCTGCTTTGCCAAGGTTGAAATAAGGTTCAATCCTATAGTCTTTTTTACTCTCTGTCTTCTCTGTCTCTAAAATCTGTTCCATCACTCTGCTCACTTGCTTAGTTACAGCTAAGCACTTAAACTATTTTGCTGCTGCAGAGACTGGCATCCAATATACTGAAGGCAAAGGAGAATGACCCTCCATGATTCTGGATTCCAAATGACACTCATGGAAACAGTGAAGTACTCAGGGTTTTGCCCCAAATTCTAACTTCCAGCAGTGCAGAGGCTAGAGTTTGGGCGGGAGTTGGGCGGTAGCGCAGCAGGTTTAGCGCAGGTAGTGCAAAGCGCAAGGACCAGAGTAAAGATCCTGGTTAGAGCCTCCGGCTCCCCACCTGCAGGAGAGTCGCTTCACAGGTGGTGAAGCAGGTCTGCAGGTGTCTGTCTTTCTCTCCCCCTCTGTCTTTCCCTCCTCTCTCCATTTCTCTCTGCCCTATCTAACAGTGACATAAATAATAACAACAATAACTACAACAACAATAAAAAACAACAAGGGCAAGAAAAGGTAAAATAAATATAAAAAATTTAAAAATAAATAAAATAAAAAATAGAGAAGATTGGGCTTTGGATGGGGCTCCTGGGATGGTGGGGGGAGGAGTAAATCAAGAAATGCTGAATGAAGTCATGGTACAGAGGTAGATGAAGTGGGAGATTCACGACCCTGAGCCCCTTCCTTTCACATTTATCTCACATCTGTCAAGCAGGGCTTATCCATGTGGATTCTCACATCAGCCAAACAGGCCCCTGTTAGTTACTTTTCCACCAGAAAAACTCTCTCCAGGCAAATGCTAGGCTGTGTGCAGCAACTCCTCAACCGGAACCACACTAATCATCAGCCACAACATCCCCTGGGACCAAGGTTCCAGTGATGGGTGCTTTGTGCTTCTCTTTTCAATCCACACAACAACCCTAGGAAGGTGGGTAGTCCCACATGACCATCTTATAGAGGCAGGTACTGAGGCTTAGAAAGAATAAGCAATTAGCCACAGGTCATAGTTGGCACCTATAAGGCACTGAAACCGCATTTATTGGGGGAGTGAAGGAATGGCCCAGGTTCAAGTTCATGCCTGGCCCCCACCACTCTTTCTCTCTCTGCCTCTTTGTCTTCTCACTGCCTATCTACAAAATTAATGAATAAATAAATTAATTACAATTTTAAAAAGAAAAAAAATGAATGAAAGGATGGACAAATGAGGGATCAGTTCAAATCCAGGCCACACTCAGCTCAGTACACTAGTGCTAAGATCTGTGTAACTTCAGGGTGCCTGGCCTGAGAGTCAGACACTTTTTTTTTTCCCCAAGAATCAAATTCCTTCATTCATTTCAGATAGTCATAGAGCATCTGCTGGGGGCCAGGCCTGAGGTGATGCTGGCACGCAAATGCCAGGGCCCTGGTTGTGAATAAACAAGGCCTTCACTCGCTTCTACCCAGGCGTGGGGCTTCTGTGTGGCTTCTGTGCAGCCACAACCTCCCCGCCCCAACTCACCAGGGGATAAGCTCACTTTTTCCATACTCCTCCCCACCCCCAACCCCCACCCCTGGGACTCTTACAGGGCTCCAGAGCTCTATGGCTACAGCCCCAGGCAGGCCCAGATCTAGGCATCATGCCCATTCCCAAACCACACAGCACAGGCTGAGTACTGCTGCTGCATCCCTCTAAGGCTCTGAGAGGGTCCAAAGTCACTTCTGAGAGGAAGCTCTCCCCTCAGCATCTCACAAAGGAGAGACAGGATTCCAGAGAGAAGAGAGACATTCCCCCAAGTAAGTCAGCCAAGCTAGTTCTCCAAGGAGGCCTGGAAAGGAACCCAAATTGCCTCCCCACAGAAGGCGAGAGCTATTATTATCTGTGTTCTGCAGAAACTGAAACTGGAGTGGGTCAAGGCCACACACACATACACAGAGACACACACAAACTAAGGGGTAGAGCCAGGATTTGAACCCAGATCTTGAGACATTAAACACTGAGCCTCTGTGATCTAACCTTATGCTCTTCCAGGCTTAGATTCTGCATGTGTGTAGAGTCTGGGGGGAGGGGGCAGAGAGACCAGCTCACGAGCTCACAAAATGTGAGCTTGAGTCAATAATTCTGATATCTGGTGAAACAGAAATGGTCAGTCTGCTACTTGCCATACAGCAAGGTGGACAAAACTTCTAAAAGCTTAGTGAGGTTAGCCTCCAACCTGAATGGAAAGATGGGATTAGGGGACAGTGTTCTAAGTGAGGCTTGAGACAGGATACAACCTGGCAATGATAGCCATTCAGATTGGAAGAGCAGGTAGAGTTTTGTGGAAGTAGACTGTAAACCTGACGGGTATGAAAAACATTCCTCAGGTGCTGAGTTCTTCCTCAGAGGCCAAGGACAGGGTCTGTCACATTTCTAAAGTTTCTAATCTCCCAGCCCTGAGTTGTAGAGTCTCAGAGTGGACACTCCATGGAGTTGGATGATCTCAGAGTCTGGGACCACAGTGTAAGCCCCCACTCTGCCTCTTGCATACTGTGTGGCCTTGTGCACATCCTGGCCCTCTCTGGGTAATCTTCAGGCTCCTCACTTGCCAACAACAAGGACAGAACCAAATGATCCCCTAGTATCTGTACACTAAGCCAAGGCCAAGTTCAAGGAAGCATTAGGCAGGAGGCCTCATCTCATGTTCTGCCACATCACTAAACCCCATAGGAAATACATACAACAGACCCAAAGACAGATTCTACAGCCTAAAGCTCTGCTCCAGCTCTGGCTCTTCAGCCTGGACAGAGCTGTCTTTTCTGTACCCCACATACAACTCTGGGCTGCAGAGCTGATCTTTTCCACTTGGGGTTTGCCATCTGGCTGGGATGTAGACACAGATCCTCACCACCTATCAGAGGGAGACAGTTCACCACCACCTTTGGACCTCATGGTCCAAAGAGTCCATGAAGCTTGTGAAACTGAGCTGCTAGGGTTGGAGGCATCTGGCAGCTACATCAAGCTAGGTAGTGCACAAGGTTGAAAGGGATCCTTCCTCTTCCTCTGCTCAGCTCCCCACTCTCCACCCTGCCAATTTCAGCACATGGGACTGGAGCAGAACGTTGACATAACTGCAAAATAATGCATACAATTTCCATAAGTTCCACAATATGGTTACAATAAAAATGGGCTCTCAGTCCCCTTGGAGACAGGCTGTGTAAATATTATTCCTAATGATTATTAAAAGTCATTAAGAGTGTTTGTAGGACCCAGGAATTCCCAGAATTTGCCACTGTCTCCACATTGGAGGGAGTCTAACCTCAAACATAGAGCTTGGTGGGAGACCTGGTTTGGAAGGAGGAAAGCACAGGGTGGCCACCTCCTAGGCAGGACATGAGAGCAATGGCTCCAGACTTCCAGAGCCCCAGCTCATCACCCCCATCCCAAGGAACTGGCCTCCAGCTGCAAAAAGATTGTAACCCTTGGAGACAGTTCCAGGCCAACTGGAGGCATCGACCCTGAGAATCTCTGCTGCTGTGGAATGTTCTTTGTCCCTTCCTTGACTACTTGGGTCTATCCTGACCCTCCATGACCTAAAATCCTCTACCAGGCTCTGCAAATAAAGTGGGTAGAGAGGCAGGCAGGTATACAGGGCAAAGGGCTGCTTTGACAGTCCAACTGAGAGAGAGCCAAAGGGACCAAAACAGGTAGAAGTCAGTATGTCCCAACTGGGCAAGCCTGGGCTGGTGAGATAACTCACCTGGGAGGGTGATTGCTTTGCCACGTGTGCAATCCAGGTTTGAGCTTGGCCTTCACTGGAAGCTTCAGTGCTGCAGTTATCTTTCCTTCTCTCTTTCAGCGTCTCTTTCTCTGTCTCTCTTTTTCTCTCTGACCAAGACTATTGCTGGGGCTCAGTGCCTGCACAATTTCACTGTTCCTCCAACCATTTTTTACTTAATTTTCTTCTATTTCTTTTTTTCTTTCTTTTCTTTTCTTTTCTTTCTTTTTTGTTACAGAGGTAAGAGACAGAGAGGGTGGGGAGGAGAGAGAGGGGAAGGCAGGGGGAGAAGGAGAGGCACCCGTGGCACTGCTCTACCACTCGGGAAGCTTCCTCCCTGTAGGTAGATAGGTCGGTAGGTAGGTAGGTCGGTAGGTAGGTAGGTAGGTAGGTAGGGACAGGGATTTAAAACCGGGTCCTCACACGGCTAACTTGTGCTCTGAAGGGTGCATCACTACCCAGCCTCCTCTGTTTCTCTCTTTGTATCTGAAGAAGTCGACCTGGAGCAGTGAAGCCCCAGCAACAAAAAAAATATATATATGCTGACTGGGCAGCTGTGATGTGGTTGCAGCCTGAGTCCCTGAATCTCTCCACCTTCCCAGAGAAGCTGGTCACCGAGTCTTTTTATTTTTTTTTACATATTTTATTTATGTATTCATTTATTAGATAGAAAGAAATTGAGAGGGGGGAGATAGAGAGGGAGAGAGACAGAGGGACACCTGCAACCATGCTTCACCACTTGCAAAGCTGTCCCCCTGCATGTGGAAACCAGGGATTTGAACCTGGGTCTTTGCACATTGTAACATGTGTCCTCAACCAGGTGCACCAACACCTGCCCCCCCTAAGTCTTTATAAGAATCCTCTAATATTTTTTAAGTGTTAGGATCTAATAATGTTAAACAATGCTGCATGTATCAAAGAAAACACATGCAAGATTACCCATGTGCAACCATTATCTGAAACTTTCAGACAAACTCTGGGGCACAGGAGGCTAGGACCAAGCAGTTAATGATTTCCTGAAGTTATGTGACCTTTACAGCTGGATCAGCCAAAGACTGGCCTGGGACAACCAAACGCCAGGATGAGTGCACTTTCCCTGGAAAGTGGCTGTTGGGTCCAGCCTAGCCGGTCATGAATCCGGAGCAAGAAGTATAGTCATGAACACAGGTGAGGAGCAGGGGACCCAAGTTCAAGTCCTGGTTTAGGCTAGTGATTTCCCACTGCCTTTACAAGCAGCCATCACCCCACCCAACTGCCCCTGTGCAATCTAAGCACTTTGACTTCAAGCAACATGCAGACCAACTCCCCAACTCCATCTTACCGGCAAGCCACAGTCTCCCTTGGCCCCTGGAGGTCCTAGCAGCAGTGGGAATGGCGTTGGTTCCACCAAGTGGAAGAAGAAATAGCCACTGCTCGTGGGTCGGGGGCTGGAGGACAGGAATCGTGCTGGGGCCAACATCAGGGCTGGGGTGGTCTGGGGCCGCCTGGGGTTGGGATCCGTGATCAGATGGTTCACAGGCAAATCTTTGGCTGCCTTTCCAGGCCTAGGTGGGGTAGGCTTCTGAGAGCTGTTCTTGGATCTGACTTTCTTTGTGGCTTCCAATGCTGGGAGTTTCTTGCTTCTGGTAGGGGCTGAACCGGGAGCAAGGATGGGGACTGTTGAGGTCTTGGGCATCACTAAGGCTGACAGTCGAATGGTCCTAGTTGGTGCAGAACTGAGGGCAAGTGATGGAGGTGAGGCCGTGGGTGAGGGGAGTCTGTGTGTGCTGGGATGTGAGAGGACCACTTCACGGGCCTGGCTGTGCATCTTAGCTTCAGTCTGGACCACTGTGGGGGGCAGCTTTTTAGAGACACCTACTATGGAAGGTAGGGACCCAGCACTGGGAGGTGGGGGTCTGGACATTATAGGGTTCTTTTGGATGGGTTTCACTGTGTGGTGGGGGGCTTTGTCAGGAACTGAGAGGAGGGAAGTGGGGGGCACTGGCTTTCTGGTGAGTGGAGCTGCCTTTTGGGTGTTGTGGGGGCTTTTGAGGGAAGCAATAGAAGGAGAAGGGGTTAAGTGCCTAACTGGGTGACTTTTGGGGACTTGGTAGGTTGTAATTTTCTGCACTGGCTGTACAGGTTGTGGGGAGCCAGGAGGAAGCACTTTCTTGGATGATGGCTTAGCAGGTGGCTGTAGGGTCCAGGCTGGCTCTTCTTCTGTGACACGCTGGCGAGGGCCTGCAACCCTGGTCCTCAGGGACTGGGTGGGCATGGCAGTCTCCATAGTCACCCTAGACCCCCTGCCCACTGGCTGTGAGAGCAGGGCTGGTGAGGCAGTGGTCAGGTTCTCCAGGCCTCGCAGGGCAAGGCGGGTCTGCAAGGTGAAGGGTGAGCTAAAGTCTCGGGGTAGAAAGGGCCCCAGCTGTGGCCGATAGGTGTCAGCCTGCACACACTGCTTTCTCAGGTGGGTGCAGTAATTGTGTGTGACCTGCATCACAGGGTAGATGCTGAACTGACACAGGGCACCCTCAAACTGGACGGCGTGGGGGCTCATCTTCCCAAAGAGGAAGGAACCCTGGGGGTCCAGTGCTGAGTCCCTATGGAAAGGCAATGAGACAGACACCCGGTCCTGCCCACAGGCTGTCACCAAGGTGACCGTCTGGCCCCGGAGCTCGAGGGCCAGGTGGTGCCAACGCCCATTGTGCACATCAAGGTCAAAGGCCACGGAGCGCCGGGGCCCCAAGTGGACCACCATCTTGCCAGGGAGGAGCTGCAGACCCAGCTGCAGCTTGTGCTTCCGGCTCCAGACAGCAAAGAGGAAAGCATGGTTTACCCGGTGGGAACAGAGACTCAGCACCAGCGCCAGCTCTGTACCCAGGGCAGCAGGAATGATAGCTGCCGTCGAGGCCTGGAGCCGGGTCCGCTGTGTAAAGATGAAGCCCGATTGGAATGGAATGACTCCTGAGGGCATGGGGTTCCGGCCACCTGCCATGGCCTTTGTCCAGTTAAGCCCCAGATTCTGGAGGATGTCCACATCTGGAGAGGGGAAAGAGCAAAGTCAGGGCCTGTTCTGGACCCAGGCCCCTCCATTGCATAGGTGGTGAGGGAAGCTTGGTCCTCACAGTTATTTGTTCCTTCAAAGAAATAATGTTGCCCCACAGTTGTGGCTGAGAATGCAAATCTGGAGCCAAACTTTTGTCTGGCTACATGACCTTCCTTGCACATCATGGATAAAAGCAGCCATTGGAGCCAAATTTGGTGTGTTCAAGTCCCTTCTCAGTCACTAACTTGTCCTGAGACTTTCATACCTTGAGTGAATGTTATGTTCCCACCTGGTTAATGGAGTAATGGTTGTGTCAATGTCAGAAGGATGTTTCGAGGATTAAAGGAGCTAATACTCTTGAAAATGGCACAAAACAATCATTCTCAAATGATGGCTATCGATAAAAAAAATCTGATACCCATCAGTCGCTAGTGCTAAGGTTTCCCAATCTGACTTGTTTCCTTTCTCTTGAAAGCTACTTACTCCAGCAAGCAATCTCTTAAGTGAGGGATTTGGGTGACAGGAGGCTTGACACAGTGGAGCCTGGTAAGTATGCCCAGAGAGATTTTTATGAACCTACACAGTCTCCTTCCCACCCATAGGATTCCCTCTGGCCAGAGCAGCTGGGGAAACATCTATCTGCTCAGAAAGGAGAGGATGTTCCCAGTGACTGCCCTCCTCCAGTGATTGTTTGGAGAGAGGCAGGGGACATCATCAAGGCATCCTAGAAACCTCTATCCTCTAGTATAGTGCTTGTCCATCTAGCCATCTTGCCAGGTCATATCCACCCAGTAATTACATCATGGGGCTTGCCAAAGCAAAAAAAAAAAAAAAAAAAAAAAAAGGCTTCCTTGGAGTAGGGCACCAAAGCAAAAACCCTGGGTTGAGGGTGAGGATGGATGTTCGGATTCACAGGGTGGGGGTGGGGGGGGTGGGGAGGGTAGAGGATGGGAATGGGACACAGTCTTTTGGTGGTGGGAATGGTGTTTATGTACACTCCTATTAATTTGTAGTAATATAAACCACTAATCAATATGAGAGGGAAATAATTGATTGTATGTCTCAAACTTTTTAATGCACAGATCATAGGCTTAGTCTTCCATATGTTGATTCTCTTAAAAGCTTAGACCAGGGAGAGCAGAAGCAACCGGTGACACAGCTATATACAAATAATGTCAAAGAACATAAATTATGGTGATGTTGTGTATGATATAGCAAATCCTAACAAAGGGATATTTTAAAGTTAATCCAACTGCATAATAATATGATTATAGCAACAACTATCTATTGCCTTCTTAAGCCTTAAGACAGCAGGAGCCTCCCATTTCCTCTATAAAGCCTATATTTCCCCAGTCCTAACCTCTAGAATAGGGCGCACTTTCCTGCATGCTTCTCTCAATTCATACCAAATGATATTACATCTGCCAATCCCAACCTAATCAATGCAACGAGTACCATCTCAGCATGCTTCACTTCAGACTGTGTCCAGAGACATCAGGCATGGAATGTCAACCTTTCAGCCTCATTACTCAGGTGAGACCTTTCCCTTCATAGGATTCTCTCATTCCATTCCAGATGGTTTATTTCCTAACAAAATCCTAAAACCTAGATATAGACCAGGTCCCGTGAGATAGAGCATATGTTCACATGTATCCACAAATTAGGGCAAAATATATACCTGAAAGCAAAAGTACACAATAGTCTACAGTAAGTCAGTATAAAGTTCATAATGAAATAATGTCTACTGGGAGTTGGGTGGTAGGGCAGCGGGTTAAGCGCAGGTAGTGCAGCGGGTTAAGCGCAGATAGCGCAAAGCACAAGGACTGGCATAAAGATCCCGGTTCAAGCTCCCGGCTCCCCACCTGCTGGGGAGTCGCTTCACAGGTGGTGAAGCAGGTCTGCAGGTGTCTATCTTTCCTCCTCTCTGTCTTCCCTTCCATTCTCCATTTCTCTCTGTCCTATCCAACAACGATAATATCAATAACAACAATAATAACTACAACAATAAGAAAACAAGGGCAACAAAAAAGGGAATAAATAAATAAATATTAAGAAATAGTGTTTATGGGAGTCGGGCTGTAGTGCAGCGGGCTAAGCGCAGGTGGCACCAAGCACAAGGACCGGCATAAGCATCCCAGTTCTAACCCCGGCTCCCCACCTGCAGGGGAGTCGCTTCACAGGCGGTGAAGCAGGTCTGCAGGTGTCTATCTTTCTCTCCTCCTCTCTGTCTTCCCTTCCTTCTCTCCATTTCTCTCTGTCCTATCCAACAACAACAACAACAATAATAACTACAACAATAAAACAACAAGGGCAACAAAAGGGAATAAATAAAATAAATTTAAAAAAAAAAGAAATAGTGTTTACTTAGAATTAGCTACCCTCCTCACCTACTTCCTATTACACTTTCCTCACTCACTCCAAAGATAACTTTATCAAAGCAAGGACTACAAAAGCTGAATAAGGGCAAGAGACTGACATACTTTAACAATGACTCTTTAGTCACTATCAGGCCACCCCATTAGCTGGGGCCCTATTTGGGGAGTACTGAGATTCCCAAACAAACATGATGGGCCTAGACCTCAAATAAATCCCTCTCTCCATTGTTACTAGTCATCTCTATCAGGAACAACACAATAGACCCCTTTGTGGGCCCCCCATAGCACCTTGCCCTCAACTTGGATCAACAATGGTAGAGAATGTTCCATCCTCCGAAGGGAGGATGGACAACATACTCTATGCTACACCTGAGGAAGATGGGTCAATACTGGGGCAGCTTGGAATGTTCCTACTCATGACCACAGAATGTGAAGTTGGATCTACAGGGATACAGGGGTCACATAGGCTCCTAAGCTGAATATGGGCCCCAGATCACATCAAGTCGAAGGGGTTTACAGTCAACAATATTTATACCCCTTTCCCCTATTAGGGAGCTACTCTCTTCCCAGATCCAGCTTTCTGCTCCCTTTTCCAGCTATGACATAATCTCCCCAAGACAATAAGTTGGATCCACCTGCATATCAGATTTCAGGCTCAGGGGAAAACAAAAAACTAGTACAGCCACAGACCCTTTGGAATATAACTAAAATATGCCTACTAGCTATCTACAAAATGGAAGACCCCCCACCCCCACTCTTCATCTGCACTATTCCAGCCCTTAGGTTCATGATTGGTCAGCAATTTGTTTGACTTTGTATGTTAACTCTCTTTTCAGCCACCAGGTTCCAGATGCTATAGCATGATGCCAACCAGACTTCCCTGGACAGACAACCCCACCAATGTGTCCTGGAGCTCTGCTTCCCCAGAGCCCTTCTGCACTAGGGAAAGAGAGAGGCAGGCTGGGAGTGTGGATCAACCTGTCAATGCCCATGTTAAGTGAGGAAGCAATTACAGAAGCCAGACCTTCCACCTTCTGCATCCCACAATGACCTTGGGTCCATATTCCCAGAGGGTTAAAGAATGGGAAAGCTATCAGGGGAGGGGATGGGATACAGAGTTCTGGTGGTGGGAATTGTGTGGCGTTGTACCCCAATTGTCCTATGGCTTTGTCAGTGTTTCCTTTTTTATTATTATTTTTTATTTATAAAAATAAAACATTGACAAAACCATAGGATAAGAGGGGTATAACTCCACACAATTCCCACCACCAGATAGCTGTATCTCATCCCCTACCCTGATTTTATAAATAAAATAAAAAATTAAAAATAAATAAATAAATAAATAAATAAATAAATAAATAAGAAGGCTTCCACAGTGTTTATGGGGAGGCTCCCTGACCTGGCCTCTCACTGGGCCATCTACCTGGCCTCTTTGGTTGGCTGGGCTGTGGAAGCCAGCTCTGGAGCTCATTCCAAGCAAGAGACGAATGGCCTCCAGAGCTAGGTCAGGTTGGCCTCAGAAGCCCTCTCTGTGGAGCTCAGCACCTAGTCCACCCCTTCCTCATCACCCAGTTGGAGAGGGATGACAGGGAATTTAGCATCTACTAGACCCTCAGTCAATAACTATGAGGTGGACAGATAGGCTAGGAAGAATTGAGAGCCTGGGTGTTAGCAAAATGACACATCTGTCCCAGAGTAGTGTCTGTAGCTAGAAGGTGGGAGTATGCGGTCAAACAAAACCATCTGTGAGCCTGGACTCTGAGCCTCAGTTGCATTACTGTAAAATGAGACCACCAGACACCTCCATTAAAAGGACACTGGGAGGGAGAAAAGGAGCTCCATCCTAACTTCCTATATGGATCCAGTACTGGGGAATATTAGGTAAGTCTCTCTCTGGCCCCTAGGTTTCACTTTCTCTGTCTGCAAGACAATGGAGGAGCCTGAGAAGTGGTGCAGTGGATAAAGCACTGGACTGGCTAGTACAAGGCCCCATGTTCAACTTCCAGCTTTGCATATGCCAGAGTAATGCTCTGATACTCTCTTTCACCCTCTCATTAATAAATCTTTTTAAAAAATACTATTTTGGGGGAGTTGGGCGGTAGCCCAGTGGGTTAAGCACACATGGCGCAAAGCACAAGGACTGGCATAAGGATCCCAGTTTGAGCTCCTTGCTCCCCACCTGCAGGGGGGGGGGGTTGCTTCACAGGCAGTGAAGCAGGTCCGCAGGTGTCTATCTTTCTCTCCCCCTCTCTGTCTTCCCCTCCTCTCTCCATTTCTCTCTGTCCTATCCAGCAATGACGACAACAATAATAATAACTACAACAATAAAACAATAAGGGCAACAAAAGAGAATAAATAAATATTTTTTAAAAAATACTATTTTTTAAAAAAGTTAATGGAAGCCACAATTGGAAATGGTTAACGACATCCTAAAAATTCTACATCTTCAGGCTATTGTTTCTGGTCTTGGATTAAAGACCTCTATTCTTCTCTAGGATCTTACCTCAAATTCTTTTCGCCCATGCCTATCCTAAGCTAAAATAAAGCATAAGTTTAAGATTATTTTGGTAGTACTGCACTTTACATATCATAATCACTGAGACCCCTCTTTCCCTCTCCTCCCCCCCCCCCCGCCTCCAGGGTTATTGCTGGGGCTTGGTGACTGCACTATGAATCCATTGCTCCTGTAGCCTTTTATTTTTTTGGATAGGACAGAAAGAAATTGATATGGGAGGGGAAAGTAGAGAGACACCTGAAGATCTGTTTCACCTTTGTGAAGTGACACCCCTGCAGGTGGGGAACTGGGGGCTTTAACCGGGATCCTTGTGTGGGTCCTTACACTTTGTACTATGTGTGCTTAACACAGTGTGCCACGGCCCAGCCTCCATCACTGAGATTCTCTTACTATGAAATACTCAGCATAGTTTGTAGCAATCCTAATTTGGAAGTGACCCAAATATCCAATGACAGGTGAGTGGCTAAGAAAGTTGTGATATGTATACACAGTAGAATACTGCTTGGCTATAAGATATGATGAAATCTTCTCTTTTGCTACATGTTGGATGAAACTTGAAAGAATCATGTCAGATGCAATAAGCCAGAAGAAGGACAGATATCTCACTCACAGGTGGAACTTAACAAATAAAGGGAAAATACAGGGAAAAATAGAACTTGTTGTGATCTACTGAGGCAGATCCAAGATCTCTAAAGGCGGGAGGCAGGAGGAGGCTGAAAGGGGGGCTAGCGACCTAGTGCACTATGGTGAAGAAAGATGTTAGTTGGGTCCAGGCAGTGACACACCTGGCAGAGCATACATGTTACCATGCACAAGGGCCAGGCTTCAAGCTCTTAGTCCCCACCTGCAGAGGGGAAGCTTCATAAGCAGTGAAGCAGTGCTACAAGTGTCTCTCTTTCCCCCTCTCTCTCTCTCTCTCTCTCTCTCTCTCTCTCTCTCTCTCTCTCTATATATATATATATATATATATATATATATATGAATATGTATTATAGTCCCCTTCCCTCTCAGTTTCTGTCTATACATGAAAAGTAAATAAATAAATTAAAAAGAAAACTCTTAAAAATAAAAGTTAGTTACAATAACTTGCCTAAGTCTACATAGTTGTAATAACAGACAGCTAGGCTTCCAATCCAGACTGCCTGGTTCCAGAGTCTTTGTCCTAATCCCTATGCCATACTTCACTGGAACCCCTCAGCCCCCATTGGAAGACAGGATGGAGACACATCTAGAACCCCATCGGGGTGAGGAACCAAGAAACGGGAATGGAGGCAGCCCCACGCCAAGTTGGAAGGAGCCTGCCAGCTGGCCACAACAAGATCCCTTTATTACATAAACCTGGCTCCTTACAGCTCCAAAGCCTCTCTCCAAGACACCATCACCCCCCACTTCCCCCCAGCGCCTGACTCAGGACTCTGGACAGCTGTTCACCTACTTTGCAGGGGAAACAGCAAGCTTGGAAAATATGACATTTGTACAAAATGTTGCTGGGCTGCAGGAGTCTCTTCTGGGCATAACCTCCCCTTCCCAAGGGCCTATCCCTGCCAGGCAACCAGGTTCTGAAGAGTCCAGCAGCCTATCCAGCACATGGACACATGGACAGGCATGGAGGATGGAGTTTAAAGGCCACTATTTTAAGAGGTATCATGGCTGCTTGACAAACAGATGTGGGAGAACTTTCAGTTTCTAGAGACAGCTGTGCAGGCAGCCCACAGCCTCCCCAGTCCCCTGGACAGCTTCCCAGGGAAAAAGGAGGGACAAGCTGGATGTCACAGGAAGGGGAGGGTGGACTGTGGGGTTGGAGCCCAGTTGGCTGTGGCCTTTGTGCTGCCTCTCATAGGTTATTGGGACACCCATTAGACACATCAAGTCAACCAAGACTTACTGACTCAAGCAACTTACACATTCCAGCTCTGCCACGGATTACAATGGATGGATTATCTTTCAATATTTCTGCATTGAACCTTCTCTAGCCTCTACACAACTTCCAATGTGACTTTATTATTTTTTGAACAGTTGGGAGTGATTGGCTCCATTCCACTGATGAGAAAACTGAGGTACTGGGTTCCAACTAATGGGGCATGGATGTCTCCAGCTCAGGAGAGTTCTCAAGTCCCCTCAGTCCTCCCTAGCCTCCCCTCTGGATAAAGAGAAGACAGGCTTACCTTCAGGAACTCCTTGGGTGGAGGCCAGATGACAGGCAAATGAGACTAAGATCCAGGTGAAGAGAAACCCCCTAGAGACCGGAAGACACAAAAGGATGTGGCATCAGCTTCCACCACCACTACCGCCCCCTACCACCACCAGGCCAGATCCAGTTGGGGAAGTGGGAAGAAGCTCCTGCAGTCCCAGCCCCACCCCAGCCTCACCCAGGGGGCTGGGAGGTAGGATCTAGGATCCCATCAGTGCAACCCACGCTCCCAGGCCTCCCGCTCAGCCTCTCGGAACAGGAGCTGCTTGCACAGCACAAACACTCTCACTTCTTCCACATTGATAACCAAAGTCATGGGGCAGGAAGCAGTGGGCAGAAAACCCTGCCCTGGGTGTCAGGAGACCCAGTTTGCAGCTCCCAGCAGCCAGATGTAATACAGCCAGTGCACTCGGGAATGAGGAGTAGATCTCTCCCCGTCTCTGAACCTCAGTCTCCCTGTCTCTCTCTTATCTTTTATTTATTTATTAAATAGAGATAGCCAGAAATCAAGAGGGAAGGAATGATAGAGAGACAGAGACACCTGCAGCACTGCTTTACCATTAACAAAGCATTCCCCCTGCAGATGGGGACTAAGGGCTCAAACCCCATTCCTTGTGCATTGTAACATGTGTGCTCAACCAGGGGTACCACCACCCAGCCGCATGAACCTCAGTCTCTCCATATGTACTATGGCTTTATGATCTAGAAGCCCAAGGGGAAGCCAAGTCAGGGATAAAAGACCAGCATGAAGACTATGCTGACCTGCTGGCATAACTAACCCCTCAAAGGGCAAGAAAGATGGAAACAACCTAAGGTGGGGAAGAGACCTTTGAACCAGGACCAGCGCTGTCCTATGGATGGGAAATGGGGAGCAAGAAAAGGTAGGTAAGGAAAAAAGGTTGGCAGACCCAGGTGTGAGCCTGCCCCTATTGCAACTGTCTATAGCATAAAGGGTGAGTGGCTCAGCCTCCCGAAGCCTGCCTCCTCCTCTGCACCATGGCTGACACTCCCTATCTTGCAGGCCAAGCGTGAGAATCCAGGGAGCTCATGCATGTCAAAAGCTGGGGCTGGCGCCAGTCACAGAAAATCTCCTTAGACTATCCCTATTACCCATTCTCTAGGGCCCCAAAGGGTTAATAATCTACTCCATGGCTCCTGCCAAGATGGGCAAAGGCAGTGATCCGATTTCACCTTCCTATGGGAGCAGCCACCAGCAACAAACCACAGGTGACACCTGAAGCCACTCAGGGCATCTGATCCTCCAGTGGGCTGAAGGGAGGGCGACGTGTGGCCAGAGGCAGCCAGTCGGAATGTGGGTAGAGTGAGCAGAGACAGGCAGGCAGGCAGCATGGGTGAATGCTGAGACACACCAGAGGCAAGCAAGCAGGGTGTGCTTCTAGGGAATCATGTAATCTAGGAAATCTATCTGGTGATGTGAGCGTCTGCAGCCCTGGGTCCTTTCCAGCCCCATGGACTCCTTGGGAAGCAAGCTCAAACTCTGATCCCATAGCAGGTGCCCCAGTGTAAGCATGATTCAGGTCACTAGTACTTCTAGCCTGGACCATGTGGAAGACAGTAGTGGTCATCCGTGGATAGCATCCCCTCCTTCCTGCTTGCTTAGGAGCTCAAAGACTTCAAAGGATGCTGGGTAAGTCGGAGTAAGTCCAAAACAACCTAGACCTTTATTTGTTATGTCAGTGGCAGATTTAAGCACTGCCTATACCACCCAAACATGGTCAATGAGATTTGATAGATGCCTTGCAGGGTTCATGGGAAAGTGTTGAGTGATGGATGACATGTTGCTGCTACCACTTTGTGCAAATGAAGTAACATGTCTCATGAGCATGTGAGGATAGGTGGTGGAATAAGAAGATGGTTTCCTGGTGATGCTATTGTAGAGAGGCTGAATTAGCCAGCTTTATTATTGTTTTCCCTCTGGACTTCTTCCTTTTTAAAAAATATTTATTTATTTATTCCCTTTTGTTGCCCTTGTTGTTGTAGTTATTATTATTGTTGTTGTTGATATCATTGTTGTTGGATAGGAAAGAAATGGAGAGAGGAGGGTAAGACAGAGGGGTAGAGATAGACACCTGCAGACCTGCTTCACCGCTTGTGAAGCGACTCCCCTGCAGGTGGGGAGCCGGGGTTCGAACCGGGATCCTTACGCCGGTCCTTGTGCTTTGCGCCACCTGCGCTTCTGCCCGACTCCCACCTCTGGACTTCTTGACATGGGAAAGTATAAGCCCCCTTGTTGTGTAAGCCAAAGGTAAACTAGCTGAAAGAGAAGTACTATAGCAGTCCCTGGAAGCCCACCCTAGTCTCTGAACTTTTGCACAAACTGTTCCTATATAGAGAGACACTTTCTTTTACTGGTCAATTCTCACACAAGTGTTAGATATCAGCTTGGGGGGAAGGTGTCACTTACCATAGTCCAGTGCACAAACCTCACCAAAGAAGACAAAGTATGTACCATTACTCTCTATTTTCTAGAAAATGGGATCCTTATATTCCCAGGCATGTAAGTGTTCAATGTATGTTTGCAGAAAAAAGAAAGAAAGAAAGAGAGAAAGGAAGAAAGAAAGAACGAAAGAGAGAAAGAAAGAATTTATTACTAGCTATCACAAGACTCTGGACTTGAAGCTGCCTTCCCCAAGTCTCTATCCTAGAAAGTTCTCCCCATTGTGGCCTTTTTCCCAGGGGTGCTCCAGTGCTGTCTCCCATCCATTTGCAATTCTCTCTCCAACCTGAGATTTCTCTGTAAGAACACAGCTCCCTTCCTTTCTGTCTCTATCACTTT
The DNA here is from genome assembly GCF_950295315.1 of Erinaceus europaeus. Classification (NCBI taxonomy): domain Eukaryota; kingdom Metazoa; phylum Chordata; class Mammalia; order Eulipotyphla; family Erinaceidae; genus Erinaceus; species Erinaceus europaeus. Next base: position 82,749,968 of record NC_080171.1, on the reverse strand, counting down.
ATAAACCAGCATGAAAAACAGTCAGAGTACCTAGTACCCTTCTCATCTGGCCTGCCCACTTAAGGCCGATGGCCACCTCCTCTACACTGGATATAACCACTAGGCCACTTTGTTTAAGCTGGGGAAGAGTGCAACTGGGAAGAGCCAGCCCTTGCTCACAGTCAGCCTTGGCAATTCCTCTTCAGCACTCTTTCCCACATCCACCAGGGAGTCATTCCATGAAGCTGTGGCCAGATATGCTGGGGCAGAACTTGTCTCTATACCCCAGACTGCATATCAAAGGCTTTGAGAAGGTCTCCAATAAAGAATGTGACTGTGTTTTCTTGTGTTTCAGCCCCCCCAAAGGCCTCCTCCTTTCTCACCTTCCCTGCAGCCCCACTAGTGTCTGCTCCATCACCTACCACTCTCTGCTTCCAGCCTTCGGAAGACAATACCTTAAGTCCCACTGGGAGACCTTTTAAAGATGTTTCCCAAGCTGATCAAGAAAAGCCAGGTGGAGACAAGGTACAAGAATTGCACATGTGCATATTAGCCAAGTTTTCTTGCTATGTATTTTAACCCCTCAAAGTTAGAAGAAAGCAGACTCACAGGAAACACAGGAACAGAATCTTCTCTTCAATTAAGGTTTCTAATATTGTTTTCTAACCTCAGAATTTCTACTGTCTACTCACTCAAAAGCCTGTTATAAAATTAACAGTCCTCCTTTTGTTCACCGTAACAAATGCATCTGACCACTCACACCTGTATGCACATGGCTTGTAAACTGCCAAGTAGAGTGTAGAACTAATAGCCTGGGAGAAGGCTTTTGGGGGATCACCTAGAACAGATTCTAGTCCCTTTCTCTCATTCAGAGATGGGCAAGTGAGGCCCAGACAAGGAAGGTGACTTTCCTAAGGTCATACAGGGTGTCATTGGTCCATATTATCTGACTCTGTGATTTTCCAGACAGTCCTTTCCACTTGTCTTCCATGAAGAGGAAAAACAAACAAACAAACAAACAAAACGGAGACATACAGGCACTTCTTACTTGTCGGAGACCAGAGTCCCAGCCTTCACCAACAGGAACAGAGAGATGCAGCCCAGGGAGCCAAAAAGTCATCTCAGTAAGCTCCAGGCCTGGAAAGTTGGCTCCCGGAGACAAGCCCTGCTGATCCTTTTGCTCCCGGTCCAATCCTGTTTAGGCTACCGCTAATAATGTTTCGTGCCTGCGCTGGCTCAGAGCTTTGTTCTTTCAGACTTCTGTTCCACCGCTGACTCGTGGGGCCTTGGCTCCTTTCTTGGGGGAGCCACAGCTCCAGAATGTCGACAAGATGAGAGCACACAGGCCAAAGAGAGAAGGAGGGGGCTGAAACTGGAGTCCCAAGTTGACAAACCTGAACCTGGAGACACAGCCTGGGAACATAGACCTTCCAAGAAGGAAGCCCAGGTATTGCCTTACCCTGTGCACTCAGTGTGGTTACTCCAGGACTGCTAGACACCCAGAACCTGTGGCTGGTTTGGGTGGCTTTACCTCCATCCTTGCTACCTGGGAATATGCAGGATCACAGACACCCACACTAGCTTGAACAGTAACAGAGAGCTCATACTTTCCCCATGAAACACAAGGAGAGTGGCCCAGGGGATTCTGAGTGTATGGATTCTGTGCTCTAATGGGGAACATTGGTCAAAGGATGACAGAACAGCAAAGTGGGGGGAGAGTGTTGTTCCTGACCTCACCTGTCTCTGTGAACTGGTCATGTGCTCTGAGGGCAACACTCAGACTTTTGTCTTCACACCTTACACCTCCCGAATGGCAACACAGGCAGGTCATATGTCTGCACAGGCTGCAGCCCAGACCTTCCCAGCTGACTCACACACTCATTCAAGATGAAGTGGAGAAAAGTAGAGAGAACAGTAGTTATTTATTGAACATATTCTACTTGCAGGCACTGCCCTTTAGCACAGCCTCCTGAATCCGCACCAAACCCCACTAGCTGGGAGTTCAGAGGCCCATTCTATGGAGAATAAAAATCAAGAAGCATAGAGGCACACACCAGTCAGAGGTGTGTGTCAGTTTTTGACAATTCTCTGATGTGCATCAGCTGATTCAGCACTCCCAGGTGCTCAGCCAGGCTTTAGGGGGTCTAGAGGGTCCCCGGTAACAGAACTGGGAAAGAGAAGAAGCTATCAAAGTAAACTAGAGCAAGACACAGTAGAGCAGTTCAGATTGTGGGTTCCATTTAGAGGGCAAGTACCCTCCAGGGCACCACCAGGGTAGCTAATAGCTGCTGAGCTGGACCTTGATGAACAATGAGGCAAATGGAAGCCAAAGAGAGGGGCTGATCTGAGTACAAGGGAAAAAAGAAAGGGCAACAGAGGTCAAGGATGTGCTCCACAGGGAGCACCATAGAGTATGATGGAGTGGGGGAAGTTATTGTGGGAGTTGAACTGGAAGGTATGCCAAGCCCAAAGGGCATAAGATCTGGCAGAGGTAGGCAACAAGGGAGGCAACAAGAGAGGAAAAGGCATAGGCTGGGCCCCAAAGAAGTTGGACTGTCTGCTTGCCCCAAAGCTCGGTCCCCACTATGGGGTGCTTGCCTGGCAAAGTTTTTGATCCAACCACTGGCATCTGTCCTAGGACAGGGTCCTCTGGAGAAAGTGAGTCAACTATGTGATTACTCGTGCCCTGTAATGTGTGTTGCGGTGGGGCTGGTGGTGGTGGTGGCAAATCCTAGCCGGATTTTTCCAAGACATGGGGGAAAAAAGGGGGAGGGGAGTAATCATCTCCCTGATTCCAGCTCAGAGGGTGGGGCATAGTGGGGTAAGGAGGAACTAGGGCACTGACCAGCTCTTGGATTAGTCTTGGAGTGCTGGAGGCAGGATGCTAAGGGAGCCTGAGTTGAGCCTTAACCACAGTACAGTCCCCAGGGCTGTTCCCATCCTGCCCACGCTCAGTGACTCCTCTTAATTCATGCACGCACTCAATCACTCACTCACTGGGCGTCTGGGTCCCAGCTCTAAGGCAGCCCTCCTTGGAGAGTCCCTGCCCCTCTCTGGCTCTTGGTCTCTGCAAGATGGGTTGGGCTTGGAGATCTCCCAGGGTCCTTTCTGCTTTGACATGCTGGCGCTCGCACTCTCCCCCACCCCCTTACACACACACACACACACACACACACACACACACACACACACACTACAGCAGCAGAAGTTGAGACCCCCAGAAGAGCAGGAAAACACAGAGACAGTCAAACCCAAACAAACCGGCACACACGCAGAGGTTTGCAAAAACACAGAAGCAGGAGCAGAAGCCCTGAGCTGGAGGTTTGAAACGTATAGACAAGAAAGATGCAACCGGTTTAGGACCTGGGGACACCCAGACGCCGAAACACTCCGAGACAGCCTCAAACCCAGCGCCCCCCGCCCTTCCTCACGCAGTAAAAAAAAAAAAAAAAAAAAAAAAAGCCCCCTTTCGAGTCGTCCCGGGGTCACCACCCACCCTCTCTTCCTCCCTGGTCAGGTCCTGCACCAACCCTCTCCAGCTCAACTCAAGCCCGGACGCGACCAGGAAGCCGGCCCGGCTCGCCGACCCAGGCCGGGCGGGGGTGTGGGGGTGGGGGTGGGGGTCGCAGCCCGCATTAGCCCTTGGTGGCCTGCCCTGAGCCGGGCTCGGGAAGAGACAGGAAGCTGACTTTCTGCGGGAAGCCTCGGGCACAGCCGGGAACCCCAGTCCTCCCAGAGGCAGGAGTCGCAGGAAGCTGGGGAGGGGGCTTTCCCGAGAGTGTACTCACCCCCTGAACGCCGCCGCCGCCGCCAACGCAGTGCCTCCGGCCCCCCGAGCAGATCCCGCTCCCATGGCGGGCCCCTACTTCAGGCTCCCGAGCCCGGGGGGCAAGTGTGGGCGCGCCCCATGGGGCCGCCAGCCCCCTGCCCCGCCGCGCCAGGCCGGCTCAGAGCGCACAGCCCCCGAGCCCGCAGCGCAGCCCCGCGACCCGGGGCGCCGGAGTAGGCAGACCGCGCGGCCGCGGCCCCGTGGGCGCCCGCACCAGGCCCATGGTCCCAGGAGTCCCGGCGCCCCGCTCGCCCCTCGCCTCACTCCTTCTCTGCCTCCACCGAAAAGCAAGAAGTGCGGGGGCCTTCAGGGGAGCAGCACGAGCAAACTTTGGGAGGCCGGTCGCGGGCGGCCCCGGGAGGCTGAGAGAGACTGGGCGAGGGCGCGCGGAGGGCGGTGGAAGCTGCCTCCCTGCCGGCCTGGGGGAGGAGAGGAAAAGGAAGGATTTGGGGGAAATGAAGGCGATTTAAAGTCTCGGCCCGCAGAAGCTCTCCACCTTCTCTCCTCCCCGCGCCCAGCCGCCCTCTGCTGCTCCCTGCTGGCAGCAGCTGGTGATTTAGCTCCGGTGCCCGAATGGGACATCCCCTTTGCATTCTCTGCGGTCAACTTTAACTGAGATAGATTCACTGAAAGGTTTGGCCAAAGCTGCCCCATGAAATGACCACGGTTCCAGGATTCATGATTTTTGGCTTTTGAGACGGGGTGTCTCAGAGTGGGAGGTGGGGTGGATATGGAAGGGGAAAAGGGGCAGATACTAAAAGGACCCCAAGGTCCCTGGAACTCTGAAGACAATGTCTTTATGCCTACTAAACCCAAACTCCCGTTTTCCTCCCAGATTCCGAGTGCCCTGGTGAAGACTTCCCTTTGAAAATAGTGTGTAGTGTAGTTTAGTGCCTGGCACCGTCCCTTCTCCCCTTGACAAGTTAAAAAAAAAAAAAGTGAATGTACTCCTTCTCTCTCTAGGATCCCACACTGGGGTGGCAGCAGTGCACACTTCGACCACCTCTAGCGCCAAGCAAACTCACACATCTGAGTGCTAGTGCGGGGGGGCCCCTTGCTTCCCTAAGTCTCCACTAAGAAGCATTCACTGGCGTAAACTTAAGCTCCCGTACACGTCCACACTTACCCCAAATGAAAGCACACTAACATGCAGGCTCAGCCATATTCTCCTCCGGGGCTTCCTCCCCCACCCCACCCCAATTTCCCCCCGCCTCTCTCTGGTGTCTGAACTCAAGCACACTTCCAGATTCCACACAGCATACTCGTGCACATAAACGCTTTTGCCCGCACAGATAGATGCACAGGAACCCCCCCCCCCCACACACACACACAAGCCTGTACACACACCTCATACACCTACTAGCACACACACCTCCCAAGCACACACCTTCACTCACAGTTCTCGGTTTATGCTCACCACGCGTGTGCAAAAACGCACTCACTTCCCACACGTGGACACCCCCACACCACCCCCGTGCAAGCCCACCTTTACCAGCATAGGTACCCCCAGCGCCCTGGGAGCCCCGCGGCACTTACCGGGTCCCTAGATGAGAGGCTGGGCGGTCGGTGCTGGCTCGGGTGCCTAACTGCATTTGTATGCATGGGTCTCCGCAGCCCCGGGCGCGGGCGCGGGGGCGGGGGTGCGGGGTCCCCTTCCCTAAACAGGGCGCGGGCGCTGGGAGCGCAGCGGCAGAGGCAGCGGGAGGGGCATGGGCGCTCCGGGCAGCGCCGCCCTCCGGGTCCGCCTGCGCTGGAGCTGGGGCCGCGCAGAGTCCTCTGGCTCCGGCGCTGACTCCCGGTGCGGGAGGCGGTTCATAGGTGCTGGGGCCGTGGCGCCCGCCGGACCTTTTGAAGTCTCAGCAGAGGGCGGGGAGGGGGAGCTGAAGGCGGCCTTTTAAACCGCGGCTGCACGTCGGTTCGGTCTAGTAAGGTGTCTGGTTTCAGCAAACTTGAGAAAAGTCCCAAGCCCTGAGGCGGGAGGGGGAGGCGGGGAGAAGGAGGGGGGCGCATAACCAAGAAAGAGAAAAAGCCGCTTGAGCTCATTCTGCTTCCTGCAGGGGGCAGAGCACCCACGGCTTCCAGCGGCCAGGCCTGGCGCGGGTGCTAGAAAATCCGCCAGCGATTGCTGGATGTCGCGGGGCCCCACGTCCTCACCGCAAGCTGAACTGCGGGTCCTAACTTCCACGTGATCAAGCCCCTGGGAAAGTAGGAGCACTCTCCTTCCCCCAAAAAACACTGTACAAACTGGGCCTGCGTGTGCTTTCTTCTCCTGAGAGAAAAGGGCCACAGACTGTCCTTATGTTTCCAAAGTGCAAGTCTCTTGAAGGTTAAGAACTCCTTGCCCAGATTGGGAGTATGGACCGACCAGTCAACGCCCATATTCAGCGGGGAAGCAATTACAGAAGCCAGACCTTCCACCTTCTGCAGCCCACAACGACCCTGGATCCATGCTCCCAGAGGGATAGAGAGTGGGAAAGCTATCAGGGGAAGGGATGGGATATGGAGATCGGGTGGTGGGAATTGTGTGGAGTTGTACCCTTCCTATCCTACGGTTTTGTCAATGTCTCCTTTCTTAAATAAAATAATAATAATAATTTTAAAAAAGAACTCCTTGCCCAATCACAGCCCACGTTCTCCTAACTGCGAACATTTCTCTGTACATTTTTAATACTTTGCCCATGGTGCATGTTTTGCATACGTATTGATGTTCTAAAGTCATTGTATTAAAATGTTGTGCTTACTTGGGGGTGTGCCCACCTTCAAGATGAAGCTCTAGAAAAGAGAGCCTTTTTATTAGCATTCCCCAGTATTTTGCAGTCTTCCTTGCCTCTCCTTAGCCAGGGTGCAAGGTGTTAAATGGCACCATTTGTTGGAGGCCTCTTGTTCACTTACAGATTAGCAAACTGTGATTCAGGATGGCTGGGGAACTCTCTAGAGGTGGGATTTGAACTCAGGTAGTCTGATTCATGAAACGGAACATGGTGATCCAGATTTGAACTTTTAAGGGCTTCCCAGCAGATCCTTGCCACCCTCTTCTTCTCCATCCCCCTCCAGTTCTTCTCCACCCCACTTCCACTCTTTTTAATTTTTTTTTTTTTTTACTACTTTATTGGATAGAGACAGCCAGAATTGAGAGGAAGGGAAAGAGATAGAGGGACACCACTGTGGAGTTTTCCCCCTGCTGGTAAAAACAAAGGACTTGAACCCTGGTCCTTGCACATTGTAACATATGTGCTCAACCAGGCCCCCACCTCCATTCTGATGGATACTTGAACACAGGCTGTGATCAAGCCTAACTCCTTTAAGGCTTTGTTTCTCCTCTCTTTCCCAGGAACTCCCCCCCTCCTCTCTATCCCTTCCCTCTTTGTGCCTTCTCCCTCTTCCTAGATGCTGCACAAAGCTTTACTTTGCACCATTTTGTACCTTGTGTCACATGATGTCATCATTGTCTCATTGTCTGCAATTTCCACCCCCCTAGCAAGGAGCCTGGGACACAATAGTTGGTGGAACCATTGATAGTGTAAATGGATTTCATCAACTCCTACACTATAGCTGGCAAAAAGGGGTCTACCACTCCCTGTATAAAGACAAAGAAGTCTGCACATGGTCTTGCTTTCTGGGTACAAGTACACATTGCTAAAGTGCACAGAAAACATTCACAGCAAGTTGGAGCAGAGAAGAGACCCTGTTTGGAAGACATTAAACTCAACTGAGTCAGCAAAGTACCCCCTATTATTGCATAGATATAGCACAGGGAGAATGTGGTAGGTACTATTAGGTAGCTGCAGATGAACTGGATTATCAAGCAGATGAAAGGATGGAGAAAAAACATGGAAAGCTCCCAGGAGGAGGTGGCCTTTGAATCCTGAAACATAGTGGTGGATAAACTATGAATCATGGGGGAAGACAGCTCAGGTGGTAGAGTCATAGAAAGGCCATGAAGGTGGGAGTAGATGTCCAGCAGTTTTCGAGGGAGTAATACGACACTAGTTAAGAAACTCTCCAGTTTCCCCCTTCCCCCCACCCCCATGTGGGTGATGCTACATGACTCACTGGCCACAAAGCCTTTTCCAGGCAAGGGGATACATTTCCTCAAAGGTCAGGCAGGAGATCAGTGACTAGCTCCAGACCTTGCAAATCTCATTCTCAGATGGGAGTGTGCAGTGATGAGTCCCAAGGAGTCCTGCTCCTCTGGGGCAGCTCAGAGACCCATGGGAAACTGAGCAGAGCACATAAAGAATTGACAGTGGCCCCATCCCAGGGCTCTAACTATCAGTATCACCATCTGTAAAATAGGTGCATCAAACATGGTCATCTGCATGGGCCCTTTGAGATCGGGTTAATGAGACCAGCACCCAACAACACTACTGTGGTGGATAGTTATGGAGGGCAAGCTACATGTTCCTGGCTGAGAAGGAAAATGAGATTCTTGACCTTCCAGGAGCTCATAGTTAGCTGGAAATGAATCAGCAGAGACACTAATGAGAATTCTTGGGAAGGGACCCTGCTTCTTGTCTGTGCTGCCTCTTCACCCAGTTTTTCTGCCAAGTATCGGTTTTCTGACACAGAGCCAGAGGCTAGATATGAACTAGGTTCTGATGAAGTTGGGTCCAGCAAGCAGAATCATTTCCTGCTCTGTGAGTAGGAGGGGGTCCTCTCCAGCTAGCCCCAAAGGAGCTACCCTGGGGACTGAGACCTGGGTGAACAGTTATTGCCAGGCCCCTGTGGCATTTCAGACATGGCAGCAGGACCAGAATTCCTAACCTGGTGGGAAACATACAAGCTGCACAAGTGTCTTGAGAGAAACTACTTATGCTTGTAACTTTGTAGGTGCTCAATAAATAGGTATGAATGAGTCACTAGATGAAGTTGGCCTGCAATCCAGAGCCCTGCACACTGCCCCACTACCAGTCCCTGCCAGCTTAACAGACAAGCTTTTTCTGAGGACCCACTATGTGCTGGACTGTGCCTGCTGCATTCAGTGTGCTGCCAGTCATCTGTTGGAGGAAGTCAGTCAAAAGACAAGAGAGGCAACCAAGGTCACAGATCATGCAGGGCTTGCTGGCCTGCAGGACTAGGGAGAGAACTCAGCTTCCATGTATTGATTAGTGTCCAACGTCTCCATTGTCTGCACAACCACTAACACCAGGATGGGTCTTTCTTTCACATCTAGGCACTGCATAGCATGGGACATAGCACTATGTACATAATACATGCTGGCCTGTAGAATCATTCATTCCCTGGGAAGGGAGGTGTTACTGCACACAGGACTCTTGGTCACAGGCAATGCACACTCTGGTTCCTATTATAAGCAGTTATCGTATTGCCTGTCTGAGGCTAACATAGCACCTGACACATGGGCATAATGCTGAGCAAGGTGGAAGAAAGAAATATTTGAGTGAGATGAGATTAGACCAGATTAACTCCCCCTGCTGCCTACCAACTCTCTCATATCATGACCAGCACCCATCAATAACTGTCTCTTAGGTATGCCACATGACAGGTTTAATTTTAGGTACTGTAGACATACTAATGATACCCTGCCCTATTGGTCTGCTTCTAAATTCTGCTTCTAAGACCCCTTCTGTTTCATTGGTTTAATCCCCCCTGCTTAACACTGTATTCTATTTACATAACCACTGTTAACTAAGCACCCTCCTGCCTCCAGGGCATTGGTTTAATCCTCACTGGTTCGTGCTTTTTCCTTCTCCCCACCCCCTATCCTACGTACATCCTCTTCGGACCTGACTCTTCCGCCTCAGGATAAATAAGGACAAGATTGTGATTAGAGATAGCTTAGATTGTGCTGCGTTCCACATGAATAAAGACTGAACTGCATACCACTCAGCCATGAGTCCCTGGTCGTCTCTCTCTCCCGCCTGTATTCCAAAATTTAATAAAGTGATTTTTATTTCAACTCCAAGCTGACGAGGAAGGCACCCTCCAGGTGTCCCATTCTTCTGCCCCCAATCCCCTTGCCAGTTTAAGTCCTTCCTCACAGAAGAGGTGACTGGAACCACCAGTGGCTTGGGCTCTGCCTATGGAACCATGCCACTCTGAGCTAGTGACTGCCAAGAACCAGGAGATCATAACTTCACTGAGAGAAATGAAAGCTAAGGCCAGAGAAACGTCTGAGTCACTACCAAGGAGTTCTTTGGACTCATGACCCCTTCTTGCCTGGATACTCCAGACCATCTCCCTTGGGTTTCTCCCACCCTCTCCCATCTAATTTCATTCTATAATGACTGGGCCAGGTTGTTGAACCAAAGCACACTTTCAGATATTGATATTTATGATATTGACCTGGTGTGGGCTCCTCCAGGAAGAGTCATGTCTGAGAGAACCCTTAGAACTTCCCAACTCAACCTCCTTATTTAGCAAGTGAGGAAACCAAGATTCAGAAACAGGATATATTATTCTTTCCAGGTCATGCAGTAGGGGACTGGGGGGGGGGGAGGTCACTGTAATTAGACTGTAAGTTCCCAACATCTATGTCTAACTACAGAGAGACAGACCTGTTTCTTCATTCTTCAGATCACTCAGCTAGTCTTGGAGGAATTATATCTATATTCTAGATATGAAAGCTGTGAAAAAGCTAAAGCCTCTGGACTCTCCATGATGATGTGTCTAGAACTACTTGCTTTCTCAAAAACAGCCATTGGTAATGAGTTCCAGGCCACCCCATAGCCAAGAGTGAAGACAAAGTATTTGATGAGTTTGGAGGGGTTCCAGCCTTCAGGGTTCACTACTGTGACCACATCTTCCTGGAATGTCCTTCGCCATGTCTCCTCAATTCTCACAATTACAATAACCCTGCCCTTTCCCCTTCCTACCTGGTACTTAGCCATCACTCATATAAGGCTTTATATTTGCCTCATGCACTTACTCATCTAGAGTTCTACGTTGTGGTTAAATTATTAATATTTCCTTGGGCTCCTTAGGACCTAGTCAGTGGAAACTCACAGTAGACTCTTAATAAATGCTGAGAAAAGAAGGGAGATCAAGTATAAATCAGAAGGAAATAAAGAAAGAAGAAAGGGTGGAAGGAAGGGAGGGAAAGTGGAAGGAAGGGAAGAAGAGGCAAAGATAGGGCCTGGTTGGCCACCATCCTAGGACAATCCCATGACACTATTATTTTATTCTATGCCCATGCTCTTCTAAGAAGGTTTATCTTTCAGTGGAAATTGCATCCCTCCCAAGGTTCAAAAGTAGAGTTGTTTATGAAGTCCACCATTTTGGTCTCTTTTCATTGGCCCCTCAGTGGTTTGGGTGTGAACATTAGATACATACTAATGACTGAAATATGACAGAAGACATGCATCCTGGGGATTTCTGAAAATTTCTCTTAACTTTTTATAAGTGAACACTGAACAGTGACATACCATTTATCTTTTTAACATTGTTGGGTGAGGGTGTGTTTCTTGGAGGGTTTACAGTCACCATACAATCATGAGATGACAAACCCTAGGCATGTCACTGAAGGCTGAGTATGACATGTAAGGAAATGTAGAAAGAAATGGGTCCCTTTCAACAAGGGCAACAAAAGGAAAAGTAAATAATAATAATAAAATCTTTAAAAAAAAGAAATGGGTCCCTTTAAAAACATTATTGAGTTATTGTCTGACAGGCTTGAACTGTCTCTTCTCAAAACATTCATGCCTCTCATTATAAAAGTTATTTTTAGCTGGATTTTTCTCTCAAAGAAAGCTGAAAGCAAAGGAAGAAAACTTTGCTGTGTATCAAATGGGCTGGGTATCAAGGTAGCAGTAATAATCCCTGTTATCCCCCACCCATAGAACCAAAACTACTTCATGCTCAGCACCTCCCTATACAATTACAGACAGCATATAAGACAAACAGATGCCTCTATAGCTTAGAGATGAATGAAATCCCCAAAATGAAGTGTCCTGTCTCAGTTCACCCAGCATCCGTGATAGACTGGTACTAGAATTGTGCTTTCATGCGCTCATTATAATACATCAAACCCCAGGCATGTGGGATCAAAGTAGGATCCCCTCACAGCTAAGGAGTTGCCCATCAGACCTAGCTTATGAGAATATCCCCCCCCCCAGTGAATTTCAAAGACTTGAAAACTCATCTAGCTCTTCACCCTGTTTCATGATCTCCCCCATTAATGTAGTGACAAATCTGATGCTAGGTAGAGACAGCTATATTGGAAACCTGTGATTTCACCCTCCACCAGTGAAATTCATAACAAGACAGTGACCACCTTATTACCCCATGTCCAGACTATATGGTGTGACACATCCCTGCTTGTGGGTGATTCCACAAAAAGCTGGTACTTGCAAATGCTTTCAGATGAGTTTCTTCAGTACCAAGTGAAGGTAAAGGACAACACACACACACACCACCACCACCACCACCACTACCACCACCATACCACACCACTCTGCTTTACCACCCAAGGAACTAGCTCTGAAAAGAGCTCTTCAGTTATTTTCAAATATCATCATGCCAAAGCTCCATTAACAGTGGCTGTTGAGAGGAACAACTGCAAAATCAACCAAAGCCTGATTCAATGACTGAAATCACTCTGAAAGTGAGAGCCCCATCCATCAAACATCCTGTCTCCAGACCCAGCATGTTTATGTCCTTTAACTGCTGCTTACCAAACACCTGTTCCTACTTTCCAGTATTGTCTCCTACAAAGAACTGGTAGTATCAATACCCAACTGCTTCAAAACTCCAGGGGTTTAGATGACATTAGACTAGTACAAAGTTAGGCAGAACTACTAACCCATACATATATATTCTACCCTCCTATTTAAGAAAACCTAAGTGCATATCAAATCCTTTGGCGACCACACAGTATTCATACTAGTCATGGCCATCAAAGAGTCCTGCAGCTTAAGGGGTAGCACCATGGATAAAATATAGAGCACTCTGGAAATCCAAGTCCCAAGTTCAATCCTTGGCATTACATGTGCCAGAATGATTTTCTGGTTTCCTCCCATTCTTTTTCTCTTCCTCTTGCTGCTTGCTCATCTGCCCTCCTTCATCTTCCTCTTCCTCTTCATCCTTTCTCCCTCTTTCTCCTTAATGAATAAATAACTTTTGAAAATAAATAAAATGGTATATTGCACCAAAGTAAAGGGCTCTGGGGTGGTGACAAGAATTCAGGTCTTGGAACATGGTCGCAGAGAAGGAACTAGGTGGGAGGGCTAGAGTGTTATGCGGAAAACTGAGAAATGTTACATGTGTATAAACTACTGTATTTTTTAAAATTTCTTTATTGGGGGGTTAATGTTTTATAGTCGACAGTAAATACAATGGTTTGTGCATGCATAACATTTCCCAGTTTTCCACATAACAATATAACCCCCACTAAGTCCTCTGTCATCCTTTTCCAGGACCTGTACTCTCCCCCCACCCACCCCAGAAGTGTCAGCTGCACTTGTTACTATCGTTGATACTATCTTACTGTATTCTCAGCTAGTTTGTGTGTCAGTGGATTTAGAGTAAAAGAATATTGTACTGGGGGCTTGGCGGTAAGCCACATGGCACAAAGTTCAAGGGCCGGCGTAAGGATCCCAGTTCGAGCCCCCAGCTTCCCACCTGCAGGGGGTTGCTTCAGCAGGTTTGCTGGTGTCTATCTTTCTCTCCCCTTTCCTGTCATCCCGTCCTCTCTCGATTTCTCTCTTTCCTATCCAACAATAACAGCTATAACAACAATTTTTTTAAAAAAAGAATATTGCAGATGTGATTAAGATGTGAAAACTTGGGTAAAAGTGACCTTGGTGTTCTTTTTTTCTAGACAAAAGTCTCTCTAAGTTTTATTTGCTTTTGGACTCTCTGGTGCCCTGGAAATAACTGCTTCATCCAGTGAACCAAGCAAAGGCCTGGATGTGTGTGTGTGCCTGTGTGTGGATAAGAGCAGAGAGCACTTCATGATAAAGGATGACCTAGTCACTCAACTAGGAAAATGCAATCTGGGAAGTCAGAAAGACTCTCCATCCACCACCCCCCACTTCCCCCAAACACACACACACAAACACACACACACACACACACACACACACTCCTATGTAGCAAGTCATGATCTATGTCTTTCTCCCAGTGATAATGCTGGATCTGGTTCATACCTGTTCCTACTGGCTCATGAAAGTAAATAGTTACAGATCAACAAGAAAGCTCACTTAATCTATTTCTTGAATTAATTTTCTTGTTTCTGTGTTGATTCTCTGCCTAGATGATCCATCTAAATGTGAGAGTGGGGTGTTGAATTCTCTCTTTTAAAATTTTTTATCTTTATTTATTTACTGGATAGAGACAACCAGAAATCAAGAGGAAAGGGGAAGATAGCTAGATAGAGAGGGAGAGATTGTTGAAGTCTCTTACTATTACTGTCCTACTATTGATGTATTTTTGTAGCTCTTTCAGTAAGTGTTTGATGTGTTCAGATGGGCTCTCATTGGGTGCATATATGTTAATAATTGTTAACTCTTGGTTGATTGATCCTCTGATATAATGTCCATGCCTATATTTTATTGCTTTATTTATTTTAAAGTCTATTGTGTCAGAGATGAGAATAGCTGTTCCTGCACGCCCCCCTTTTGTGGTCCATTAGCTTGTATGATAGTTACTCATCCTTTCACTTCCAGTCTGTGTTTGTCTTGTTGAGTTGGGATTCCTGCAGACAGCATATGGTTATATTGTGTTTTCTGATACATCTTCCTGCTCTTTGACTTTTAATTAGTGAATTTAGGCCATTGATATTTATCGATATTATGGGTTTAAGCATACTCTGCCACTCAAGGAAGACAGGTCCTGAAATGAGATATAAATATCTTCATTATGACCAGGTGAAAACAACCAATGTCCTACCCCTGAGTGTAAAGTCAGGGGGATCTATGCATACTTCTAGGAGTACACCACTGGCTGGATCAGATACCCGCTTTTCTGTTCCGCAAAATCCCTCATGAGACCTCTTCTCCCATGATGCTATGTTATGCTTGGTCATATTAGACTTTTAGGAAGATAGAAAACAAATCAGTTGTCTTTGGTTCTGTTTTTATTTTTTATCATTTGTTCATTGTGATTTTTTGCATTAATTATGACTATAATATTGCATTAAATATTATCAGGTTTTTGGAAAAGTCATGACATATGTTTTTCTATGTTTTCTGTGCAAAAATGTGTCATGACTTTTCTGTCAACCCAATATTTATCTTGTTTGGGGCATCACAATAAATTTTGCTCCTGAGGTGAATGCCTCAGTTTACCTCACCCTGGTCCTGACATAACAGCCCATGCCATGCCCTCATATTTACTGTGGACTCTCTACCAGGATATAAATACTGATGTACAAAAAGTATCACTTCTGTGTTCCTGAGATTTGGCACACAGATGATGCTTAGTAACTGTGATCCAGAAAGGGAGTTGGTGAACAGATGGATGAGCAATTCCCTCAGCATTCTTAGCCATAATACAAGAGATATTGAAGCTAGACACCCTCTGCTCTTAACTCAGAGCAAGTTTTGGGTTTTTGAGTTTTAGTTCTTATAACTCAGCAAGAATCAATCCTGCCCTTGATCCAGGTGAGCCAGCTCCTATGCTGGTCATTTTCTCCAGGACCAATTTGTTGATGCCTCCAGCCTGGGGCAGCAATGGAATGAAGTTGATTCTGGAAAGTGGAGAGATGACAAGGACTGAGGGTGGAAAGTCACAGAGAGGCAGCTATCCCTTAGATCCCAGGAAAGACTTTCTATCGTCCTGTGTCAGCAGCCTCAAGAGGGAGCAAACAGAGTTTCTGTCTCTGGATTGATCCCAGGAGACTGCTGTTTGGCAGGGTCAATGGAAAAGAGATCCAAGCACTAGATGGCTTAGGATGACTTCCAGTTCTACAATTTGATGGGTCATCTGTCATCTAAGGACACCAGGACTTGTCACTGGCTGTGGTTCCACCTGAGGAAGATAAAAAAAGAGAAAGAAAGAGAGGAAGAAAGAAAGAAAGGAAGGGAGAGAGAGAGAGAGAGAGAGAGAGAGAGAGATAATGCTTTCAAGGAGACAGTACCTTCTGTAACTCAATAGTTGCATGATAATGTCCCAGAAATCATAGGCTCAATCCCTGCATCTCCATAAACCAGAGCTGAGCAGTGCTCTGGGTTTAAAAATTTGTTGAAAAAGAAAAGATAAGAAAATAAAAGGAAAAAGAGGTCTTTTGGAGATATCCTGTATTTAGTTTCTTGTATATCTTATTAAACTCCAGTTGGGGTTCAGCATAGGAGTTAAAATTTTTGTTTCAGTAAAGTTGGTCATGACTTACATTTTTAAAACATTTTTATTTATAAAAAGAAAACTGGCAAAAAACATAGGATAAGGGGGGTACAATTCCACACAGTTCCCACCACCAGAACTCCATATTCCATACCCTCCCCTGATAGCTTTTATATTCTTTATCCCTCTGGGAGTATGGACCAACGGTCATTATGGGGTGCAAAGGTGGAAGGTTTGGCTTCAGTTGCTTCCCCATTGAACATGTGTGTTGGCAGGTTGATCCATATGGACCCCAGCCTCTCTTACTCTTTCCCTAGTGGGGCAGGGTTCTGGGGAAGTGGGGCTCCAGGACACATTGGTGGGGTCGTCTGCACAGGGAAGTCCAGCTGACATCATGTTAGCATCTGGAACCTGGTGGCTGAAAAAAGAGTTAACATATAGAGCCAAACAAATTGTTGACTAATCATGAACCTAAAGGCTGGAATAGTTCATATGAAGAGTTGGGGGCGGTCTCTGATTTGTAGATAGTTAGTAGGCCTATTTTAGTTATATTCCAAAGAGCCCGTGACTATACTAGTGTTTTTTTTCCCCTGAGCCTGACATCTCATATGCAGGTGGATCCAAGTTATTGTCTGGGGTGATGATGTCTTGGCTGGGAAAAGGACCAGAAAGCTGGATCAGGGAAGAGAGTAGCTCCCTAATATGGGAAAGGTGTAGAAATATTGTTGACTGTAGGCTTCCATTTTTAAAGCATTGGTATATGCTAGGCTCACTGCAAATAAATTTGCATCACAGAACCCTCAGAGATAGGTATTCTTCTACCCATTATATAGGCAGGAACCAGGGAGGCTGACAACTTGCCCAAGGTAACTGATGAAGCTAAGATTCTGAACCAGAACCATCTGATTTTAGAGTCCATGATCTGAACTACAATCACACAAAGAGAGGAAATGTCTAAGACAGATCCCTTCTGAACACTGGTGCCTGTGACAGACAGGGCTAAGAAAAGGCCAGTATAGCCATTCTTATCTTTTTCTTGACTTGACCCCATAACTGGTTTCAGACATTATTCCTACTCTTCCAGTTTACCCAGCACAGGAGCCCCCATAGCCCCTTTCCACCCACCACACCCTCTCCCCTCCATTTGTTTCCAAAGGAGAGCTGCATGCTTCCATATGGGGGGATCTTCAGCAGCAAGACATTCTTAGTGGTCATTTCAATGTTGTCTGAGGGGCAGGAAGTAAAGAAATGACTAGCATCTTCCATGTGTTAAGTTTTACATGCATGTTATCCGTGCCTCTCAGTCCAAGTCTAGGGGAAGGTGGAACATCTGTTTCATCCAGTGTGGCAACCACCAGCTACATGTGGCTATTTAAATTGAACTTCTTTAAAAAAAAAGTTAGGGGTCAGTAAGATAACTCACCTGGAAGGGTCCTTGCTTTGCCATGAGCACAGCCCGGGTTCTAGTCACTGGTACACCCTATTGAAGTACTAGAACAATGAAGTCCCAGTCCTGTGGAGCATCTCCTCTGTCTTGTCGTTTCTCCATGTGAAGTCAGTCCTGAATGGCGAAGCCCCAGTGACAATGACAAAAAAATTAACTGTGCCTCTGTCATGTTGGCCTCATTTCAAGTGTTCAATCACCACACGTAGTTAGTGGACACTGTATTGGATAATGTGGATACAGAGCATTTCTATCCTCAGAGAAATTTTTCTGGACAGCACTGTTCTGAGGACAAGTTGGGGAGTCAGCATCATTTGCCACACAGTGAGTTGTAAACAGAACTGGGATCAGACCCATACTCCTCACTTCCAAAGCCTCTGCTCCCAGAGCCTGGACTATATTTGCCACCACCTGGCCCCAGAACAAGGAGAATTGTTTGCCTGGGATGGTAAGATGACCTGGGAAACTAAATAAGAGATCAGAAGACTGTGGGTGAATACCAAAGTGGAGAAAAGAAGCCATCTATTTGGGAGGGCTATTTTTACCCTGACCAGATAGAAGCTTCCCCCCCCCCTCAAAGCTATTTTTATCTCCAGAGCTGGAATCAAAATGCTATCTCCCTTGACTCAATGGAGAGATTCACTGACACATTATCACTCTAGTACAGGGACTGACCTCCCTCTTGCCCTGCCATTTTCAAAGACAGTAACAGTCAAGGCCAAGGCCATTCTCCTACTAGTTCATGAGGTCAGGAAATGGAGAATTTAAGCCCTACATTGCAGTGGGGAAACTGAGGCCAAAGTGAGCAGTTTGAACAGCTTATATGTGGTAGAATTGGGATTGACTCTCAACTAAGACAGATTCCTCCTTTCTAAATTGGTGAGGGAGGAGGAGGGCATTTCACACCACATCTGCTGAGTAGTAAAAAACATAGTCCCACTTTTTGCAGAACCCCACCTCACCCTTTTTTATACAAGTGGCATCTTTGAGTTTCTCTCTCCCAGTTCATAATACAGCAAGTATTCACCTTTTTCCCCTCCTTCACAGTCTAAAGAAGAATCTAGCCAGTGGAGAAACTTCTGGTAAACTGGAAAGATTTAAATAGTTATAATTACTGTTATTATCACCATCGTTGTTATTATTCTTATTATCATTCTAAGTCAGGACATCTATAATTTCATGTTGTCTTCACCCCTCACCCTAGTTGGGGGTCTCAGTTTCCCTGCATGAAACCTGAGCCCTTTGGCTCAGAGGATCTCCATGGGGCCTTCCTTCCAGCTCTGGCTTGCCATTTCTATGACCCATTCATTCAGTCAACAAGTGTTTATTGAGTTCGAGAAGCCTGACACAGTGGGGGAAATGAAGGCTCTCTGCCCAGGCTGTTTCAGCCACATACGCAAATTTCCTTGTGTTTTCAAAAACGCAAAATTATGGGAAACATGTTATTCACCATAACACTCTCGCCCCATCTCTCGGCGAAAAAAAAAAATCCTTCCACCCCACCGAGGACTAAGCTAACAGAGGACAGAAACCCACCCTTGTTCCTCTGGGCAATAGTCCAGAAACTGGCGTCCTTGTTGAAAAAGGGAAAACTGTAGGCGGCTGCGTAGCTCTGGGGCTGCTGCAGACCTCGTAAACAACCTGTGTTTTTGTCCCCGCTCCCCCTATCCTGCGAAGTCAGTCATAGCCAAGGAAAAAAACAGCCCTGCTCTGTGCCCAGCTGTCCCCAGAGTGAGGAAAATTGTCCATAAATATTTTTATCTCCATGGTCAACACAAGAGCTGAGAGGATGGCTTTGATTCCCTGAGTCCTTGGACCACTCCCTGCCCCTGAGGACCTGGTGGTCAAAGCTGAGCTGGGTGTCCCATCACCCCTCCCCCCACAAATTACAGACTGCTGACTCTGTTGCTGGTCCCCAGGAGGTGGTGGGAATTTAGGTGGGCCCACACTGTACACCACAGCAAGCTTCAGAGCTGCTGGAACCGACCGCCCTTCCCAGTTAGCTGGCTTTCTGCTGGGAGTTGAGTGGTCAGCTCAAAGGTGGGGAGGACCCAAAGATGTCACTTGGGAGTGGGGACAGGGTCCCAGGGGTGGGTCATGAAGAGACCTGATGCTACCATCTAGAGTTGATTTGCTCATCAGGACCTGTGGAAATGACACCCTAAGAGTACTCTGCCCCCTGAAGTAATCTGGGCAAAGTAGACTCTTGGAGATCAAAGAATTTACCAGAGCTTCATCAAGAACAGCTAACATCAGAGCCTTGATCACCTCTGAAGACCTTGGCAGTCAGGAATCCCAGGCCCAAACTCTGAACATTATCCTGCTCAGAAACCTCCTGTGTCCTGACATTTGCTGTAATCTCTTTGTCTGTTTGAAGAATGCAGAAATTTCTAGAAGGGAAGCTACAACAGGGAATCTTAAAGTGTGAGGACCTCAAAAGGTCATCCAAGTGCATGGTTCTGCAATCCTGTGGTTCCTAGATCACTGGAGCCATAAAATTTTATGCCCTGAACACTAGACTTTTAATGCCTTTGGATGCCAAGGTTCTGAGGTTCTAAAATTCTGGACTCTTACCTGGCACTAAATTTCAGTTTCTATGGTGCCACGTTTCTAAGGCTAAGATTCCTGAGATCCTTCAACTCTGTGACCTACTTCAGGACTGACAAGAACTTTGCACAAGGGAGCATTCATTCTTAGTAGGGATTATGCATAGAGGAGCCCCTCAGGGCCACTGACCACTTCTCTGTCTGCAGTGGGCAGCATTCCATGGCCCAGAGGCTCCTGGAGACTTCTGAACTGTCCCCCAGGGATTAAGGATTGGAGAAAGTGGCACAAATATGGTCTCTCTTGGGTGTTGCCCTTGGCTTTCAAGACCTGACAAAGTCTGCCTGTGTCTGCTCTTCATCCTCACTGCTGAGCCCATTTCATCTTCACTTCTCCCGCTTCCCTGGCCCACCCTGCTCTCCTCTTGCTCCCTTCAGGTTTTGCTTCTATGAAACATGGCTACTCACCACTCAGCTCAATTCTTTCTGAAAATAATGATGATTAGACTTCCACATCAGTCTTTTTTTCATGATTACATGACAGGTAGTATATGAATGGCATGAACTAGGGCCTGCCTGGCACTGAATAACCTCTTGATATCTAATGACATCCTTTTACCACCATGGTCATCACAGTGACCATCTTCATTACCATCATCTCCAACATTGTAACCACCATCACTGCTATTATTATCACTGAGATCATCATCACCACCACAGCAGGGGGTGAGAGCGAAGAGTTTTTCTCTTTTTCTCTTTTTCCCTTCCTTCTTTCCTTCTTTCCTTTCTTACTTTTCTAACTTCCTTCCTTCCTTTCTTCTTACGTTTCTTTCTTTCCTTCTTTCATCTCTAGTTGCTGGGGCTTGGTACTGGCATTATGAATTGACACTCCTGGTAGCTGTTTTTTCTTTATGTTTTTCTTTCCACTTTATTT
Organism: Erinaceus europaeus; assembly: GCF_950295315.1. Taxonomy (NCBI): domain Eukaryota; kingdom Metazoa; phylum Chordata; class Mammalia; order Eulipotyphla; family Erinaceidae; genus Erinaceus; species Erinaceus europaeus. The sequence continues at coordinate 82,729,002 of NC_080171.1, read as the reverse complement.
GATAGGACAGAGAGAAATTGAAAGGGAAGGGAGAGGTAGAGAGGGAGAGAGACACCTGAAGACCTGCTTCACTACTTTAAAACGTCACTCCTGCAGGTAGGGAGTGGGGGCTTGAACTTGGATCCTTGAGTGGATCCTTGCTCTTATTACTATGTGTGCTTTGCACTATGTGCACTCAACCATTACCTGGCCTCCCTTCTTTGTCTCACAGATAGATGATAGATAGATAGATAGATAGATAGATAGATAGATAGATAGATAGATAGATAGATTATAGATAGATAATGTAACACCAAAGTTTTCTTCAGTGAGCTGGGGGGCCAGACTAGAACCTAGGCTGCACACATTGCAAAACAAAGTGATATATTTCACTGGCGCCAAGCAGATTCTTTTGTTCATGTCTGTGCTTAGCACAGTCATTTTTCAGGAGTCCCAGGAGCTTCATGTACATCTGTCTACCCTCCTCTGGATCATCACCATCTGCCCTGTATACCTGAAACTCAAATGGTTCAAAATGAAATTCTCTATAGCCCAGATCCCATCTCTCCCCCACCCCAGTGTTTCCCTAACACTTCTAGAACCCCTTTCCCAATATTCCCTAGCACTGAAATCTAGAAACCATCTGTTATATACTTTCTTGATGTGAAAAAAATTACCAGCCACAGTAATTGACCTGTCTCCAAGGAGGATAAAACTCTTGTAATTTATTGACATTTTTATTGACAAGGTCAGAGCCTGGAGTAGAGATGACACTCAATACAAGTTTGTTGAATAATGGGTGGACAGATAGGTGCATGGATGCATGGATGGGTAGATCTGAAATATCAGCAAGAAAGCACTAACCTTGTCTAAGAATATAGCAAGTATAATAAAATGGCAAAGGTCAGGGGAAATAACTCAGGTAGTGTATGACTTTGCCATGTGAGCAACCCAGGTTCTAACCCCATTTATAACACTGAAGAAACTTTCTGTCTATGGTGTCTTTCACTCTCACTAATTATATTAAAAAGTAAGTAAAAATTAATCAACCCATAATGAACACAGACCCAGGGTTCCTCTCTCACAGAGTCCCATAGGTAAGAAGAGGAGAGTTGACAGTAGCAGTTCCCATTAGGAGATCGAGACAGCTCCTCCTCTACCCTGGCCCCATGCATGAGTCTCTGGGAGTAATACCTCTTGCCAGTGCGGGAGGAGACAGTGAGTGGCACCATAGGAGGCCATCAGAGAAAGCCGGTGGCAGGCCTATGGGCAGTTCCTGCCTCTTCTTAAATGTCTGGACCTCCAGCAGGCTTTCTGCAGATAGAGAAGTCTCCTTTCATCCTCTGGGCAGACAGGAAGGGCTGCTTCCTATTGCCCAGACGAGAAGACAGAGGCAACACCAAGGGCTCACCCAAGACTTCTCTGGGGCAAGGTAATAGGTCAGTCTAGTCAAATAGGTCTCCTGAAATCAGAAATGACAGTAACTGCCACTAATATTCTTTGTTCAGTTCTTTCTCTTCCCCAGGCACCATGCTGAATGCTCAGATTACAGGATCAATTTCTAGGTATGGGTCTTATGACTCCATTTTAAAAGATTATTCCAGAGTTATCACTGGGTCTCAGTGTCTGTACCATGAATCCACAGGTCCCAGGGGCCATTTAACCCCATTTTTCCTTCTTCCTTTATTTTTCTCCCCTCTATTATTTAATACAACATAATAAAATCAAGATGGGGCAAATGGAGAGATAAGAAGAGAGAGAGAGAGAGAGAGAGAGAGGGAGAGAGAGTGCGCTGCAGCACTGCTTCACAGTTCATAAAGCATCTTCCCCAGCAAGTGGAAACTGGGGACTTGAACCTGGGTTCTTGCATATGAGTAATATGCGTACTTTATTGGGTAGACAATCACTGGCCCCTCTAATCCCATTTTAAACAGATGGGCAGCATGGCCTGGAAATACTCAAGTTCATACACATTCAAGATCAGCAGGACACTATGGTTTCCACTCCTCACAGTCAGCTGTGACACTGCCCCAGACCACATGTATTTGCCACTTATCCATGAGCCTGGGCATAGGTACCCAGCTGGTAGTGGGGACACAGGCTCTCCCTTCCAAAGCCCTCATGCTATGACCCTCAAAGCCCCTTTCATGGGCCTATTCCACACCCCTCTGTGAAGGCTGGACAAAACTGCCAGTGTTGGGCTTATTTTTCTATTTTGCTGGCTCCATCCAGGGCCTCCCATGACTGCGTGGGGGCTGGCACCTAGTGCCAGGTTAATATTAGGAAGCTGCAAGGAAAAAGACAACCCAGTGCAGCTCCACACAGAGTCCAGGGCTGTTCCATCAGGGAAGCTTCTGAGGAATATTCCCAGGGCATTTAAGGAGGCTTGGCACTCAGGAGGGCCACAAGGAAAAAAAAAGAATACTTTTTATTTTATTTTTCAGTTTTTTCAAGAAAGCTTTTCAGTATCTCATTTTGGACTGAGGACGAGCAAGGAGTCCCCAGGTGATCTGTGGGGTAGAGACAGGCTGAAGAGGGCTTTTAAAACTCAAGCAAGCAGTCACTCACATAACCATTTACTGAGTGCCTACTATTGTTAGGAGTTGCACTAAACCCAGCAGAAACAAAAGCCTTTACCTCAGCATAGTCCATGATCCAGTGGGGAGGCAAGTGTTAGACTATCAGGCACAATGGAAACATACCCCAGTGTAAAGTTTATCAAAAACAAGGCTCAGATGCAGACTATGTCAGACTTTTGTACTCCCCAACACCATTTAATCTAATGCCACATTTTCAAAAGAAGAAAAATAGCCCTAGAGGGGCCAAGACTCTAGGGTATTCAGAAAAGTTTCCAGAGCCAGGGCTATGCCCACACACTTAAGCTGAGCCATGGTGGATCCTGGCAGCCTTGTCCTGGACCTTGAGGTGTGTGTGAAGAAAATGGGATATGGAGATACAATGATCACCCTCCCTCAAAATCAAGTGCATGAAAAGGTTGTCTCATTGTTTCTGTCTGTTGGTGGCAATGTGAGTCAGTTACTGTCACAAAAATTTTTGGTTTTTTTATTTGCTTTTATTTTGTTTTAAACATTTTATTTATTTGTGTGTGTGTGTGTGTGAGAGAGAGAGAGAGAGAGAGAGAGAGAGAGAGAGAGAGAGGGAGAAGGACACCGGACACCAGAGCACTACTGCTCAACTCTGGTTCATGATGTTGCTAAGGTTTGAACATGGGATCTCAGAGACTCAGATATGAATGTCTTCTGCAGAACAATGATACTATCTCCCCACCTCCCACCCTACCCCTCACACAAAAATACTTCAGTCCATCTTGAGACAGGAGATGTCTCATTCTCCACTTGATCTCTTGTGGCCAAGAACAAAATCAGCAGATGCATTTGTGGGTGGATGTTAGGGGTGGCTATAGATGGCCTCTAGGTCCAGATGAAGTTCCAAGAGCATCTGATTAGAAGCAGGGGTGCTTGAGTAGGGGAGCCACCCTCTGAGAAAGGTGTGTACACTGTAAGATAGTCTATTTGACCCAAGTGAACTTCCCAGAAAGGAACAAAGTGGGGTTCCAATAACAAAATGAAGCATTAAACCAAACAAGAATCAATAACCTCTTGGCAAAAGCTTCAGAGACTGCTTCTGCCCCAGTTATGCCAGTAGATCAGAAGCCAGGGCCAAATGAAGTCTCCAGATGTCACATCTGGGAGCTTGGCTGAAGTCAGCATATACTGCAGAGGTCAAAAGCAAAAGCACTGAATGCTCAAGACAGCAAGAGCCAGTAGAAAGAAATAATAATACTATCATGAATGAAAGGATAACAGAAAGGAACCTCTTAGTGGAAATACGAACAACTAGACATCCATAGAGGAGCAGGCAGAGCTGGGGGAACTCAGCCAGGGCAGGTGAAGCAGTTTGGAGAGGGTGGAGAGGGAATGAGCTATAAGGACCAGGCAAGTGTTGGAGCATTGGGGAAGTAGTCACAGCCATAGGAACAAAAAAGGGCAAGGCAGAGAACCAGCAAAATACCTGCCTCTCCTCCTCTTCCTACACACACACACACACACACACACACACACACACACACACACACACACACACACACACCTGTAGGAGCTTAGGGGCCAAAAGAACCAAGGAGTAAGGCTGTCTTTTCCATAGAGAACAGCTTTTCCTTTATTTTATTTTATTTTATTTTATTTTATTTTATTTTATTTTATTTTATTGTTGTTGTATTGCCAGCAGTGATATCACTGGCGATTGATGCCTGCATAATGAATCTACCAATCCTGGTGGCCATTTATAGTTCATTTTTTTCTTTCTTTTCTTAATATTTATTTATTCCCTTTTGTTGCCCTTGTTTTTTTATTGTTGTTGCAGTTATTATTGTTGTTGTTATTGATGTCGTCATTGTTGGGTAGGACAGAGAAAGAAATGGAGAGAGGAGGGGAAGACAGAGAGGGAGAGAGAAAGATAGACACCTGCAGACCTGCTTTACCGCTTGTGAAGCCACCCCCCTACAGGTGGGGAGCCGGGGGCTCAAACCAGGATCCTTACGCCAGTCCTTGTGCTTTGTGCCACCTGCGCTTAACCCGCTGTGCTACCACCTGACTCCCCCTTTCTTTTATTTTTGATAGCCACAGAAAGAAATTGAAATGGAAGGGAGGGTAGAGAGGGAGAGATAAAGAAAGACACCTGCAGAACAGCTCTACCACTTGTGAGGCTTCCCCCCATGCAGGTGGGAACTGGGGTCTTGCACCCAGGTCTGTGCACATAGTAATTTGTGCTCTGTACCAGATACACAACCACCTGGCCCCTAGAGGTCAGTTTTCTGGAATACAGGGGAAGATGAAGAGTGAATAAGGTCACATGAAGGGGAGAATGGTAAACAAGACGATATGTGTTCTGATCCATTATCCAAAGAGTGTTCACCTTTCAAAGAGAATGCCAAGGTGGGTAGAGCATATGATTTCTGCTTGGACACACTTCTTTTTTTTAAATGTTTTAAAAATATTTATTTATTTTCCCTTTTTGTTGCCCTTGTTGTTTTTATTGTTGTAGTTATTATTGTTGTTATTGATGCCATCATTGTTGGATAGGACAGAGAGAAATGGAGAGAGGAGGGGAAGACAGAGATGGAGAGAAGACAGACACCTGCAGACCTGCTTCACTGCTTGTGAATCGAATCCACTCCCCTGCAGGTGGGGAGCAGAGGGCTTGAACCAGGATCCTCACGCCGGTCCTTGAGCTTTGCGCCACCTGCACTTAACCGGCCGCGCTACCACCCGACTCCCGGACACACTTCTAAGTCTAAATGCCTTGTAATTCTGATGGCCCAGTTGGCACATCTGTTCCTGGCTGGTCCCTGTGGACATTTAAGTCTGTAATTCCCAGAAAGTTGGACTCAGAGGTGCCTACTAAGGCCCCCTCTGGCTTTGTGACTTGTTCAACATGTACTGAGCCCCTTTTCTGTGTGGGAACCCAGCTGAAGTTTTAGGGACCCAATGATTATAAAGACAGACCTGAACAATGTTTTTTGTTTGCTTTAACCCCACTTGTGTTCATTTATTTATCAGGTAAGGTGGGGGGGGGCGGTGGCACATAAAATGCTGGAAGTGCTTTCTTTTTCTCTTTCTTTCTTTTTTCTTCAGGATTATCACTAGGGATTTGTGTCTGTACAATAAGCCTACTGCTTCCAGCAGCCTTTCTTTTCTTTTCTTTTCTTTTCTTTTCTTTTCTTTTCTTTTCTTTTCTTTTCTTTTCTTTTCCTTTCTAATAGAGACAAAGGGAAATAGAGGGGGAGAGAAAAGAGAGACAACTGTAGAACTACTTAGCCACCACTGAAGATTCCTCCTCCTTCTCCCTTTGTAGGTGGAGACTGGGATTTTGAACCTGGGTCCTAATGCATAGTAATACATGTGCTTTACTGGTTACTGGGTACACCACTGCCTGGGCCCCATGGATGATTCTTTTGTTTTTTAAGTATTATTTGTTAATAGGAAGGGGAGCAGGGACTAGAGCCTCTGGCACATGGGATATCAGGAGTTAAACTTTGGGCCTCCTTCACAGAATGGGAGAAGATCTTCCCATGCCATTCGTCAGACAAGAGACTAATAAATAATATATATAAAAAGCTCGCTAAACCTAAAAAAAAGAAAAAGCAAATGACCCCATCCAAAAATTGGCAGAGGATATGAACAGAATATTCACTACAGAATAGATCCAAAAGGCTAACAAACAGATGAAAAATTGTTCCAGGCCGCTGATTGTCAGATAAATGCAAATAAAGACAACATTGAGATACCACCTCACCCTTGTGAGAATGGCATACATAAAAAAATGACAGCAGCAATAAAAGAGGTGGTGGGAACTAAGGAACACTTCTGCACTGCAGGCGGGAATGTAAATTGATCCAACCCCTGTGGAGAGCAGTCTGGAGGACCCTCACAAGGCTAGACATCGACCTTCCTGAAACTGGGGCAGCTTGGAACGTTCCTACTCATGACCACAGAATGTGAGCTCAGATCTACAGGGATGCAGAGGTTACACAGACTCCTAAGCTGAATACAGGCCCCAGATCAAATCAATGGAGTCTGCAGTCAATATTTAAACACCTTTCCCATGTTTAAAAGCTACTGTCTTCCCTAATCCAACTTTCTAGCCCTTTTCCCAGTCATGACATCATCTCCCCAGACAATAATGTGGATCCACCTGCATATCAGATGTCAGGCTCAGGAAAAAAAACTAGTATAGTCATGGGCCCTGTGGAATATAACTAAAATAGGCCTACTAGCTATCTTCAAAATGGAGATCCCAAATCTTCATCTGCATTATTCTTGCCTTTAGGTTCATGATTAGTCAACAATTTATTTGGCTTTATGTCAACTCTTTTATCAAACACCAGATTCCAGATGCTACCATGATGCTAACTGGATCTCCCTGGGCAGACTACCCCACCAACGTGCCCTGGAGCCCCACTTCTCCAGAACCCTGCCCACTAGGGAAAGAGAGAGGCAGGCTGGGAATATGGATCGACCTGCCAATGCCTATGTTCAGTTCAGTGGAGAAGCAATTACAGAACCCAGACCTTCCACCTTCTGCATAATGACCCTGGGTCCATACTCCCAGAGGGATAAAGAATAGGAAAGCTATCAGGGGAGGGGATGGGATACAGAGTTTTGGTGGTGGGAATTGTGTGAAGTTATACTCCTCTTAGCTATGGTTTTGTCAGTGTTTCTTTTTTATAAATAAAAATTAAAAAATAAAATAAAGCTAAAAAAAACCCAACACCAACTTAGGGCCTCATGCTTGAGAGTCCAGTGATATATTCACTATACCATATCCTGGGCCCAAGACAGGAGAGATTTATTTATTTTTTTGATGTCATAATATTAAAGATTTATTGTAGAACACTATAGTGTGAGCCAAAATTATAAAACAGACCTTATAGATAGACAATTTAAAGCAATTTTTAAACTTTTAATTTATAAAATGGAAACACTGACTAAACCATAGAATAAGAGGGGTACAACTCCACACAATTCCCACCACCAGAACTCTGTATCCCATCCCCTCCCCTGATAGCTTTTCTCTTCTTTAACCCTCTGGGAGTATGGACCCAAGGTCATTGTGGGATGCAGAAGGTGGAAGGTCTGGCTTCTGTAATTGCTTCCTCGCTAAACATAGGCATTGACAGGTAGATCAATACTCCCAGCCTGTCTAAGAGAGATTTATTTTTAAGCTCAAGGAAGCTGGCAGTCTGAGGTGTCCTGGATATCTGAATGTGTTCCTTGAAGACATAGTCAGCAGACATGGTCAGCTGTTGGTGATATAGCAACAAGCACTGATTCCCCTAACCTTCTATTCTATTAGGAAGAGTCACAAAATAAGCAAGACAACCCATAAATGTATAAATTTATAAGCACAGTGAAGAAAAACAAAATAAAATAGGTTAAATGGCTGGAATAGGATGTGGAAGTTGAGGTTGATTAAAGTTATCAAGAGCTGAGTAAAATTGTAAAACTGCATGTTAGGAGGTACCATTTTAGAGCTTCTGAAATCTGTGGGTCAGGAATACAGGAAGAGTACACAGGGGAGAGTTTACCTTAGCTCTATGAACTTAGAGACTTCATCTAAAAAGAGTCAGGTGACTAGGAGTAACTTCAACAACTGGGGGATGGAAATACTTTCATTCACATGACCCCTCCCCCAAGATGCCCATATCCCAGCCCCCAGAACTTGTGACTACTTCACCTCATGTAGTAAAAAAATTTTTTTTAATTAAAGCTTTTGAAGTGTGTAGTTATCTATGTAATTAGAGTAATCCTGAGTATCTTTATTAGGGTGAAAGGAAAGAGAAATTTTTTGAAAAAAAGAGGTGACAGTAGGAGAAGGGGGTCATAAGCAAAGGTCGTAAGACACTATTCTGTTGAGTTTTCAGAGGGAGAGAGTCTCCATATGCTGAGGAATGTTGATGACCTGGAGATTCTGTGAAGTGGATTCTATTCCAAAATCTCCAGAAGGAAGGCATCCCAAAGCACCTTGATTTCAGCTCTGTACAACTTATTTTGGACTTGACCTCTGCAAATGTAGGAATGAAATTGTGTTCTTTTCAGTCACTGGACTTGTGATCATTTGTGACATAACCTCCTTGGGCTTCCTCACAACATGGCAATCTGAGAGCAGATGGATTTTCCATGGCTGACCAGAGTTCAAAGATCAGTTGGTCTGGCAAGTCTCAGAGGTCCTGTAGTGTTACTTCTGCTAGATGCTTTGGTCAAAGCAGGCATAAACCCATGTAGATTCAATGGGAAGAAACCCTACCTCTTGTGAGGAAGAAGGTCAGTGAATTTTTCACTATGATGGCAAATAACCATAAGGCTAATTTAGTGTGGTCAGAGAAGGTACTTCTGAGGAAGGAACATTTAGAAAGTGTCTGCATGGAGTGAAGGAATAAGCTAAGAGTATAGAGCTTTGAGGAGAGGAAGTGGCAAGTATTAAGACCCAAAAGTAAGAGTGAGGCAGGCAAATGACCAGGAAAGTTCAGTCACTATAACAAGGGATCATAAAAGTACAAGGGGCACTGTAAACCCAGCTTCAGCCCTGAACCCAGGTTGACAAAGTCCCAGAAATAAGGGCTGATGACTAGACCTGAGCTTAACTTCTGTAGGGTCTTTGGCAGATCCCCTAAACATGTCTCACCGTTCCCCAAGGAAGAGTAAAGATTGGTCTTTAGGTTTCATACTTTGGTCCCACTGGGGCCTGGAACCTTAGGAAAGGCCTTTGCTCCATCTCAGGTAAAATATGTTTTACCCCTATGACCAACCCTTACCTTGGAGATGTCTTTTTACTACAGGCTCTATTAGATGAAGTTATAAATTTTAAGTTTTGTTGTTGTTGTTTCAGTCAGGGTTTCAAGCACAGTTCCCAGTAGAGGGCACGGGGCCTAGATGGCTTCAGGAAGACAATTGTAGGCCAATTCTCTTCAGGAAACCTCTTCAGATCCTGCCATCTCTGAATAAAAACAAGATTTCCAAGCCAGTAGGAGAAAGCAAGAAAGTGAATATAAAGAAATAACAGTTCCCAGGAGACCCCCCCCTTCAATGTGAGACAAACAAACAGAAGGGAAGAGAAGGAGACACACAGAGAGGAGTAGAGACACTACAGCCTCTGGTGCTCCTACCTGGTGTTAGGGGCTAGAACCCCGAGTCTTTGCATATGGTGAAGTGTGTATCTACCAGGTGAGCCATTTCCAAGCTCCAGAGTTCTCACTAATTAATAGAGTATTTGACAACAGCACTTTCCTGTTAAGGTAAATAAAGCCAGTGGGGAACAGAGGAAGGCAGTGTCTTCTAGGGCAATTGCTTCTGGAAGCAGATACCCCTCTAGGCCTACCCAGCCACCCAATTTTCAGATTCAGTCAAAGCTTCCTTCCTTTTGCAAAAGCAGCAGGGGAAGTGGGAGGAGGTCCCAGGGCAGTCAATCTTGGGAAGCATGGGTACAACACTTGGACTAGCAGGCATAGAAGAAAAAAAGAAATATTCCTTGGAGAAGAGAGTAGGAACAAGGAGTGGGAATTTCTCTCTGACACGCACTGAAGATGGTTAAAAAGCACAGATTGGTGCTCACATAGTCTTAATTTCAAATCTTGAGTTTGTATTCTTCTAATGGACTAACATCATGTTTCCTTTGGGAGTCTCAGTTTCATCATCCATAAAACAGGTATACCCATTCCAACCTTACCAAAAGAACTGGGAAGACTTTAGCAGGACAGTCTCCCAAATGGAGCTGATGCGAAAAGTAAGGATGATGGCAAAGAAGGTGATAGTGGTTAACCTGTTCAAGTCCTCAGCATATGGCAGGCACAGCTCTGAGCTCAGTCCAAGGGGCTTATCCTCAACACAACTCCAGGAAGCATTTAACAGGTTAGGAAACTGGAGCATAGAGAGGTTAAGTAACCAACCAAAGACTACACATATGACAAGCCATAGAAGAAGGAGTGGGGGCTGGATTTGAACCCAGGCACTGTTGTGTTAAGCCTGCACTCAGACATTTCTCAGCTGAGCCTGACACCAAGAAGGAGCTCCTTAGAGTGTGAGTGCTCATTGCCTATTGAGTAAGATTCTTCTCTCCAGCATCTGGGAGGTGAATACCACAAAGGTGGCTGTTGTTTCTCATCAGGACCTGCTGGGTGCTGAGCTGGATTAAGTCAATATGAGTATCCAGGGTGGGTGTGGCACCAACAGTAGTGTTGCTGTCACTTTGTCCTTTCATGATAGTGTTCTGCAGGCAGGCTCTTTAGACTTGAATTCTGGCTCTATCACTCACTGGTTCTAAGCCTTAGTTTCCCTAACTGTCAAGGAGGAGAACACAGGGGTCAGGTGGTGGTGTATCAGGTAGACCACATATGTGCAAGGGCCCAGGCTCAAGCTCAAGCTCCCTGCAGGGGGGAAGCTTCACAAGTGAAGAAGCAGTGCTATGTCTATCATCTGTCTATCTATCTATCTATCTATCTATCTATCTATCTATCTATCTATCTACCTATCTCTACCTCTATAGCTCTACCATCTCTCTTGATTTCTCCACCCTACAAAATTAAAATAAAGAAATATTTCTTATCTTAAAGATGAACTGCATGATCTTGTTCCTGAAATCAAGGTGCACTGGGTTAGACAGAGCAACAGGTGGGAGTTCAACAGATGTTAATCCCTGTTTTAAAATTATGTTTGCCATTCCTACCTACTTTGGACAGGTTTCCCCCAAGAACCCTGGCTTTGCAAGAACCAAGCCATCATCCTAGGCAAAGAATAGTTAAACAGACTCTTTCTAGTGACAGGCAACTTAACTCCCTTTTTAGAGACCAAGGTCTCTGCATAGGTGAGACCAGAATGTAATACCAACCCTTGGCCATGTGCTCCCTAGTAAAATGGTCAGAGGTTTCACCCCAGCTCTCTCTTCTCCCACCTTCCAGAACAGCGGTCATAGATATGGGGAAACAAGATCAGCCTCAAGCAGGACTGGGTGTGGAGAGAGCAGTTAGGATGAGGGGGTGTAACAAGAACCCTCTCACAGTACCCTCCCCAGACAACACAGTCTGCCCTTTAATTCTCCCCAGGGGCCCTAAGAGGTCAGTGTCTTGGGCCAGAATCACACAGCTACTCTGGCAACCAATTAGACTTTCTGAACCTAGAGATTTCCAATTCTAAAACCCTTTAACACCCTCCATCCCACTAGAGACAAGGTTACTTCTTGGGGTGGGGGTAGGGGGCAGGTTACCATAATAGGGGTTTCTGTAATGTAAAACTTGAATTTTAGAGAGCCAGGTCAGAGGCTCCAGGGGGAAGGCAGGGAGCCCCCAAGCTAAGGATCAGGTACCAGGCCCTGCTCCTTTGCTCTCCAGGGAGGATCAGCTATTGGGAGGAGAGGAGGGGCTGGGAGCAGGTATGAAAGGCACTAGAAAACCATTTATCAAGCACAGGCCAAGGGCTTTTACAGTTTCATCTTTTCAGCTCCTACTTTTCTTGTCTGTCGTTCTTCTCAGACAAATGTATATGTCCAATATCTGTCACCCACAACAAGGCTTGTGGTGTTTTCTGAAGACCCTACATGACCCATAAACAAACACCCCAGGATATGAAGCTGGTTCTGGGTACTGAGGAGTCATTGAGGGTTCTTGAGCTGAAGGAATGGCAGGCTTAGAGCTGTCCTTTATTAAGATGAATCTGCAGAGGGGTAAACTTCACTGTCAGTCTGGGGTTCTGAGACAGTTCTTCCATAGATCAGCCCTCTCTATTCCTCAGTATGTCCTACATTGGGTCTCAATCTCATCAGATAATACCTTTTAGGGAGGGACCTAATATGGGTACTTGTGTCCTGGCAGTGGAGCCAGCCTAAGGTTTGTAGCAGTATCCTCAGTCTTCTTTTTAATAACCATTGTACAGATGGAGAGCCTGAGCCCTGGATAGTGAGGAGACTTTCCCAGCTATTTTTCAACAAGCCCCAAGGCTTTCCAGCCAGGGCTCTTCTACTAGTGTTTCAGATGGATTCTCCTGCTCTTGCCCATCTCTGAGGCCTGTCATCTAAAGACACTGGGTTCTCTCTCAGCCACCCTCTCCTGTGTCTACCCTAGCCAACTAGACCACAATTCATTGCCATTGCTAGAGCTTCCATTCATTGGGTGTTTACAAGGCATCAGCATTTCATGCAAATCCTCAATCCACTCCCCATGAGGGTGATACTAGTTGCTCACTGTATAGATGAAGAAACTGAAGCTCAGTGAGCAAAAGTACCTTACCTGGGATCAATCTGTTAGTAACTGATGGAACTAAGACTAGGACCCAAGGATGTCCAACTTTAAAGTTCTCTATTACCTCCCTTTTTCTTCTATCTTTTTAAAAAATTTATTTATTTATTTAAGAAAGGGGATATTAACAAAATTATAGGATGGGGGGGTACAACTCCACACAATTCCCGCCGCCCAATCTCCATATCACATCTTTTTCTTCTGTCTTAAAAGAAGGGCATCAAATGGTCTTTCCTGGACACCTAGGAGACCCAGGAGTCTGTTCCAAAGGCCAAATATCCAGGTCCCCATCAGGGCCACAGAAGACCCCACCCTCACCCCAGGAGTCAGATGTAGTGATAGAAGAACCCCTGACAATTTCTTTTCCTGTAGCAGAACTGTAACAGGATCACACACAAGTGATATATCCAGGTTCCAACCCTGCCATTGACTCCCTGTGTGAGTGTGGCCTGTCTACCTGTCCCCATGGTGTGCCTCCCTCTGACCCTCTCATTCAGGTGGAGCTGGGCTTCAGGGTCCCAGAGGGTCATGCCAGCCTGAGAGCTTGCAATTCCTTGGCAAGAAAGAGCTGTCTTGGTGCCCTCTGGGTAGAAATCTTGCCAAGCAGAGGGTTTGGCATGCCATCTTTGCCTGCTCTGTTGGAGGGTGACCGTCTTATTCCAGTGAGGAGCCACCCCCAGGGTGGCCCACTCCAAACCCAAGTGACTCATGAACAGGGCGAAGGGCAGGCGGGTGGGAGTTGTCTCTGTGGCTCTTGGCGGCCACCAGAGTCCACGGCCCAGGAGCCCACACTGGGTGGGGACTTGTGTCAACCACTGACTCCTATAAATCGCAGGGCTGGGACAAGGTGGGACTGTCGGCAGTCCTCAGAGAGAAGGCTCCGCCTTGTACTCTGGGGAAGTGACCCAGGGGGACCCTGGCCAGGGCTGGGGGGTGTTAATGAGTGCTCCATCTGGTGCCATCTTCAACTACTAGCTGATGCTGACATAGCATTTTGACCAGGAGAGAGAGTACATGTGTGTTCCAAAGCTAGCAAAGGCTCAGCTTTTCCAACCCGGAAAAAGAAGTGTTCAAAGAAAGAAAAATTGAGGATGAGGGGCTGAAGATAGCCTGATTCACATTTCCTCAGTCTGCAACGTAAGTGGCTCACAGCAGACTATGCCCTCCAAAGTCTAACTGTGGGAGACTCAGGCTCAAAGATGACCAGGCACCTTGGGTAGATACATAACAGGACCAGGCAGAATAAAAAAGAGGACCTTTCCCTTCCCAGCTTGGAGTTTTGACCATGTCCTCAGTCATGAGCAAACTTGGCCTTTGATTTATTGAAATGTGTACCCTGGGATTCTCTGATTCTGATTTGGACTCAAGATCTTCTCATCTTGCCCCAAGGTATGGGGTGGTGGTATAGTCTCTTTCTCTCTCTCTCTCTCTGAAATGAAGAATAGGGGCTGGAGAAATAACATCATTGTTACTGTTAAGAAATAATATTGTAAGTTAGAAAGTCAGAGCTGAACAGTGCTTTGGAGACTGGGGGGGGGGTATGGAAAATTGGATTGGAGGCCAATAAGTGACACTGAACATGTACAAGGACTTGGGTTCATTCCCAAGCACCACATAAAAAATCTTTCCATCTTGAAACCACAGTATCAATAGGTATTTTTGCTAGGAGGCAGTCCAGACAGGGCAACTGAAGCCCAACGTTAAGACGGCTATTGGGGGATGGGCAGTAGCGCAGTGGTTTAAGCACACGTGGCACAAAGTGCAAGGGCCGGCATAAGGATCCTGGTTCGAGCCCCCAGCTCCCCACCTGCAGGGGAGTCGCTTCACAGGCGATGAAGCAGGTCTGTAGGTGTCTATCTTTCTCTCCCCCTCTTTGTCTTCCCCTCTTCTCTCCGTTTCTCTCTATCCTATCCAACAGCGAAAGACATCATCAACAACAATAATGATCACAAGGCTACAACAACAAGGGCAACAAAAGGAAGGGGGAAAAAAAGGCCTCCAGGAGCAGTGGATTCATGGTGCAGGCACTGAGCCCCAGCAACAACCCTGGAGGCAAAGGTTATCTTACTCCAGAGGCAGCAGGGGATTTGGAAGTAAAATCTGAGCAATAATACTCAGTGCTTGCATAGTACTTACTTTGCACCAGGCACAGCCCTATACTAATGAACTCATGGACTCCTTACAACAAAGCATAAGTAATGTCAGCTCCATGTGTAGATAAGGACAGTGACGCACTCTGAGGCTAAATAACTTCCCCTCCATCACTCAGCTCAAAAGTTGTGGAGCTGAGGCTCAGACCTGGGAACCTTGTTCTTAAACCCACACCACACAGAAGACATTGTATGGTAGATGTTATCATCTCCTCTGTGCCAAATGGGCAATATCCTTGGTGTTGGAGACCACATGGTGGAAAAAATAGACAAGAACATGGTCAGGGAGGGGACATAGTGGCAAGAGCATTTGACTCTCCAGCATGAGGTCTCAAGTTTGTCCCTGGCATCAAATGTGCCAAAGCGATGTTCTTATGCTCTGGTTCTACTTCCCCTCTCTTTCTCCGCTCTCTCCTCTTCTAAATAAATAAAAATTAATAAGTAAATGTTTTTTTAATGTTAGACAAGAATCCTGCTCTCAAGAAAGACATCATTCACATATTCATCTATCCATTTACCATTCATGTGTCCATTATCCATTATCCGTTCACCTGACATCACTCATCTAACTACCTGTCATGCTTCTAATATCCAGCCACACCCATCATCCATCTAACAAACACCACTTATCCATCATCCACCCATCCATGACTGATTTTACTCACATTACTCACTAATGTGCCATGTCTGACACATTAGCAAAGTCTGAACCACTCTTTGCTGAAGGATAAAGAAAAGAAGGCGGGTTTGGATCTTGCCCGAAAGCTCTGGCTTTAAGGTCCTTGCCCTTTTCCAATCTTGGTGCATTGAATGGCAGACACTGCCCTGATCATCTTGAAGGGTGCCAGGGAGGCCTGATGGTGACTAGGCCAGCACTCTGCAAACTGTAGAGGGCTGTGCAGACATGGCATCAGGCTGCCCTACAGGCACTGAGATTGTCTTTCTCAGTTCTGGCTGGTGAAGCCTGTCAGCCACTTCCCCTGAGCCTGCCAAAAAGCCCAGAAAGGAAAGGGAATTGACATTTAATGAGCATCCGCCATGTGCCAGGGCCGTCACACACTTAACCCTCTCTTTTCTCTTATAGATCAAAGAAATGGAATCCCAAAGAGGGCTTCCATTTGCTCAACATCACACAGTCATTGAGAAATAGTGCCCAGATTTGAAGTCCTATTTCTGGTTCCTGAGGTCTGTGCTTAAAACTATATCTAGCACCACTTCCCCTTAGACCAATGCCACTGACATTCTATGTTCCAGATCTGCTGAAATCCCCACCACTCAAGGCCACACAGCAAGCTCCTGGCAGGGTCTTTAAAATAAGCATTTTTATTTGGTTTTTGCATTGATTGTTTCCATTTGACTTTATAGGAGTCCTCCCTCCCTCCACCCCTCTGATTTGCAAAGAAAGACCTGTGTTGCTGTTCCTTGGAGGCAGGTTAACCCTTACCTTACAGAGCTAGGCTCTGTTCAAGCTTAAGAGAAAGGGCTGGATGTGGGAGACATGCCATTGTTGCCTGGTGGGTCTTTCATAGCCCTCACCAGAGTCACACACAGGCATGACCGTGCTGTCTAAAACCATTGTGGCAGATGTCTCTGGCAGCTTCCCGTGACAGGTCACCTTCTAAGACCCAAGGTGTACCCCTCCCCCTTGCCTACAGAGCTTAGGCAACTGTGTGCCCAGAGACCCCACCCTTGTGTTCCAGGCTGGGACAGAAAAAGAAACTCTCAGGATACTATTCCCAGGCCACTCACTGGGGCCCTGGCACAGTGCTGGGCACTTCACCAATATCTTTGGAGGTGCTGGTCTCTACAACCTCATTTTACAATGGAAGCTCGGGGAGGCAGTTACTCCTAAGGCTACCCAGCTGGCCATGGCAAACCAGTCTAAGATAGACCTCTGCTTAGCAGGGCTCAAAGTAAGACCCTATGCACGTAAAGTAGCAAGGCATCTCCTCTATGCCAGGTACCATCTGCTGTTCTAGGGGCCAATTTCAGCAAGACACTTGTGGAAGCAAGTCCCAATCTGCTAATGACTTGCTAAGTAACCTTGAGTTGGTCGTCTCTCTCTTTTTTTTTTGAGCCCAGAGTCTCCTCTAGGTAGAATGAGTGGCTTGACTATCTTGATCTTTTCCCCCCCTTTTCTTAAGATTTATTTATTTATGAGAGGGAGAAAGAGAGCCAGAAAATCACATGCAATGCTAGGAATCAAACTATGAAGCTCATACTTAAAAGCCCAAGGCTTTATCTACTGTGCTACCAGGTCACTACCATCTTCATGTTTTATGCTCTTTCTTCTAGGGTGTTTGGGCAAGAATTTGCAAAGTAGGACTTATGGGCCAAGAGAAGTTGGCAGAGTCTGAAGTGTAGCATGCATCATGGCTTAGTGTAAGAGATATAACTGAAAAGTCTTTCTCCAGCTAACCTGAGACCCCATCACCTAGAAATGCCCTGGTGGGCTGGATATTTTCTGAGCTCATAACTCAGGTAGCTACATCCCAGCCTTTCTCCTAGACAACCAGCCCTTCACCTCAAGACCCACAATCCCATCCCCCCAATGTCAAACCCCTCCTTAGAGGCTGCTCCTGCTCCAAGCTCCAGCAGGCCAGCCATTTAAGGCTCCACCTCACTCCCCTTTAAATTCCTTTTCTTCAAACCACATTCTTGAACTTGGCAGATAACGTGGCAGCCCGACAAGAGCTCTATTTACCCAGAGAGCCTTGAATGGACCCTTTATAACAAGCTTCATTAATATTTCTACCTATTGGCCAGCTCTCCACTTCCTCCCCCTATACAAACAGATTCTCCACACAGAAAGACTTTTCAGATGTGCTTGTTGACTTTCTCCAAGCAGGAGGGCAGCTGGGGTGTGCAAAAGCTTGTGAGTGTGTGCAGGGGAGGGGATGGCTGTGGGTGTGTGAGCCTGGCTTGGTGCAGGAAGGAAAGAGGCCTGATTTTCGTGGGTAGGGGTGGGCAAGCTGGCTGACTCAGATATGCAGGTCCCTGACAAAGACACACTGAACTAGGCCTGCCATGGGAATTCCAGAGCCTGGTGTAGGCTAGAGAAGTTCAGTGGTCTCTTCTTGCCCCCTATGGTCTGGCTGAGTAGCCCTGGACAAGACCCTGCCCTACTCTGGGTCTCCCTGTCTTCCTCTGTCAGTTGGGACTACATTCTGTTACTCAAAGTGTGGTCTCTGGACCAGCAAAGTCAATATGGCCCAGGAGTGAGCAAGAAATGTAGGCTCAGTCTGCCAAACCTGAGCCTATATCTTCAGCTCTGCAGGTAGTGGGTGTGCATAGTAAGTTTCCAGAAGCTTCTGTCTACATGCAAAATGTGCCTCTCCACCACCCACATCATTGCCATCACCAGCACTGTCCTCTGGCTCAAAGACTGTCACAGATTAACACCATCCAGAAAGCAGTCACCAAGGCTGTTTTACTCTTCTTATTTTAAAAAATGTTTATTTTATTTTTATGACACAGAGATCAGAGCACTGCCTAACTCTGGATTATGATACTGGTGCTAAGGATTGAACCTGGGACCTCAGAGCCTCAGCATGAAAGTCTTTTGTATAACCCTGCCCCTCCTCTTCTTTCCTACTTTTTTCTTTTCTTTTCATGCCACCAGTATTATCACTAAGACTCAGTGCCTGCACACCACCACTCTTCGCAGCCATTTTTCTACTTTAGTAGAAGTAAGGAGAAAGAGAGAGAGCGAGAGAGAGAGAGAGAGAGAGAGAGAGAGAAGAATGAGACATGTTGTATGCTCTACCACTTGTAATCAAAAAGATTCCCCTCTGCAGGTGGAGAGTGGAGGCTTGAACCCAGATATTTGTGCATAGTAATGTGTGCACTCTACAAGGTGCACCACTGCTCAGGCCTGTACTTTTTTTCTTTCTAAACTGGCATATGGCTGGGGCTCAGGAACTACCTAAGCACACAGGAAAGCACATTGTCAAAGTCTGAACTTCCTCCTCTTCAGCTCCTGAGAAACTGTAAAGAGCAGCCATCCACCATTCAGGGGATCTTGCCATTTTGGAGGAGGTCTCATCTCTCTTGGCTGGAATGACATCTCATGCTTTGGGAAAGCGCTCTTGAGAACAGGAGAGCCAGCAGGGAACTAGAGACAGATATGGGTCCCACATGCGAAGGATATACCTCTCAGGCTGAGGAGAATCTCCATGGGGAATGTGGCAACAGCTCTGAGAGCCCTCACAGCTGGCTTGGTGACACTTTAGGTGGTTGGCAGAGAGACAAGCTAGGGTGCTGGGAATGCCACCTCTGACAGACAAGACATGAACAAATCCTCCTCTGCCCTTCCAAATGCTCATTTCACAAATGTCCACTCTATGTGGTAGGCCCTCTGCTGGACTTTGGGGTTGTGATGGTCTCACATGCAGGAGGCCCTAGGTTCCACTCCATTACCACGTGAGAATAACAAAGACAAAACCAGTAGAACTCCATGGATGGTGGAGCAGTTCTGTTTATCTATCCATCCATTTACTACAAAAAGTAAAATTAAAGGAGGCCAGGAGATAACTCACCCACATGAGTGTGCACTTTACCATGTACAGTGACACAGCTGCCACCATGTGATTGCATGTACAAAGGTCCTGAAGCAGGAAATGCTCCATGCTTTCTAAGGAGGTCAGTTTGACAACAATATCCTCATATAAGAGGAAGGTAATTGGTGCTGGATAGTGTCTCACATGGTAGAACACACGTGTCACCATTTGAAAGGACCTGGGCTCAAGTTCCTGGTTCCCACCTATGGGGGGGGGGAACTTCATGAGTAATGGAGCGGGGCTACAGATGTCTCACCTCTCTTCCTGTCTACCAGGAAAAGAAAGAGAGAAAGGGAGAAAGGAAGGAAGGAAAGAAGGAAGGGAGGAAGGAAGAAAAGAAGGAAGGAAGGCAGGAAGGAAGGAAGGAAGGAAGGGGGGAGAGAGAGAAATGGATGCTGGGTATAGAGGAGTCATGCAGACACTGAGCTCCAGTGATAACCCTGGAGAAGGAAATTTCCACCTTGCAGACTGGTTGGGAGGGAGGATGGTATGACACAGCTATTCAGAGAACAATGTGTTTGTTCCTCACTGATTTCTGGGATGTGGGTGTATCATGCTGCCCTCAGGACTACTCTCTGTTCTTCCCATATCTTAGGAGTAGCCAGGGCAGCAGCTCAGGACCAGGGCAACTGAGCTGGAGGAGACTGAATGTGCCGCCTGTGTGTCTGTCTTGGATACCTCCACTTTGCCTTGGGGGAAGGATGGCTAGTCCTCTCCAGGGACACTCGTTCAGCTTGGCCAGCCTTGGAGTCTTGGACAGAAATCCCTGATCCTCTGCCTAGGTTTCTGCAGCTGAAGGCCAGGCATTTATGGGAGCACAGAACCCTCTAACCAGCCCATACCCCCACACCCTAACCAGCCCTTAAGTACCAGGCTGGAAATAACCCGTTCTCTCCGCCCCTGGCTCTGTGGGCTGGCCCACCACAGGGGTTAAGGGGACTGATCAGAGTGGCCAGGAGGGTTGTCCCAGCAAAGGTTTCTTGGATTCTTTCAGTTGGGAGGTCCCCTACTCCCTACTGTGGGGGAGGGATGGGTTCAAGTCCTGGATTTTTACCTCCTAGAGCTCTGTAAAAGCAGTTCAAGCCTCCTATTCCTTATCTATAAAGTGGAGTCCTGGGGAGGCAAAAATTCCTCTCTCTCTTTCTCTCTCTCGTTCTCTCTCTCTCTCTCTTTCCTCCCTTTCTTCCTTTCTGGAAATGTTTTACTTATTATTTACTCAATAGAAACAGAGAGAAATCAATACGGATGGAGGAGATAGAGAGGGAGAGAGGGACACCTTTAGACCTGTTTCACTGTTTGAGAAGCTTCCACTCAGCATGTGGGGACAAGGGATCTTGTACTAGGGATCTTGCACAATGTAAAGTGTGTATCCTATCAGGTACACTTTCACCCAGTTGCTATGAGTCTCAGATGATATAATAGATACTTTCACTCCATAAAATGTGAAGTGCAGTGTACAAGAGAGAAGCCCCAATGGGATTCATGGTTCATGTTTTATTCGAGGTCATACTATTCAAACTCTTCCTCTTATATAGGTCACAACACTTCTCAGAGTCTCGGTTTCTGTCAGTGTAACATATGGATCCCTGTTCCTGCCCTGAAAACTTGTTATTAAAATCCAGTTAATTCCAAAAATCAACATGCTGAGCATCTGTGTCAATTTATATGTTACACACATTGCTCACAACATTCAAGCCATCTTGCAAGGAGAACTTCCTGTCCTTCTTTGACTCCCAGGAATCCATTTTTGAGGACCCAAGAGAAGCTGAGAATGTATTCAGAAGGTATAAAGGCAAAGACAACTCCATAACTGGGGGTTGTTCGAGGTCCTGCTTCAGTCCATGTCCCATTGACTTTGGGCAAGTGACCACAAAGTTCTGCACAGCTCAGTGTCCCCATGGCTAAATTAGGAGACTATTGTTATGAATTAGATACATTAGCTGCTAGAGTAAGTCAGCCTTTGGCCCACCCTGTCACCCATAACATTTGCTGCTCTTAGAAGTAACAGTAAGTAATGGTCCGGGAGGTGGCACAGTGATAAAGCTTTGGACTCTCAAGCATGAGGTCCCACGTTCCATCCCCCCGGCAGCATATAAGCCAGAGTGATGTTTGGTCCTCTCTCTCCTCCTATCTTTCTCTTAAATAAATAAAATCTTTTAAAAAAAGAAGTAACAGTAAGTATGGAGGCATGTGGTGGTTCACACACACTATCCTGCACAAGGAATCAGATTCAGGTCTCCAGGCCTCACCTGCAGAGGGGAAGCTTCACAAGTGCTGAAGTAGTACTGCAGGTGTTTCTCTTTCCTCTCTCCTTCTCTATCTTCCTATTCCCTCTTAAAATCTCTTTGTGTGTATCCCAAAAAGTAAAAATAAAATATTACAAAAAGAAGTAGCAGTGTTTCACCACTGTAGTAGTTGCTGTAGTAAAGTGAAAGTGGAAGCACTAGTGGTATCAGTGGTGGTAGTAGCAGAAGCACCATAGCAATAGTAACAGAAGTACTCGTGGTGATGGTAGTAACAGTGATAGTAGTGGGAATGGTAGCAGCAGCAGGAGTAGGAAGTACTAGAAGGAGGAGAAGCATAAGACTGGTTACATAGGCTTCCATGCTGACTATGGGCCCCAGATCAGATCGATGGGGTTTACAGTTAACAATATTTATATATTTTCCCCATATTTGGGAGCTACTCTCTTCCCTGGTACAGTTCTCTAGTCCTTTTTCCAACTACAACACTATCTCCCCAGACAACAACTTAGGTCACCTGCATGTTAGATGTCAAGCTCAGGCAAAAACTAGTAGGGTCATGGGCACCTTGGAATATACCTAAAATAGACCTACCAGCTTTTTCCAAAATGGAGACCCCAAATCTTCATCTGATATATTCTTGCCTTTAGGTTCATGATTAGTCAACAATTTGTTCTGCTTTAGATCTTAACTCTTTTTTAGCTACCAGGTTCCAGACGTTATTATGATGCCAACCTGATTTCACTGGGCAGATGACCCCACCAATGTATCCTGGAACCCCACTTCCCCAGAGCTCTGCCCCACTAGGGAAAGAGAGAGACAGGCTAGGAGTATGGATCAACACCCATCTTCAGCAGGGAAGCAATTACAGAAGCCAGACCTCCCACCTTCTGCACCCCATAACAATCCTGGGTCCATATTCCCAGAGGGATAAAGAATAAGGAAGCTATCAATGGAGGGGATTGGATATGGCATTCTGGTGGTGGGAATTATATGGAATTGTACTCCTCTTATCCTATGGCCTTGTCAGTACTTGCACTTTATAAATAATAATAATGATAATAATAATAGGAATAACAAAAGACTGGTATAATTATAGTGGTAGAATGCCCTCCTGATAGTGGTAGAGACACCAGAGGTCATCACAGAATTATTCCTTGATTGTAGCAGAAAGGAGAAGTAGGAGTATGATAACACCATCATGAGTGTACATGTCTTGGGAAGGTGACATGGATCAGAGAACTCAGTCCTTTCTAATTCTGAGAAAGTGGGAGAAGGTCCAGATGATTTAGTTCAGGGGTTCAGAGTCCAAAAAACTAGAGTTCCTCAAGTCCTCCCAGGCTTGGTGAGACAGTGTGACTCAATGTTAACAACAGAGTCCTGGGTCTGTGAGGGACTGTGTTAATCTCCCCTAGGAAGTAAGGGACTGAGTTTGTTCCCAGAAACCATGGATTCCTGGAGCAGGCAGGGTCTGGCCCACTCTACTCCTCGGTTACAATGTAGGCCCTCTGAGGCCCTGAAAGCAGTGGAAACACAGGAGTCTCTCTCTCTCTCTCTCTCTCTCTCTCTCTCTCTCTCTCTCTCTCTCTCTCCAGAAGAGAATGATGACAAGGCTCAACCAGCCTCAGGGCCTTGTTCCAGGCTCATACATCAATAGAAGCTCCAGCTTCAAGTGCTCCAGTACCTCAGCAGCCAGAGAGACAAGTCAGCAATGGGGCCTGGCACCCACCCAGGCCTTGGGAACTCAGCAACCCCCCATAAGGTAGTGGGTGAGGTTTCCTGGGAAGAGCCTGAATAATTCCAAGGAGAGCCCAGCTAGGCATCCCCCAGCTCTGCTCATCCAGAAGAGTGAATAAGGGCAAGCTTCTTTCCAGGACTATTCTCCAGGCTTCCATGGAAGCTTCTGTTTTCTAACAGTTTGGAGTATGATCCCACTAGTCATCCTAGCCTTCAGCTTTCATCAGCAACAGTTCACTCTCAGTGTGTCCTGCTGCTGGTCTTTCTCTTATGCCATTCCCTCCTTCTGAAATACTTATCTCCTTGATTACAGCCTAATTCATTCTTTCCTTCCTACCCCCCCCCTCCTCACCCTTTCTTTCTTTCACAAGAGCACTGCTCAACTGTAACTTATGGTGATATGAAGGATTAAATCTGAGAGCCTTAGGCAATAAAGTCTTTATGCATAGTCATCAAGTTGTCTCCTTCCTGCTTCTGCTCTAATTTCCATCTCTTTGCAAGCCAGACCCAATGCTACCCTGTCCAGGAGCCTTCCTGGATCCCCCCAGCCATGCTCTCTAGTCATGATTCTCTTTCTTTGTGTGGGCTCCTGTGGTTTTCTATTCTAGTCACTATGAGTAATTCAGTTTAATTGATCCACTCTGATTCAACAACTAGTCCCTGCCCTCAGATTACTAACAGTTTTCAGGAGTAGAAGGTGATGCTTCTCCACCATCAACTGGGTCTGGTAGGTATGGGAGACTGTGTTCTGTGAGTGGGAGATTATGGGATCTAGGGAGAACTCCCTTCCCAATCCAAGAGGGCTTCCTGGAAGCAGCCACTCTGTGCTCACAACTAAATAGCATAGTTGATTGTTAGCACTTACTTTGTGACCTAGCACCCAAAAGGTGCTTTCAGTAACTCCAAATTGAATTGCAGCATCAGTAGGCACCTGTCACCTGTGTGAGGGAAGGAAAATGTGAAAAAACTTTTCCTGGATCTCATGACACCTTCAGGCAGGGCCTGTGGGCAAACCCAGTCTGCTCAGTGGATTGATTCCAAGTTCAATTTGCAAAGAAGGGGGACTAGAGAAACAGCTCACTTGGATGCTACTTTGCCATGTGTGCAACCCAGGTTCCAGCCTGGCCCCTACTGAATTAAAGGAATTAAAGAAAGCTCCAGTGCTTTAGTATCTCTGTCTTTGCCTCTGTCTGTTTCTCTATCTAAAAACAAAGTTGTGGTCATAAGCAGTGGCACACCTGGTTGAGTACACACATTACCATGCACCCAGGCTTAAGCCCCCACTGCCCACCTGCAGGGGTGACACTTCACGAACAGTGAAACAGGTCTGCAAATGCCTTTTTCTCTCCCTCTCTAACTTCCTTTCCCTCTCACTTCCTCTCTGTCCTACCAAATAAAATAGAAAGAAAAAAAAGGGGGTGGTGATGATGGCTACTGGGAGCAGCAGTGGATTTATAGTGCCAGCACCATGCCCCAGTGATAACCCTGATAGATATGACATGACATGACATGACACGACACGACACGACACGACATGACACAACATATAATATAATATAATATAATATAATATAATATAATATAATATAATATAATATAATATAATATAATATAATATAATATGGTGTCAAGATGGAGCCTGGGAACCTCGGAGAAACAGCTCATAGATAACATTTGGTTATACATCTCAAAATGCCCATCAGAGAGAGCCCAAGATACATGTAGACTGGGATGCTTTTATCACCATTAAGAAAAGAAGGAGGGGGAGTCTGGCGGTAGCATAGCGGGTTAAATGCACATGGCGCAAAGCGCAAGAACCAGCGTAAGGATCCCGGTTCGAGCCCCCAGCTCCCCACCTGCAGGGGAGTCGCTTCACAGGCGGTGAAGCAGGTCTGTAGGTGTCTCTCTTTCTCTCCCCCTCTCTGTCTTCCCCTCCTCTCTCCATTTCTCTCTGTCCTATCCAACAACAATGACATCAATAACTACAATAAAACAAGGGCAACAAAAGGGAATAATTAAATATTTTTTAAAAAGAAAAGAAGGAGGAGGAGGAGGAAGAATAGGAAAAGCAGGAGGGAGAGGAGAAGGAGAAGAAAGGAAAAGCAAAAATCAGAAGTTGTCAACACTGACTGCTTATTGGAACCATCTGGGCTGGTTTAAAAACACTGCACTGCCCTCCCCCCCCCCACCTCCAAACCAATTAGTCAGCATCTCTGGGATGAAGCCTGGAATCTCCAGGTTTTTCAGATGCCAGCGTTGGAGATCTTCTGCCTTAAAGTATCACTCAACAGCTCCCAGGGAACAAAGTGGGCTGTGCAGATGCTGACAAGGAAGCATGTTCCAACACAGATGGAGAGGTGGTTCAACTACAGCAAGTCATATCCTGGGAAGGTCAGAACTCCAACCATTTCAGTTGTTTTGCAGACTGCAAATAGAAGGAGGCTACAGAGTAGAGGACAGAACACTTGGTAACAGATAGATGGCCATGTAGCAGTTAATCAGTGTGGGGTACTGGGGGAAGTTACTGGACATTTCTGAGCCTCAGTGTCATCATCTATAAAATGGATCACTGGAGTACCACTGCTGTGGGTGAGGTTGCTTTGAAAATTAAAGTGAGAGAGGTGGGCGGTAGTGCAGTGGGTTAAGCACACATGTTGAAAAGTGCAAGGAACTGCATAAAGATCCCAGTCCAAGCTCTGGCTCCCCACCTGCAGGGGAGTCTCTTCACAGGTGGTGAAGCAGCTTTGCAGGTGTCTTCTTTCGCTCCCCCTCTCTGTCTTCCTCTCCTCTCTCCATTTCTCTCTGTCCTATCTAACAACTATGACATCAATAACAACAACAATAACTACAACAACAATAAAAAGGGAAAATAAAGAACATTTTAAAAAAGAAAATTAAAGTGAAGTGGATGAGTGTTCATCCCTAAAAATGAACACCCTCTTGACTGGCATGTGATTATCCAGATCACTTTAGATTACAAAAAAACCAATTCTGTATGTGAGATCCTAGGCTTCAGTCTCCAGTCACCATACAGGGAATCAGGGAAGCTTCACAAAAAATGGAGAAAAGCTGGGGTGTCTCTCCCTCTCTCTCTCTTCCTGTCTGTCTCAGCTTCTCTATCTTTCCTTTCTTCTTCTTCTTCTTCCTCTTCTTCTTCTTCTTCTTCTTCTTCTTCTTCTTCTTCTTCTTCTTCTTCTCCTTCTTCTCCTTCTCCTTCTCCTTCTCCTCCTCCTCCTCCTCCTCCTCCTTCTTTTCTCTCTCTCTCTCTCTCTCTCTCTGAGACAGAGTGCAGCACTGCTCCAACACTAGTGAAACTTCTCCCTTATAGGTAGGGATGGGGGTGGGGAATGTTTGACCTGGGTCCTCACAATGGTTAATGTGAGGTGAGACTCTACTGGATGAGTCATAACTGGACCTCTCCCCACCCCACCCCCACACACTCTTTCTCTCTTTGTAGAGAAAATCCACTGTGAATGCTGGAAGCAAGTAGATGCAGAACTCTAGTAATAAACTTGATGAGGGAAAAAAAGGAAAAAAGAGAGACTGGAAGAAGAGAGAGAGAGAGAAAGAGAGAGAGACCTACTATTCCTCTAACACAAAAGTTTGCAGTCTCATGAGGCCTTACTGTGGAAGAAACACCACTTTAGGTCCCTTAATACTCACATTGTCCCTTTTGGATGTAGAAAAAACTCTTCGGTCATAGGTTAATCATTCCCAGGTGAAGTGGGCTGGCAGTGGCTCAGGGGAAAGCCCAGGTCTTGGAAACAGTGGGGAATCTCACACCTCTGGGTCCCTTTAATTTCACATCCACCCTCAGCAGGACACACCTTTTCTGAAAGGCTAAGCTTTGTTGCTAGGATAGCATTTCCCCTTGCTTGGCCCCTGGCTTTCCTCAGAGAGACAGTAGGGTGTATGTCAGGATCGGAACTGTGCACTGGGGTGTGATCCTCCTGCAGCTCCTACCAATACCCACAGTGCCCAGTGGAGAAGGTGGAGGAGGATCTTGAGGGTAGGAGTGGACATTTAGGTGAAGCAGTTGGTGGTCAATGCACGACATTGACTCTTTCTGTCATTCACTCAAACCACCACATGTCCTCATGAATGCAATTGCTTCTCCAGCCTAGACTGACCCTAGCTCAATTTCCTCATCTGTAAAATGGGACAGAGCACCAGATGGAAGTATGATTCAGAGACCCTTTCAAGTCCCTCACTTCAGAGTCCTTTGGCCTACATTCCCATCTTAATGTAGGATGATGTCAAGCTCTGTTTGGAAAATTTCACAACAGGCCTTGGACCCATCTGGCTTTACTTCCACTGGGGATACACGTGGGACAAAGAAAGATGAAAGTCATGTGATAAAGGGAGGACCCCTTCCACCATACAGCAGTCTTTTTTGCCATCTCTGTTTCACCTCGACCCAGTGCAAGACTGGCTGGCAGGATGAGCCCAAATTGGGCCAAGTTTCTTGCTACAGGACCCCATCTGTACCTCACACCAGGTACTCAGGCTGCTGAGAGGAGTGGAGGGCCTGAACTGTGTGGCTGACTAGGGCCCAGCAGAGTATATCCTCCACCTACTGGGAATTCTCAGTCTGCAGCAGATGGTTTCGTCCAATAGAACAGCTTGTCCAGAGAGTATCACTCAGCTTCAGGGTACATTTGAGAGCAACTGTGTAGCAGGAGCTGCTGATTGCCATGATGAATGAATCCCTAAATGCATCCTTACATCATGGACTTGAGTGTTTGCAGTTAGCCTTGGAAGGAAGGAGTTGGGGGAGGACAGGGAGGGAAGCCTGCATCCCTCTCACTAGCCTCCCTTCCTTCCACCAAGACTTACCCAGCTCCAGCTGTGTCCAGGTTCTGTGCTGACTCAAGGATGAAGCTAACATAACCACAGGGAGCCACTAACAGAAAGAGCCATCAAGTGTGACTAGTCAGTCCTCTGGTGGTGGGAAGACCTTGGAGCCTCAGGCATCAAAGTCTTTTGCATAACTATTATGTTATTTCCCCAACACCCAGACCAAGCCTGTAGGAGATTCCAGAAAGGCTCATAGGACATGTCCACCAGGAGGAAGAGAGCTCTCTTGGCTGAGGAAACAGCTTGACAAAGGTTTAAAGGCATCAAAGGAAAACCCAAGAAAACACTGGGGCTGGAGTCCAGGATGCAGGTGGCACACAGCACCCAGGGCAGAGGTGGAGGATGGAGGTAGATAAAGCGGGGGATTGTGGGAGGAGATGAAGAGGAGCAGATGAAGGGTCTGAAGAGATAGCGCTGGAACAGCATTACTGCTGGCAAGGTGGCTCAGACTTTATTCTGAAGCTCCCAGGGATCAGAGGGTACAAGAGAAGACAGTTGATTGTAGAGCAAAGGACTGACTAGTAGCTGGGAAGTGTGGTGGAGGGTTCCTAGATTTTGCTTGCTTGCTCAACACAGCCTTTATTCACTTCTTCAAGACCACTTCTGGAGGGCCTGCTCATCCTTCTCTACGCCACAGGCTGGCTAGTCCCTCCATTGGCACATGCTCAGGCAGAAAAGGCACCCAGAAGAGTGTAATTGTGCTGGACAGTCTTCTTTGTGACAAGCACTGCTGCCCTCTAGTGAGGCCTGTGCACACTCTCTCTTGGGATCAGGCCTGTTCCTAAGACACTGAACTGCTCTTCAGACCTTCCCTCTGTCTGCCCCTCAAACAAAGGTTTCCGTTGCTTCCCAGGAAAAGGTGCAGCCTGGTGGCTAAGGGCAGGATGAGAACAGGGGTTGGGAGGGACACGGAGTGACTTGGACCTCTGCTATGGAAATAGGCAGCCCCAACATCAGTGAAGTACCACTGTAGGTAAAAACAAAACAAAACAAAAAACATTTTTTGCAGTTATGCAGGGAGGAGCTGTTTGACATTGATGGCAGAATTGAATACTCTGGAAGGTGCAAATGAGACAGACTGTAGTCAAAGCACAGTCAGGGATGAGGCGCAACCTTTCCTGAGTCCTGATCCATAAAGCGGACACTCCAGGATGCCAGCAGTGCCCCTGTTTGCTTTTGGAATCAAAGTGATATGGCTTTATAGAAGCTGGAAGAGAGGATTCCAGTGTCTTCAATCTTCTGGAAGAATTTTAAAAGTAGAGGTATTAGTTCTTCTTTGAAGGTTTTTTAGAAGTCGTTTGTCAATCTTTCATTTTTGGGAAGATTTTTGATAACTTGCAATTTCATTAGATGTGGTGGGCCTATTCATATTATCTACTTCCTCTTTACTTAGTTTTGGAAGTTGGTAGGTATCTAGGAAATTGTCCATTTCTTCCAGGTTCTCTAGGTTGGTGGTATATAGTTGTTCATAGAAGCCTTGCATGATATGTTGAATTTTGTTGTTGTCTGTTGTGATATCTCCTCTTTCATTTACAATCCGATTTGTTTGGTTCTTCTCCCTGTTTTGTTTTGTGGGTCTGGCTAAAGGTTTGTCGATTTTGTTCACTCTTTTGAAGAACCAACACTTCCTTTCGTTGATCTTTCCTATGGTTTTCTTATTTTCAATGTTATTTATTTCTGCCCTAACTTTAATGATATCTGTCCTTCTGGTTGCTTTAGGGTTCCTTCGTTATTTTTCTTCTAGGTCTTTAAGGTGTGCAATAAGGTTGTTTATTTGTGCTTTCTTTTGCTTCCTAATGTGTGCTTGTATGGCTAAGAAATTCCCTCTCAGTACTGTCTTAGCTGTGTCCCAATAATTTTGATAGTTTGTGTCTTCATTTTCATTGAACTCTCGAAAGACTTTGATTTCTTCCTTTCTTTTCTCTTTAACCCAGTAGTTGTTAAGAAGTATGCTGTTGAGCTTCCACATTTTGGGACTATTACTAATTTTTTGTTGATTGTTAAGTATTAGTTTAATTCCACTGTGGTCTGAGAAGATGCTTGGGATGATTTTGGTGCTCCTAAATTTGCTGATGTTGTCTTTGTGGCTTAACATATGGTTGATCCTTGAGAATGACCCATGTGGACTTGAATAGAATGTGTATAGATGAATAGATGAATGACTCTGAAAATGTCCAGTAGTTCTAGTTCATCTATCTCTTCATTTAGCTCCCTTTTGTCTTTATTGATTTTCTGCCTGGATGATCTGTCAAGTTGAGAGAGTGGGGTGTTGAAGTCCCCTACTATGATTGTGTTGCTGTTAATATATTGCTGTAGCTCTTTCAGTAGACGTTTGATGTATTTAGATGGCTTCTCATTGGGAGCATAGATGTTAATAATTGTTAAGTCCTCTTGATCGACTGATCCTCTGAGCATTAAGTACTGTCCATTCCTATCTTTTTTAATTTTGTCTATTTTAAAGTCTATCGTGTCAGATATGAGAATAGCTGTTCCCACCCTTTTTTGTGGGCCATTGGCCTGTATGACAGTTTTCCATCCTTTCACTTTGAGTCTGTGTTTGTCTTGTTGAGTTGGGTGGGTTTCCCGTAGACAGCATATTGTTGGGTTGTGTTTTCTGATGTATCTTCATACTCTGTGTCTTTTAATAGGTAAATTCAGGCCATTGACATTTACTGATATCAAAGATTGAAGATATTTTAACGTCATTCTTGTAGAGTTTTAGAGTGTTCTGATATATGGCCTATTTATGGTGGTCTGACTGTTTATAGGAGACCTTTCAGAACTTCTTTCAGGGCAGGCTTGGTGATAGTTGATTCCTTCAACTGTTGCTTGGCTGAGAAGGTTTGTATGCCTCCATCTAGTCTGAATGACAGTCTAGCAGGATACAGTATTCTTGGTTGAAAGCCTTTTTCATTGAGTACTAGATAGATATCTTGCCATTCTCTTCTGGCCTGTAGTGTTTGTGTGGAGAAGTCTGTTGTTAATCTTCTGGGTTTTCCTCTGTAGTTGACTCTGTTTTTCTCTTGCAGCCTTCAGGATCCTTTCTTTATCCTTCTTCCTTTCCATTCTAAATATGATGTGTCTTGGTGTCTTTAAGTCTGGGTTAATTCTGTTTGGGATCCTCTGGGCTTCTTGAACCTTTATGTCTTTTATGTTGTCTAGACTAGAGAAGTTTTCAGCTACTATTTCCTGAAGAATGATTTCTTCCTCTCCTTCTCTTTCTTCCTCTGGTAAGCCAATAATGTGTATATTGTTTCTTTTAAAGTCATCCCATAGGTCTCTGTTATTGTTTTCAGTATCTCTTAATCTCTTTTTGAGATTTCTTACTTCTTTTTTAATTTTCTCTAATTCGTCCTCGATCTTGATAATTCTGTCTTCAGCCTCATTTATTTTATTCTCTCTCCTCTCTACATCTGTTTTGTTACCCTGTTCTGATAATTTTTTAGCTTGTTCAGCTAGTTGTGTTCTTAGCTCAGCTATTTCAGCTTTCAGCTCTCTAATAACCTTGAGATAATTAATGTTTTCTTCCAGAGTCTCATTTGTTGTTTCTGCATTTCTGGTGACAATTCTTTCAAAACTCTTTATTCACTCCTGTGATTATTTCCTTAACTAGTGTTTGGATGTTGACCTCATTGTTTTGTGGTTCACCCTTTGGGGGGCTTTTAGCTGGACTCTTGTCTTGGTTCATTTCTCCAATATTTCATCTTGTTGGTTTAACCATTTTATATATTATGCTATGAGGTCCCTCTCTCAGGGCTTTTCAGATTAGTGATCACTCTTGCCTAGATTGACTTGTGTCTAAGTAAGGCAATTAAAATGTTCATAGTTGTGAAAGTTAACAGTTGTTTCAATAGTATTTTAATCCCTGATTCGGAGCTCAGTGGCTTAAAAGCCTCTTTGGGGCTTTTTCTTCCCTGTAGGCTATGGGAGCCTGAGGGCTTTTAAACTATAAGTAGGCTTCTTAGCTTAATCACTGACAGCTGACCAAGAGATAAAACGAGGTGTGGCAGAGATAATCCAGTGGTTATGCAAAGAGCCTTTCACAGCCCCACTGATATGCCACTGAGGTATAGGTCTTCTCCTGAGTTTCCCGGTTAGTTCTCTGTCCCCTGGTATAAGCACAGGGCCTCCCTGCCACTGCTCCAGATTCTGAGGGTAGTAGTAATGGAGACTCAGAGTTGCACTTGGTGAGTCCCAGGGTAGTTGTCTCCTCTCCTCAGCCGTCCCCTTGTTGGTGAAACAGACTGGAGATGGTACCTCAACTGATAAACTGCCTGACTGTTACCATTCACCCAATCTCTCCCTAGGCCCCTCTCTGTCCACCAGCCACACGTGTTTGCACTCACTGATGATCTGGTGGGTTACTGAAGTCATTCTAGTCCTGTCCTGTTTTGGTCCCAGGTGGTCTCCTTTGGTATTCCTAGATGAAGCAGGAGAGGAGAGGAGAGCAGAATCAATAATTTTTAATTCAAAAAAATTTCTGCTAGCTGCCAATGAAATGGCCCAGTGAGTAGAGTGTTGAACTTACATCTGTGAGGCTACAGGTTCAGTCCCCACATATTCCAGAGCAGGGCAGAGGAGTGCTCTAGTCTCTCTTTCTTATAAAATAAATAGATCTTTTAAAAACAAATCTGTGCTAGGATATTTATTGAGGTTGCACTAACTCTAGTTATATCAATATGTAGAAAACTGGCATCTTCAAAATATTGTATCTCAATTCTTGAACATACAAATTTTCTTATTTAAGTCTTCTTAAGTATCTCTCATCGATACCTTAAGTTTTCAATATATAACTTTATATACTCTGCTTTCTCTTCAGATCAATTAATCTTTCACCTTTTCATTGTGTAATATTTGCATGTCTGTCATTAAATTTGTTTTTCAGAAGTTGATTTTTGATGCTTCTGTGACTGTTTGCATAATTTCCAATGGTATGTTTTCTAGATAGTTAACATGTATTATAAAAACATCTAGAAACTTTGCTAAATTCACTTATTAATTCCAGTAGCTCGGTTGAAGATTCTTCTTAATTTTTGTATACCCATATATCTGTGAAAATAAATAAAAATATTATGCTAGCTATACCTTTTAATTTTATTGAGGTTTAATAGATGATTACAGTATAGTTGCTGACACATGTTGTAGGGTTGTTGTAGATAATCTTTACTGACCTGAAAAATTTCCACTATATTTCCAGTTTACTGAGCACTTTTAATTTTTTATGAACATCTGGTAAATTTTATCAAATGTCTTTGGGGTCTGTTGATTTGATTTTCTTTTTATTCTATCAATGTGTTGAAATATATTGACTTTCAAATGTTAAAGAAAATTTGAATTTCTAGAAGAAATCCAAATATATTATGAATCTTTTGCTTTTTAAAAGATTTTTTTGATATTTATTTATTCCCTTTTGTTGCCCTTGTTGTTTTATTGTTGTAGTTGTTATTGATGTCATTGTTGTTGGATAGGACAGAGAGAAATGGAGAGAGGAAGGGAAGATAGAGAGGGGGAGAGAAAGACAGATACCTGCAGACCTGCTTCACTGCTTGTGAAGTGACTCCCCTGCAGGTAGGGAGCCAGGGGCTTGAACCCGGATCCTTATGCCGGTCCTTGCACTTTGCACCACCTGTACTTAACCCGCTGTGCTACCACCTGACGCCTGTATTATGCATTTTGCCTGTTACTGAATTTGCTTGGCTAATAGTTGGTTGGACTCTACAACCAATGTGTTCAAGAAGGATAATGACCTAAAATTTTCTCATGATGTCATTGGGAGGACTGGTAATCAGGACCATGCCAGCCTTGATATTTTAATATAATAAATTTGGAAGTGTTCCCTTTGTTACTACTGCCAAAAATCTGTGTATTTATTTATTACTTCCTTAAATGATTGTTCAGTGACATCATCTAAGCCAAGAATTTTCTTTTTTTTTCCCCTTTGCCACTAGGGTTATCACTTGGGCTTGGTGCCTGCATAACTATACCACTCCTGGTGGCTTTTTTTTTTAAATAGAATGTAAGGAACAGAAAGGAAAGAGATGCAGAGAATAGGAGAGACACCTGCAGCATTGCTCCACTATTTATGAAGCTTCCTCCTACAAGCAGGAAACCCAGGTCCTTGTGCATTATTATGTGTGTTCCACCAAGAGTTTTCTTTATCAGGAAGCTTTTAATTATATTTTTAGTTAACCATTAGAAAAAGCACTCACTCTTAGTGAGTTGAATGTTAGAAGGATTTGTCCATGAATTTATGAACTTTGTTAAACTCAAACTTATTTGCATAAACTTGCTCATAATATTGCCTTTTTAATGTGTAATAGGACCTATGGTAAGGTCTCCTTTTTTCCTGATACCAATAAACTTCATTTTATCCTCTTGTTTTCTTTATTAGTTGTTAGTTCCTTAGACAAGCTATTAGTATTCACAGAAATAACTTTTTTGGCTTGTGGATATTTCTGCTGTGTGCCAGCCAAATATTTCATTGGTCCCTTGTGCAATTTCTTTTATTCTCTCTCTTTTCTTTGGGTTTGGTATGCTATCATTTTTTCTTTTTTATTATCTTTACTTATTAACTGGTTATTAATATAGAGACAGCTATAAATTGAGTGGGAAAGGGGTGATAGAAAGGGAGGGAGAGGGACAGAGAGAGGCCTGCAGCACTTCTTCACCACTTGCAGAGCTTTTCCCCTGCAGGTGTGGACCGGGGGCTTAAACCTTGTACACTGTAACATGTACTCTCAGCCAGCTGTGCCACCACCCATCCCCTATTCTATCATTTTTCTAACTTGGATAATTGATGTTCAACCTCCCTTCTTTTCTAAAGAATTCAGGCCTAGACCTCATAAACCTAATACTGGTTTGGATACAACAAATGACACTTAATGCTTTAACAACTGGAAGAAAGGCTAAGCTCATTAGATAAAGAAGGGACTAAAAAAGCAGGGTAAGGTCAAGAGACTGACAAACTTAAAGATGGCTTTTCTGGTCAATAACAGACCACCACTAGGAGTCTTAGTCATAGATATGATGGGCCTAGACCTCTAATAGATCCCTCTCTCCACCATCACTGGTCCCTTCTACCAGGAATATCATAATAAGCCCTCTTGTGGGATTCCAGGGCCTGGCCTTCACTAAAAAGTAGCATTGGTAGGGACTGCCCCACTCTCCAAAGGGAGGTTGGGTCATTTCACTCTGCCACTTGAGGAAGACTGGTTCTGAAATGAGTGCAGCCTAGAATGTTCCTAGCTGTGACCACAAACTGTGAGCGCAGACTGACAGGGACTCAGAAGTTATGTAGTCTCCTGTGCTAAATATGAATAAATATGGTTCAGATTGATGAGGTAAACTGTCAGGTGTATTTATATATTTTCTTCAAGTTTGAGAGATACTCTCTACCCTAATCCAATTTACCAGCCCTGTTCTCAACTCTCTAACACAATCTTCCCAGACAATATTTTTAGTATTAAAATATGTTAGCCATCAAGCTCAAGCAAAAATTACTAAAGTCATGGGTCCCTAAGAACATACCTAAAAGAGACTACTAGCTTCTTTCCACCCTGAAATTCCTACTCTCCTCTGCTTTATTCCTCTTTTTTGCTTCCTATTTATTATACATTTTTCCATGCTTTATATCTTACTGCCTTTCATCCACCAAGTTGCAGACACTACTATGACTCCATCCTGATGTCTGTGGGCAGAAGACCTCGCCAATGTGCCCTAGGACCTCACCTCTCAAGAGCCCTACCCCACTTGGGAAAGATAAAAATAGGCTAAGGGTATGAATTGACCTGACAACACCCATGTTCAGTGAAGAAGCAGTTACAAAAGCCAGAACTTCCACCCTGTACACCTCATAAAGAATTTCAGTCTATACTTCCAGAGAAGGAGAAATGTTAGGAGAAGATGACCAGATGGCTCTGAACTCCATTCCATCAGAACCCGAAGAGAAAAAAAGGAAGTACATTTAGAGATAGTAATAGGTGTAGGTGTGACTTAGAAAGGAAGAGAAGATAGGATCATAGGAAAAAATAGGCCAATCTCTCTCTCTCTTCATATATATATATATATATATATATATATATATCCCTTGACTTAATTGTACAATTCCATATATATATATGAAATTCATGTATATATATATGTATATATATACATATACATATATATATATATATATATATATGTAGAGAGAGAGAGAGAGAGAGAGAGAGAGAGAGAGAAATAATAGTAAACTCATATATGTGACCTTGGGAGAACTACTGCAGTTTTCAATGGAGGAATGGGACAAGAACTCTGGTAGTGGGAATGGTATAGAATTATACCCCCACTATCTTATAATTTCATAGATCAATATTAAATCATTAATATAATTTTTAAAAAGAATTCAGGCCTATTAATTTCTCTTAAAGCACAGCTTGCTTATGCATTAAACTTGCAACATTGTTCATTTCATAATATTTATAATCTCTGTTTCTCTTGTTTTGCTGTTAAATGAATGCAATATGATGTCTTCCTGCTTTAATCATAATAAAATATTTCTTATCATTTCTACAGCTGCTTCCTTCCTTAAAACTCACTTTATTAGGCTTCTGTTTTGCTTTTTTTTGGAGGTGGGGTGGGTGATATTTCTCTTGTTTTATGTATTTGTTTTATTTTGCTTTGTTTGTTTTGCCTTTGGAGTCTCATGCATAAATAATTCCACAGCTCCTAGTGGACATTTTTTTTTCATTTTAATTTCAGATAGAAAAAAGGCAGAGAGGGAGAAGCAGAACTAGAAGGAGAGACACCACAGCACCATTCCACCATTCATGGAGTTCTCCTAGGTTATGGTGGTGCTCAGGGCTCAAACCCAAATCTTCATGCATGGTAGTGTGTTCTACTGGGTGAGCTATCTCTCAACGCTAGGAGCTTAGTTTTTAAAGAGATACATTTTATTTTTGTAAACAATTTCACAATCTTAGCCTTTTATTTGAAAGTAGTGCCCATGGTACATCCCGTGAGTACCCATTCATTGGGGAAACTGACGATCCTTCCTAGCCGACTGAATCCACATGGATCCCAGTCACTTTCAAAGCCACTAACTGGCTACCGAAGAAGGGCAAACGCTAGAAGAAGATTTGAAAGAAGCCCAATAGCAGAGAGTAGAATGGTGGTTACCAGATGCTGGGGTGGGGGTGAGGGTATGACAAAAGAAAGACTTTCGATGAGAGTGTAAAATTCCTATTATGGACAAGTAAGTTCTGGATACCTATGTACAATATAGAGATTATAATAAAAAGTAATGTATTGGATAATTAAATTTTCTGAGAGATTAAATCTCAAATGGAAGTTGATTAATATGTCAGCTCATGTAAATATATATATCAAAACAGAACAGAACATAAACTATCTGATAAACAGTATTTGTCCCCAAAAAGAATTCACTCAACTGTCTTCAAGTTTCATAGTTTTATTCAAAATTCAGTTGAAGAGAGAGGCAGGCTGGGAGTATGGATCGACCAGTCAATGCCCATGTTCAGCAGGAAAGCAATTACAGAAGCCAGACCTTCCACCTGCTGCATCCCACAATGACCTTGGGTCCATACTCCCAGAGGGTTAAAGAATAGCAAAGCTATCAGGGGAGGGGATGGGATACAGAGGTCTGGTGCTGGGAACTATGTGGAGTTGTACCCCTCTTATCCTATGGTTTTGTGAATGTCTCCTTTTTAAAATAAATTAATTAAATAAAAACTAATAAAATAAACTTTTCTTGGTACAAAAAAAAGTCAGTTGAAAGTCTTCTTTCAACTTAGAAAGGTCTTTTTTTTTCTATTTGAGGCTTAAATTGAAACCTTAAGCTTTAAGATTTCTTTGCTTTCAGCTCTCAAAAGTTAAAGCTATATCAATGTGTTATTCTATTTATATTTGCCT
Source organism: Erinaceus europaeus (assembly GCF_950295315.1). Taxonomy (NCBI): domain Eukaryota; kingdom Metazoa; phylum Chordata; class Mammalia; order Eulipotyphla; family Erinaceidae; genus Erinaceus; species Erinaceus europaeus. The sequence goes on along the minus strand of NC_080171.1, from coordinate 82,690,763 downwards.
TGCTTCACTTATATATTTCATCCACTATTTCAACAAATACTGAAATTCATTATCACTATCCCTTTTTTCTTTACTTTTTAATTTTTTTTTAAAAAATTATTATCTTTATTTATTTATTAGATAGAGATTTAGTTAGAAATGGAGAAGGGGGGGGGAGTCAGGCTGTAGCGCAGCGGGTTAAGCGCAGCTGGCACTAAGCTCAAGGACCGGCGTCAGGATCCCGGTTCGAGCCCCCGGTTCCCCACCTGCAGGCAGGTCCCTTCACAGGTGGTGAAGCAGGTCTGCAGGTGTCTGTCTTTCTCTCCCCCTCTCTGTCTTCCCCTCCTCTCTCCATTTCTCTCTGTCCTTTCCAACAACAACGACATCAATAATAACTACAACAATAAAACAACAAGGGCAACAAAAGGGAATAAATAAATAGAATAAAATAAAATATTTAAAAAATAAAGAAATGGAGAAAGGGGAGATAGAGAGGGAGAGAGACAGAGAGACACCTGCAGCCCTGCTTCACCACTTGCAAAGCTTTCGCCTTGCAGGTGGGGACCTGGGGCTCAAACCTAGATCCTTGAGCATTGTAGCATGTGCACTCAACCAGATGTGCCACTATCTGGCCCCTTATTTTCTCTTCCTTCCTTCCTTCCTTCCTTCCTTCCTTCCTTTCTTTCTTTCTTTCTTTCTTTCTTTCTTTCTTTTTTAATCTGAGTTTCTATCTTTATTCACCTGGATCACTTCAGTGGTCTGCTAACTGTAGAGCTCTTTACCTTGATGGTGAATAGATTTTTTAAAACATGGAGCCAGAAGGATATATATATTTTTTTATTAATTTGTATTTGATAGAGAAATAAGAAGGAAGAAAGACTGAGAGGCAGAGGGAGATGGAGAAACACCTGCATCACTGCTTTACTACTACCTCCTACAGGTGGCTGTTAGAGGTAGTAGTTTTTAAAGTTCTTTTTATGCAATAGTTTTAGAAGCTCTTTTTAAATTTAGTTTCTTATAGTGTGAGATGGAAAATCCCTTGCCCTTTCCCCCTGACCATAGGACTTAATCAGTAAACCACAAGCTGTTTACCAAGACCCTGCATGCAGGCGAGGTTTATCAGGACCTTTGCACAGGAAACTGTTTACCAGAAGGTTACAGCCGATGACAGGGGGTAACAGGGGGATGTAGTGACCATACCCTGGCTAAGTTTTATTGGTTGTGTGAGCTCGCAATGTTTAAAATTAGCCCGCGTTTTGCTTTGAATGGACCCCGCTTTCTGCCTGGTTTGAAATTATTGGATTCCGCGTTTTCTATAGCATATTATTGGATATAGGTTGATAAGGTGATGTGTTCCCCCCTCCCTGAGTGTATTCTGAAATCCTATAAATTGTGTGGTTTGAGCCTTGTTCAGGGTCAAGCCTGGTGGACTGCTGTCAGTCACCTCTCGACCCGGATTCGAATTCGTGAATAAACATCTTTGCTTTCTTGCAGTGGACGGTGGTTTGATTTTTGCTTGCTAACAGTGGCGACCAGGGTCTTTGCACGTGGTAACTTGTTGCTTAACCAGGTGCACCACCACCTGGCCCCAGAAGGATACTTTTAAAATATAGGCTAGAAATCAGAACTCTCCTGGACTCTCCTTTCCACCCAGAGTAAAAGTCCTTAGAGCATGCATTATTAAAGGGAGCTGTCCCTAGAGCTTCTATCCTCATATGTGTTTGGAGAAGAGGAATTTGCAAAAATATTAAAAGAATAAGGACTGAGTGGTGGTGCACCTGGTAAAGCACACCTATTACCATGCATGAGGATCTGGGTTCTCACCCCCTGTCCCCACCTACTGTGGGGAAGCTTCATAAGAAGCAAAGCAGAGCTGCAGGTGTCTTTTTTCCTCTCTCCCTCTTCCCCCTCCATTTTCTCTCTGTTTCTTTTATTTCCATAAAGAAAAAGAAATGCAGAAAGAAAGAAAGAAAGAGAAAGAAAGAAAGGGCAAGGTACTAGGAGCAGTGGAGTCCTTGTGCCACAATAACCTTAACAGCAAAAACAACAACAGCAACAACAAGAAAAAATCAGAGTTCATGCAGAAATAGGATGGTAAAGGGTAGACCTTTCTAAGATTTTCAGAATCATCTTCCCAAGATGTCACACATTGACATATGGATTATTTCAAACTGAGGCCAATTAAGATTCAAAAAACTCAAAGGAAAATTTTACTATTACTTTAATTAACACACACACACGGCTCTATTTTTGTAGAAGCAGTTTTAAAACCTGCATCCATTTATATGATACAACTTTGGCCTTTTCGCCTTCAAATCTTTCTGATACTAACTTGATTTCAGGCAGCCTAAGAAGAAACTATAGGGTAGGAGTAAATTTCCTTTCTCTTTCCTGCAGTGACAGTAATTGTAATCATGCCAGACTGATGGTGTAACTTCTCTATTTGTAATTCTTCACTGACTTCCTGGTTCCTTCAGTAGTGAATCCAGATTCATGAGCTTGGTCTAGTCTAAATCTCCTTCACATATCACAAGTGTCTCACCAACTCCACTCATCCTTGAACTCCTTCTATCCCCACCCCTACCCCCAGTCTCTGCATTCTTTCTTCTTCTCTCATTAATGGGATTAAGAGCTGGGAAGAGTATGATCTACCTATGGCAGACTGGAGCCTGCCCCACCCACATATCCACATACATCTCCCCTGCTCTCACGTGCAAGACCAGGAGCAGGTTAAACAACTACCCAGCCTTGGAGCAGTCTTGGCATTAGAAAGGCAGGTGGTCCAATGTTTAACTAGATGCTTCAGAGCCTGTTGCCAGCTCAAGAACTCATTTTAGCCAGGTTCTCCCAGAGCTGAGAACTGGGGCTTTCCCAAGAAGCTAGAGTTGGTGGGAGAAAGAAGGGGGAAAGACTGCCAAGCTAGAGGAGTTATGCTATTAGGAAAAGTTACCGAGGCCAGGATTGCTGTGTAGCTTTATACTCATTGTGCACAGAGAAGGCTTGTCAGTGTGTTCTTTCCTGATAGCACTGGGCAAGAGTGTGGACTCTTCAGATTCCAGAACCTCTTAACTGGGGGTATCCTAGCTTGGGGAAAAAGTAGGGATGGATACCCCTAGCTGGGGGGAAAGACACTCTCCTCTGCAAAAGGCAGAAGTAAGGGCTGGGTAAATCTTTAGCTAGCTAACTCTGGGCAGGCCCTAGCCTTTCCGGATGGATGACTGCCTGTGAAGGGGGGGGTCTGGGTGGGGCTTGGGAGTGGGTATAAAGTGTATATAGCCAGTCCTAGTTTGTGGAGAAGGGAGGGGACTTGGGGAAGGAAGAGAACGAGGTTTGGGAGGAGCTAGCTTCGTGTGCAAAGCCTAACATGGAGGAACGCGGGTCCCCTGACGGGTAAGCAGAGATTCTGGGAGGTTCCAGGAGCCGATGGGCCCAGGGAAGGTAACTGACTGGTCCTGCTGCCACAGGGACCCTGAGCTGAACCTGGACCAGGGGCCGGAAGGATTGGAAACGCCCATTCAGGTGGTGCTCAGGTCAGTTTAAGTGTGCCTGAAGGCGCCCAAATGAGGGAGGGACTGAGGGATAGTTGGATACAGATGGTCCATCAACCCTCCTGTTGAATGCCAGGGTGCGCCCTATGAGCACCGCCGAGCTACGCCGAGGGGAACAAAGCGCGCTGCGCTGCTCGGGAACCCGCACTTTGCACGTGAGGACCCCTTCCCACCCATCCGCTACACCCACCCAAAAGAAACCTAGCCTGAGAGCACCAGACCTGAACCCCCACAAGAGTTACCCTAGAGGGACCTGAAGGTGCCACCCCAGAGGCCCCTCCATCAGAGGCCCCGCCCTCTGCAGGATGCCCCCCGGGTAGCGCTTCCCCGGAGACCCGCCCCTTCTCCGCCCCTCCCCCAGGTGAGACCCCCAGGTGGGGCCCAGGACGTGGTCTTCCGCTTTTCTGCTGTGCTGGACGCCAGCCGCACACAAGAGGACGTGTTCCAGGCCTGCGGTGTGCGGCGCCTGGGAGAGCTAGCCCTGCGAGGGTGAGTACGGCCGGCCGCAGATCCCCTCTGCACCCCACTCCCCACCCCCAGCTGCTGGACCATCGCCAGCCTGGCTCTCTGCCAGGGGCCAGTCACACCAACCCTGCTGCCCACAGCTTCTCCTGCACGGTCTTCACCTTTGGCCAGACAGGCTCGGGGAAGACCTACACCCTGACTGGACCTCGCCCGCAGGTGGGCTCATTGTTGATGGGGACCCCGAGGGCTGGGGGTGGGGGTAAGGGGCGGCTGGAAGCCTTGGGGAGCCCAGGCAGCTCAGACTCCCAGAAGGAAGAAGCTTGGACAGTGCAGATTAGCTTCATTTATTCGCAGTGAAACCAAAGACCAGAAAGATAAAGGGACTCGCCCAGGATGCGGGTCAGATTATTTCCCCTTTACTTACCAGCTCTAGGTTTCTTCATCTGTCAAATGGAGGTGTTAGTACTGACTGTGAAGATTAAGTGAGATGTAGGGGGGCTGGGCACAGCTCCTGGTGCATTGTAAAGCTTTATAGGGGCAGAGTTATTATTATGGTGGTAGTAGTAATGGTGGTGGTGAGGGTGGCCTAGCCCCAAACTCAGCTGTTTCTGCCTTCAGGGTGAGGGAGTGCCTGTTCCCCCTAGCCTGGCTGGCATCATGCAGAGGACCTTCACCTGGCTGCTAGAGCAGGTCCAGCACCTTGGCACCCCCACCACTCTTCATGCTTCCTACCTGGAGATCTACAATGAGAAGGTAGGGCCTGAGATGGACAAACAGTTTACAAAGAGAACTCTTTTTTTCCAAGGAGTCCAGGCCAAGGGGAAGAAGAGGGGGTGGCACAGTGGAAGGTGACATGTTATCAGTAGGGTCAGGGAACATAGACTTAGAAAGTTCTTCCCTTTTCCTCTATTCTCATCTCCCAGGTTCGAGACTTGCTAAGCTCAGGCTCTCCCCGGCCCCTCCCTGTTCGCTGGAACAAGACCAGGGGCTTCTATGTGGAGCAGCTGCGGGTAGTGGAATTTGGGAGTCTAGGGGCTCTGATGGAACTTCTGCAAATGGGTGAGTGCTCCTCAGAGGAGCTTCCAAAAGGTAGTGGGGACATCATTCCTCAGGGTTCTAAGGGTCCCTGGCTGGAGCTGTGGCTTCAGACATGATTCAGATATGAGGCTTCCCATCTTCTCTCACTGCCTGTTTCTCTCTCCCCCTCTACACAGCAACAGTGGAGCTGTTCCAAAAGGTGTCCTTCTGCTGAATCCCACTCAGCTTCCTTTCACTTCTTGGAGCTAGAACCAGACCCAACAGCTCATCATCCCTGAACCAGCACCCACTTTTGGCCACTGTGCCTTTGCATAGGCCAGACCCTCTGCTTGGGTGCCTTTACTGCATTTTTCTTACTCTGGATCTCCCTATCTTGAAAACAAAGTGAAATATCACATATATTATATGAAGTCCTAGTTCCAAAGTTTAAAACAGAATAAGAGTGACCAGCTGTTCTTCCAGTGAGGTCTGGCTCCCGAAGTTTTTTCTCTCTAGGTCTCAGTCGTCGAAGGAGCTCAGCTCACACTCTGAACCAGACCTCTAGCCGTAGCCATGCCCTGCTTACACTCTACATCAACCACCACACTGTGAGTGTCCCAGCCTCAGGGAGGAGCTGTCCTGGGCCCTCCAGTGTGAGGCAGCCTCTGGATGCGTAACAACACAACTTGGGTGTGCAGCATAATTGCTAATGGAAGCCCTTGACCTTGATTTTGAGGGCTACAGCCCCTCCCAAGCTTCCATCAAGGCCTGATCACTCCCACTCCAGCAGATGTCTCATATGGACCCCAGAGTGCCCCCTGCTGGGGGGAAGCTGTGCTTTGTGGATCTGGCGGGCAGTGAGAAGGTGGCAGCCACTGGATCCCGAGGGGAGCTGATGCTTGAGGCTAACAGCATCAACCGCAGCCTGCTGGCCCTGGGTGAGACCTGGAGGCCACCTGTGTGATTCCTTGAGTCTATCCTCTGGGCGTGACTCTCTACAATGTGGTGACCAGAGGAGTTGCAGTGAGTAGAGGGCAATTAAAGAACCTCAGGCCTCAACTGAGTCAGAGTTGAGATTAGAGCTGACCTGTTAATGACAGGATTATAGTTGGATAAAGTAGGGTCAAGTTCATGATCAGAATTGGAGATGAACTGGAATATGATTCAGGATTTAGCCAGGATCCCAATGGACGCCGTGATTTGACCAGAGTTAAGATTTGATGTGGGGTTTTGCTTGGCCTTTGGTCAGAGCTTTGCGCTGACTCAAGCCTCTCAGAACATTATGGATTGTAAACTCTTTATTAAAAACATCTTAATTTGAGAGGTATATAGCCTTAAATGTAGCCTGTCCATTACACAGCTAGAAAGAGTGAGGCCCAATAAGGGCAAGACAATTATATTATCTTTTCATTGGGCCTTGTCCTGAAGTTGGGTCCATGGTCTCTTCTATGACACCAATAGGGGAGATGTTCAGAAAATAATTCTCTATTCAGTCCATTACCCAGACATTGCCTTACTCCTCCCTGGTGGGCACTGGGGACCAGGCATGGACAGGACCATCTCTGTCCACCATGGATCCCAGTCCACCTGAGTGATGGGATTATGTGCAAGGAAGGATTTGTGAGTCACACAAGCCTGGCTGGAAAGCCCAGTTCTTCAACTGAGTGGCCTTCAACTGTGATTGTGACCTTGCTGTGCCCTACTCTCCCCACCCAGGTCACTGTATCTCCCTGCTGCTGGACCCACATCGGAAACAGAGCCACATCCCCTTCCGGGACAGCAAGCTCACCAAGTTGCTGGCGGACTCACTGGGGGGGCGTGGGGTCACCCTCATGGTACCTGATGGGTGGGCAGGGAGGTATAAGCCCTGAGGGAGGGGTTCCTAGAAAGAACCACTCAGGGATGGTCTTTCCCAGGTGGCCTGCGTGTCCCCTTCAGTCCAGTGCCTTCCTGAGACCCTTAGCACCCTGCGTTATGCAAGCCGAGCTCAGCGGGTCACCACACGGCCACAGCCCCCCAAGGTGACTAGAGGGAGACAAAGACAGTATGGCACTGAATCAGAGTTGAGATTAGAGCTGACCTGTTAATGACAGGGTCATAGTTGGATAAAGTGGGGTCAAATTCATGGTTAGGGTTGAAGTTTGACTTGGAATATGATTCAGGATTTAGCCAGGATCCCAATGGATGCTGTGAGTTTTTAAATTAATTAATTAATTAATTTAAAAAAGGAGACATTAACAAAACCGTAGCATAGAAGGGGTACAACTCCACACAATTCCCACCACCAGATCTCCATATCCCATCCCCTCCCCTGATAGCTTTCCCATTCTCTATCCCTCTGGGAGTATGGACCCAGGGTCATTGTGGGTTGCAGAAGGTGGAAGGTCTGGCTTCTGTGATTGCTTCCCCACAGGATGCTGTGATTTGACTTAAGATTTGATGTGGGGTTTTGCTTGGCTTTAGGTCTGAATAGACCTGACTTTGGGCTAGACTTGGAGTGGGGTCCAGCTTAGAATGGGCCTTTCAGCTAGTAGCTAAGGCCATAGGATAGTGTGATACAGTCAGGACAAGGCTCCCTGTCCCAATGAGGTGCTGCTGTGCTGGGTATGGTCTTGCATTTGGACTAGAGTTTAGGCTCTCCCCTACTCCAGAAGTTCTTGTTCAGCATATAGTCTGCACAGCCTTTTGTGGCAGCTCTGAGCCTCTTTCTCTGCAGTCTCCCGCAATCAAGCCGACCCAGTGTTTGGAGACTGAGATACTGCAGCTCCAAGAGGAGAACCGGCGTCTGCGGTCTCAACTGGTACAAATAGACCCCAAGGGTATGAACTCTCTAGGATCTGGGCTATAGGGTATGGATAACATCTGGGGCTCCTGTGCATCCTGTTGCCTCCCTTTCCTGCAGCCTCAGGACTCAGCAGGGCCCGGGTGGCCTGGGTCCAGCGGAATCTTTATGGGATGCTGCAAGAGTTCATGCTGGAGAATGAGAGGCTCAGGTGGGGCCCTGGCTCATCTGGGAACACCCTGTACACCACACCCCTCACAGCTGGTCCACTTCTGTACTGCTTCCCAGTCCTTTGCTCCCTTTCTGTCCCCGTCTTCCCTTCAGGGCTCCTGCTATACATGTGATGAGGAGGGGCTGGCTGATAACCCCCATACCCTCACCCCAGTACCCACCTCCTATTACATTGCTGGGCTTGCTCTTCCCAGGAGAGAAAAGAGCCAGCTGCAGAGTAGCCAGGATGTGGCCCAGGGTGAGCAGCGCCTGCTGGCCCAGAAGGTCCAAGAGCTGGAGCGGTAAGCATGGCCACAGGCCTGAAACAGCTCCTGGGTGGATGTTGGTGGTGGTGGTGGGGGGCAGCTTCATGCAGTGGCTAAGACCATGGCCTCTGGGGTTAATAATTTCTAATTTTTTAAGTTATATTTATTTATTTTCCCTTTTTGTTGCCCTTGTTTTTTTATTGTTGTTGTAGTTATTGTTGTTGTTATTGATGTCATCGTTATTAGATAGGACAGAGAGAAATGGAGAGAGGAGAGGAAGACAGAGAGGGGGAGAGAAAGATAGACACCTGCAGACCTGCTTCACCGCCTGTGAAGCAACTCCCCTGCAGGTGGGAGCCAGGGGCTCGAACCGAGACCATTATGCTGGTCCTTGTGCTTTGCACCACATGCGCTTAACTCGCTGTGCTACCGCCCAGCTCCCCCATAATTTCTTTACCCAGTCATCTGTCCGTGGGCATTTAGGCTGTTTCCATATTTTTGGCTCTAATAGGGTGGTTTTAAAGAGTAGAACAAAGGTAGGAAGCATTGAGACCGGACACCAGTGAAGGTGTCCTCACTATTCAAAAGTAGATCACTCCTATGCAATATGATTTATGTTACTTGGTGGTGGGATTCTTGGAGTATTTTTTACCATTAATTTATATGGAAAAATTCTGACCATTGCAAGATACCTCAAATAATCTATGAATCATACCACATGGGAACATCCTCCTTTCAGATAGTGGGAGACACTTTTAGGTACAACTTGAAAGTTTACTTCAGAGGGGAACTTGGGGGCTAGTCCAGTGGTAGAGTTGAAAACTGTAGGTACAGATTCCATTATTCTTTCCAGGCGCCTCCTCAGCTCCTGCTCCCACCAGGCAGGCCCTGGCCCAGCCCTACCATGTCCCTGTGTGATGGTGCCACCTCCCCTCTGCCATGTAAGTCTCTGTCCCACCTGGGGTTGGGGATAGGGACATCATAGAGCCTATGATGTGTCATTTCCATCCACCATCCCAGGGACTTGCCCAGAACTTCACTGGGGCTTTGCATCTACATGATGACAAATCTCCCAGTGGATATTTGTTTTTTCCTTTTCAATCACAGATGGAAACAGAGATGGGGAGAGACAGAGCAGGCAAGAGTGAGAGGAGAGAGAGAGAAGTAGAGATCCCACAGCACTGTTCTACCATTTTCTCCCATGTAGTATCAGGGTCTTGAATCCAGGTCCTTACATATGGTGAAGTATACACTGTACTGGCTGAGCTATCTCCTGGATCCAACTGTCCTCTTATAGGCTCTGCCACCCCTCTGTTCCTGCCCCTGTTGCCACCTCTGCCCCCTGTGCCGTGCACCTCTGGGCCACTGGGCCTGCCTGTGGAGGGAGCGCCACCTGCCCCAGGTAAGAGAGGCCACCAAGAAGGGGGAGGATAGGCAGGAGACCTGAAGACCTTGATCTGGGGAGCTGGCAGTTCATGGGGCTCTGATGCTCCAGGGTCCCTGGCAGTATCATTTGGGATTCCCCACCGTCTTTAAGCAACGCTGTCTGCAATCCATTATCTTGCACAGCTGTTGCTTTATACAGCTACTTATGCATGTGTTTATATTCCCTTCTAGTAACCCCCCCCAACTTCCCAGTGTATGACAGCTTCAGTCTGGGCACTGAGACTTGAGACCTAGAGCAGACATCATTCCTGCTGTGGGAACTTTTGATTCTCCAGAGAGGATATGGAAGAAAGCACCTGAGTTCCTGCCTCTTGCTTCCAACTGATATTCTTGGTGCCCTGTGGGGTGGGCTTAGCAGAGATGGCAGTGTCAATTGGCACCTGGGAAGTGGGGTGCAAAGAGGGAGGGTTAAGGTCATAAGGCTCTGGTCTCTTCTGTAGGTGTGTGACCCTCAGGCCCCAGGTAGTGCACCACTGTCTGCCTGGCCCCGACCCTGGACACCACCATGCAGCCCTGGTTTGGCCAAGAGTCGAAGAGAGAGGTAGGCCCAGCCCTGGGCACCAGGTGGGGGAGAGGAGAAAGCTGGCAACTTGAAGGCTTATGTCCCATCATCCAGCTCCCCCAGGGGTCAGAGTCACAGTGACTGGACACAGACCAGGGTCCTGGCAGAAATGCTGAATGAAGAGGAGGTTGTACCCTCTGCACCTCCGCTGCCCTCAGGGGCCCCAAGCAAATCACCAGTGCCAGGAGGTAAAAGGACAGGGTGGGGGGGAGGACAGGAGTGGGGGGGAGGACAGGGTGGGGGGGTCCTCCTAGTGTTTGTTTTATTTTAGGCCAGTGCCCACCCTCTTCCTCCTCTGATATGAGCTCCATGCTGAACAGTGATTCCTGAGATCTTTCTAGTTCCTAGGCACTGCAGGCATCCCAGGTGTATTTGGGGCTGAGGGAACTGGTGAATAGGTGCCACCTGAGGCCTCCCCAGCAGTTGTTGGAAGTGTAGGTGGAGAGGAATCTATGGCATTGCGGACCTGGAGTCTCACTGGCTTTTTCTGCCTTTTAGGTGGGACTGCAGTTCCAAACCTGACCCGGAGACTAGAGGCCTTGAGAGACCAGATTGGGAGCTCCTTAAAACGTGGACGGAGCCAGCCAGCCCCCAGCCAGGATCTGCAGAGTCCCAGATGAATCCTCCCTCCCTACTGAGAGCACAGGGGAAACCATGCAGCCTTGGGTTGGGATCCAGCATCTCCAGCTGTTAGATGGGGTAGCAGTTGCTTCTCCTCCCTGTAACTGGGCTGAGGATGGGAGGGAGAGGGGGAAATCACTGGGGAGAACAAAGGCAGACCATGGGAAATGAGACTGGACTGAGGAACAACCAGGCAGGTGGTGAAATACAAGAATAAAGGGAGGTGTTGATTCCAAGTCTGCTTGGTCCTTACACTCTAAGCAGGCAATCTCTTCCTTGTGGGGAGAGGGACCTCAGAGAGGAGAGACTTTGCAGTAGTCTGAGGAGGTAGCAAGGATTCTTGGCAGAGGTGTGTGCTGTCTTATGATCAGGAACGTTCCACCTCCTTCTATTATACAAGCTTTAATTGAGCAATTATTATGTGCTGTGGGACAGGCAGAGGGGAAACCAAATGGTGTACATCTTCTTGAAGGAGATCAGTGTAGACTGATTTGACCTAGAGCTGGGGCAGGTGGAGCATGGAAGTGAGCAGGACCTCCCAAATTTGGGTCCTGGCATCATCACTTATCTGTGGGTGATCTTGAGCAAGTGACTTCATCCCTCTGGGCCTCATCTGCACAATGGACATAGATTGTATCCCCTCACTGGACAGTCATAGAATTAAAACCATTGATACATATAAAAAGGCACATTTTTTTAGTGCTCAAGATACTTAAAACAAAAGCAATCTTCAGTTAACATGATAATCTAAGGGAATTGACAATTTGAGTTAAAAATATACATCAAATATTTATCCCACTTTAGACCACTATTCTTCTACTTCTAGCGTTTGCCCTTCTTCCGTAGCCAGTCAACAGTGTCAGGTTGAAAGCTGTCAGGAGCTGCTTGTTGCTGGCTTTGAAAGTGACTGGGATCCATGTGGATTCAGTCGGCTAGGAAGGATTGTCAGTTTCCCCAATGAATGGGTACTCACGGGATGCACCACGAGAAGGTCGATCCAATGCATCCCAGCCACTATTAAAAAATATTGATGACTTAATCAAAGTTGACAAGATTATGTGGTTGCAGAAGAATAGTTCCACATAGCACCTACCACCAAACTTCTGTGTCCCTTGTAATGATAACCATAATATTTCTCACAAAATCTTAAGACAGCTTAGTATTTCTTTATTTGAAAATTCATGTGTTTCAGTTCTCTAGATTCCATATAGGTAAGAAACCACCTGGTAGTCTGTACAGCGTTAAGCACAGCATAATAATTCTTACCTCTGAGCCAGCAAGATAGCTCACCTAGATAGTGCACCTGCTTTGCTATATGCATAAGTTCAAGCCCCAGTGCATTGAAGAAAGTTTCGGTACTGTGGTGTCTTTTCCTCTCTCCCTCCATCTTTCTGTCTTACTGTTTCTTTTTATTGACAAAATAGTCAACCCAGAGCAGTGAAACTCTGGTGATGACAAAATAAGTTTTACTCTTGCAACTGGAAAAGTATCTCAGTGGATAGAACTGGGGACTTGCATGAATGAGGATCTGAGTTTGATTCTTGGTACCACATGTGCCAAGGAAGACTGGTACTCTCTCCTCTTTCTCCTTTTTTTCTCTTTCTCTTTCCCTTTTCTCTCTCCCCATCCCTTCTCCCCCCACCCAGAAATAAATAAGTAAAATAATAGATTCTTTGGAGAAGGAGAAGAGGAAGAAGGAGAAGGAGAAGGAGAAGGGGAGAAGGAGAAGAAGAAGAAAAGAAGAATCATCATCATCATTCTGGGTCAATGAAATAGTTCACCAGGGAAGGCACATGTGTGCCATGCTAGCAGCCTAGATTTTAGTCCCAAGTACACTATAGGGGGAGTGGTATAGCCCTGGGGGAAGCTTAAGTTCTGTGATGCCTGTTTGTCTCTGCATTTCTGTCTGAAAAAGTCAACTTGGAGCAGTGAAGCCCTGGTAAAAACAACATTATCCTCCACCTTATCATCATCATCATCATCGTCATAATCATTTCTATGCTTATGAAACATAGAAATGAATAAAATACTTGGGTTCTAGATAGATAAATGCTATGGAGCAAAACAGAGCAGGAAGGTGGCCCGTGTGGGTGCAGGTCTGAGTGGGATGGCTGGAAAAGATCTGGTCAGTGACTTGTGCAGAGTGCAGTGGAGAGAGAAGGATGGCGACCTGATTGATGCCTGCAAGTCACTGCTCTCCACTCTGGGTAAATTGGATAGCACATCAGCTTGGGTGACTGCAGGTTGGAGTGGGCATGTCCCCTCCCCAGAGCTTGTATCTCACTCACTCACTGCCTAGTGACATTGCTTGCTGGGAGGTCTCCAGCTTCCAATAAGTTTGGGGGTGAGTGCTGGCACTGAGCGTGAGACTTTTCTTGCTGTGTTGGGAGGATGGACAGAGACCACCCAGGGGGCTCTGGCCATACTGATTCACTAGTGCTTGGATGATTCCCTCCCCTGCTAGAGCCAGACACAAGTTTCCAGCTTCCTGGTCCCAGTTCAAGCTTCATCTCAGTAACACTCTTTTATTTCCTTTCCCCAGAAAGACACAGGACGAAGGAAGATTAGGCCCACAACCTCCATTTCATGAATCACATGTTCTTCTACTGAACAGCTTCCAAATTCTACAGTGGCCACTTGTTTGGAAACCTGGAGGCCTGCAGGTTTTTCTTAGGATCCCAGCCACATGTCAGGACTCTTCAGATCCACTAATCCTAAGAATGTGGTGACCCCAGAGGGCCCTTCTAGAACCCTACAACTTTTCAGACCTGCGATTTGCCTCATAGTTTCAGAGAAGAGCTATTCCAGTTTCTCCAAGGAAGTTTGGTGACATTAACTCGGCTAGCTAGGAGTGGGGACAATCCTGCTTCCATAGATAAAAAAAATATCCTTCAGAGAGTAGGGAATTGTCTGCCTCCTCCTGAAAGCAGAAAGACCTTTGAAACACCTTGGGAGCCCTTTCAGTGAGCCAGGCCCTGGGTCACAAGTTCTTTCCCTGGGGCAACCTGAGCTCAAGGACGCTCAGCTCCAAAGCATCTCATTTTCTGGGCAGCTTTTTTGGGCTAAGCCATCAGCTCTCACAATCAAAAAGCTAAAGTAACCCCATCTAAGTGCATCCCTTCACCTCCAGGGTACAAGTTTATGATTTGCTGAACTTTCACCAAAAAGCAAGAGTATATGTGGTTTTCATCAGTTAATTCTCTCACACTTATGAGGGATTTTTTTCCATTTTATATAACAGAATAACATTTTATTGCAGCACAATGGACCCTGTTGTACGAGTGTCATAGCTTCCAGGTGTTTGTGATTACTTGAACTCTAATGCCTGTGGGGTGGAGGTGGGGACCATCTTTAACTTTGACATACATAAATCAGAAAAATAAATGAAATAGGTACAGTGTTCCATCAAATATTGACAGTTATTTAGGTGTTGGGAACCCTTTTAGGAATTTCACTAAGAAGAGCTGTAAGCTTTTCTGTATCTGTATCTGGCCTATAAGGAGCTACTCAGTGTTGGCAAGACACAATTGACATTGATGTCAGGTACACTATTTTTTCTTTCCTTTATGCCCCTGCAGTATGGCTGCTGTTGCTGGTTCCACTGGCAAGTTTTTTTTTTTAAATAGAGACAAAGGGAGTGCTGGGCAGTGATGCACCTGGCTAAAGGCATGCATTATCATGTGTAAGTACTTGGGTTTGAATCCCTACTCCCCACCTGCAGGGGGAAGCTTCACAGCAGTTAATCAAATGCTGCAGGTGTCTCTGTTTCCCTGTCTTCCCCTCCCATCTCAGAGTTTCTCTCTGTCCTATCAAATAAAGAGAAAAAAGGGGGAGGGTGGCTGCCAGAGTAGTGGATTTGTCATGCATAGACTCAGCCCCATTGATAACTGTGATGGAAATTAAGAAAGGAAAATAAAAGGGGGGGGGGAGAAACAAAGGGAGGGAGGAAGATGAAAAGGAGACATACACTACAGCATCAGAGCTTCCTTCTTCAATGTGGTGGAAGCCAGGCTTAAACCTAGGTTGTATGTGTGGCACAGCAGTGCAGTACCTAAGTGAGCCATTTTCCCTATACTTTCATGAGCTTTAATTAGCCCATTTAACAGGCAAGGAGACCCAGTCTGAGAAAGGTCACTACATTAAGACTGAACTTACCCAAAGGTCTTGCTGCTATGACTTGAACCCATGTCTGTCTGGATGCCAAGTTCAGCTACTTACCATCTGCCTGCGGGGTGATGTTCTGAGAATCCTCCCAGCCATGGAAGGACAACAGAGAGACGACAGCATCAGGGAGACAGGTGTGGGATTTACCCCCACCTTATTTCCATAGTGACCTCCAACACGGGATCACCTGATCACTCAGCCTCAGTTTCCCTAACTGTAAAATTGGACTCCCATTGTAATTAAACCATGAGGCCTTAATGGAATGATTCAGTAACACTTGGAGAGGTCTCAGCATGGAGAACACTTTAGAAACTTGATCTAGTAGATTTCTGGGCCACAGCCACCACTGTGTTCAGTAGCAGTGCTACCCAACTGATTTGGATGAACTCACCCCAGATGTTCCTGGGGAGCTCTCTAGAAGAGTTCCAGGTAAGTATGAGCTTAGTGGTGTCATGGGGGAGAGGCAAAGCTAAAACTGAATGTTTCACATTCACCAGGGCATTTTGACCAGGCTTGAGGCAAGGAAAGAGCTAGTCCTGGTTCTGCCACTTTGTCTTTGCTTTGGGCACCAGGCTCTGTCCAGAACAATCAGCCCAACAGGTTAGTTTAGTAGTTCTCTGCTGCCCCCTGGTGGTAATGGGTCACACACCTCAGTACATGATTTCCGGCTTGGATGACAGTGACATCAATTCCTGCAGTGTGTATCTGTGGGGAGCACTTTCACAAATGTTCCTAATTCAGTGTGGTATTGCTGGAGCTTCACTGCTCCAGGTCATTTTTCAGAGAAACAATAGCATCCAGTATACCATACTACTCCTGGGGACTTGAACCTGGGTCACGGGTATGGCAAACCAGATGCTGTACCAGGTAAGCTATCTCACTGCCACACCCTCCCTACTCAGTTTAGTTATTATTTCAGCTCTGTCCACTGAGCTATCTTGAATCTCATTTGGACATCTAGGTGGAAAAGGTGAGGCTAGGCAGGGCTTCCCAGCTGAGTGGCAGGGTCTAATATGCAAGTGTGGTGGTGGACTAGCTCTGTGGGATTGAGGGTAGTAATGAGGTCTAGATATAAGCAGGCAGTGAGGTCAACCCTTCTTCCTTCATTGGGCTGGGAGTCTAGACACTGCCCACCTCCACCTTCATCATGAAGAGCATACTGTGAGCCCAAGAGACCAGGCAGGACCAGAGCTTGGAGGAAAAGCCCCCCAACTGGATAGGGATGGAAGGTCAGCCCACTAACTTCTCCCACCATTAGCAGAGAACCTGGGCTATGAGTCCTTGATGTTCTGGCTGGTCCAGTCACCTGTGCTCTGGTCTCATCTTGGAAGACTTCTGAGTGCTTTCAGAGGACTCCCATCTCTGCCTCTTCTAATTGGCCACTCACATCTGAAAGTTGCCTCCCTGCTTTCTTACACTCCAGATAAGAGTAGGCAAGCCTCCCTACCCCACATCTGATATTACAGCCCTGCCTGCTGGGTCTAAGCTTCCAGGCTCCAGATCTGTGTCTTTTATTTTTCATTTCAGATGTATTTATCTCCCCCTTCCACTCCCTCACCCTCCTTCCACTCCCTCACCCCCCTTCCCCTCCCTCTCCCTTACAATTTCTCTCCTATAAGTCTTTTTTAAAAATATTTATTCTCCTTTTGTTGCCCTTGTTTTTTTAGTATTATAGTTACTCTTGTTGTCGTCATTGTTGGATAGGACAGAGAGAAATGGAGAGAAGAGGGGATGACAGAGAGGGGGAGAGAAAGACAGACACCTGCAGACCTGTTTCACTGTCTGTGAAGCGACTCCCCTGCAGTCAGGGAGCCGGGGGCTCGAACCAGGATCCTTACGCCAGCCCTTGCGCTTTGCGCCACGTGTGCTTAACCCGCTGCGCTACTGCCCGACTCCCTCCTATAAGTCTTTGCAGTTGTTCTTTCTTCCCACCCTGCTCTGGTGGACCCTACCATGTACTTTTGTCTAAAGAACTTCTACCCATTGGGCTATCTCCCCCCATCCCTTCACTGCAGTGTCATCTTACCACACCCTCCTCTGGTCACCAGAAGCAAGACCTGGGAAGTCCTTCTATTCTCTACCCTCTCCCCCTGACAAAGCACCACATGCAGATGTAGTGAATGAACAAGCAGACAAATGAATGGATAATGGACTCCAGCTGCACTTGGGTGACTCTGAACCAAGCCCTTTCCCTTCCTGATCCCCACTGTGTTTATTTGAAAATCAGACTTTGACCCCTTTTACACTGGTCTGGTTATCTTTGAGGTTTCTGTATAGGACAACCCCCCCACTTCCACTCCAACACACACATGCACACACACACACACACACACATCACAAAATGGTTCCAGAACTTAGCCAATGCCTGGGTATCCTTTTATCCTTGGGTCCTTCAGGAAGGCAGGGGCCCTGGAGTCTCCACCCCTCCCACTCTGATGGCCAGAGAGGGAGGAAGGTTTGGCACACACTGACCATTACCTGAGCTCAATATTTCAAAAAAAACATCTCAAAGTCCAGGTGGGCCTTGACAAAGTTTGCTCCTCCTGTTTGTTCTGGCTAATCATCTTGGGAGAGCAAATAGCCCTAGAGGCAAGAGATGAAAGCAGCACTGAGTCCTGTCCCCTGGGCCTCCTTTCTCCTCTTCTGGGACAGGCTGTGACTGAAGGCACAACCAATTACAAAAAAAGGCCAGGTGATTTCTTAACCTGTGTGCCTCCTGCTTCCCAAGGTACCAGTGGGGCAAAAACAACAATTGCACAAACCCTGTGGGCACTTGGCTGCATGGCTGTGCGCTCACTAATGACTGTGACTCAGTGCTATTTACTCCTCCTCCTCTCAAGCCTGGGCTCTCTAAAGACCAATGCCCTGCACACATCCCATGGGCAAATTAGATCATAATGGGGGAACTTTTACATACATACTGACTGGCCTGGCCCCTTGGCTGACAGGGATGGCTTTCTTATTTTCTATTTACATATGACATGCATGAGATTTCTGGAGAGAAAGCCATTCTGCACAGTGGATAGAACAAGAAGTCAGGGCCTCTGGCTCCCACTTTGACTACTCTGCGCTGCTTGCCTACTTCCTCCCCTCCACTGCTCCACAGACCACAGCTGATTGAGAAATTATGTGAATAACAGGGATGGCTGTTTTGTGGAGGAACCTAAGCCGAGATGGTTGCTGGGATTACAATTGTACCATCTGGGCTGGGTAACCTTGCAGACCACATGCCCTGTGGTGTATGAGACCCTGGGTTTTGAGCCCCTGGCACCACATGGGAGATTCATAGAAAGCACTGGAGGAGCCCTGTGGATAGTGGAGTGGTTCTGTGGTATCTTTCCTCTCTATGTCTCTCCCTTCCTTTTCTCAAAAGAAAGAATGGCAAAATGAAGTGGGAGACCACTTAGCAGTATTATACAAGTACAAATCCCTGTCTGGTAATCCAACTGAGTTTCCTGGCAATCCAAGTGAAAGGAAGATTGTCAAGCTGCTAGTGATGAAGCAAAAGAAAAGCACTCCACTAATGATGAAGGGACACACAGCTGTACCAATGGCTCTTAGACAAGGGGCAGAGCACACCACCTATGCTTTAGCTCTGTCTGTTTGTTTGCTTGTTTGTTTTTGGGAGGTGTAGACCCAGTCTTCTCTGAGACTTCCAGTCTGAAAGAATCTTTCCCAGCTGGAGCAGAGAGGAGGGTGTGTGTGTGTGTGTGTGTGTGTGTGTGTGTGTGTGTGTGTGTGTGTGTGTGTGTGTGTGTAATGTTATGTGCCAAGAGCAGGGAGGAAGGAAGGAATGAAGGGAAAGAGTTGGAAAGGAAGGAAGGACAGTGGGTCTGACCACCACAGAGGAGATCCTCATAGAGGATTACCTCTACAGGATTACAGGCAGTCTGAGTTTGGGAGACTAACTGACCTGGGTACCTTGGCTTAAACAACAACAACAAAAACCAAACAAACAACAGCAACAAACAGCAACAAACATTTCTCACTCAATCTGCATCCAAAGCTGGAGTTTAATAATGTTCTGGAAACAACAACAACAACTTCTCATTACCCTGTTTAAATGAAGGGCAGTGAAGTGACTCAGCAAATGAGCACATGCCTTGCATATGCCAGGCCCTGGCTTTGTCCCTGACAGCACATCTGATAGAGTAATGCCCTGGTCTCTCTCTCTCTCTCTCTTTAAAATGTTTTAACTTAATGAATGCTGTATGGTTCCCTAAGGGTGCTGCAGCAAAGCATTATTCATTGGATGACTGAAAAAAAATGAATTTTGGTCTGATAAAACAGCTCACTTGGACAGTGCACTAGTTTGTCTTATGTGACCCAGGTTCAAACCTGGCCCCCACCACTTGATGGAAGTTTCTGTGCTATGGCCTCTTTCACTCTTTCCCTGTGCCTCTCCCTGTCTCTACATTTAAAACAAAATATTTTTTTTTTAATTGAACTGTATACTCCCCTGAAAGTTTAAGACTGAATGGAAAGCACTTGAAGTCTACCATGTTCACCTCCTAGCACTAGTGGCCACCCACTGTTTTTGGTGTCCTTGTCTGTTAATTGCCTCGATCCAATCTCTGTCCAAGTCTCTGGACAGTGATCATCCCTGTGTGGGTTAGAATTCACCCCCACCCCAGTTCCCTTTGAAAGACACCAGCCACTGCACATAGGGCTAACCTTATCCACTGTTATTTTACTAATTCCTTTTGCAAATGAGGTCACTTGCCAAGGCCCCAGGTTCACATGGATTTGCAGAGGACACTTTTCAACCCTTGCAGATATCTACTATCACCTACCAGACGCTGTCCTCATACTTTATAAGCGCTTATACATTTAGCCCTCTCAGCCAAGCCATGAACTGGGGGCCATGGCCCCCACTTACAAGAGAGGAAGTTAGAACACTGAGGATAAAGTCACTCGCCTAAGGCCACCCTGTTGATGGGCACCTGGGTCCTTGCTCTGCCATCGAGTGCTGCACCTCCTAGCAGCTCTCCTTCCCAGCCAGGGGGACCTGGATGGGTCACTCTACCTCCCAGAGACTGGAATTCTCTGTGTAGAGGGAGGCAGTGACTATTTTCCTAGCAGCTCTCCTTCCCAGCCAGGGGGACCTGGATGGGTCACTCTACCTCCCAGAGACTGGAATTCTCTGTGTAGAGGGAGGCAGTGACTATTTTCCTAAAGGTGATTGTGGGGGTTGCAGTAAATTCCATGGTGAGTGTAATTTACTGGTTTACTGTCACATAACAGGTTACATGGAGGCTGTTGTATCATTCATGATTCCTACTTTTTTTTTTTTTTAAGATAAGGACAGAGAGGTAGAGAGGCAAAGGGAGAGAATTTTTCATTCTTTTTCAGACCACACCAACAAAACTTTCTTCCATGTTGTGGGGGCTGGATTTGAACTGGGGTTGAGCACATGGCAATGTGCTCAACTATCGAGGCAAACTATTTCACAAGTCTACCTTTGTTTTTTGTTTATTTTGTTTTGCCTCCAGGATTATGGCTGGAGCTTGGTACCTGCATAATGTATATCCCACTGTGCTGGGCAATTTTTCTGTTTTCCTTTTTCTTCTTGATGGAGAGTGAGAGAAAGAGAATTCTAATCTGCTCTACTGCTCACGAAGCTTTCCCTTGCAGGTGGGAGGGACCAGAGACTAGAATTCAGGTGCTCATTCTTGGTAACATGTGTACTCTACTGTGTGCACCACCACCTGGTCCCTTTCTACTGTTTGTAAGGGCTCTAGTCTGATTCTCCACAGGCATCCCTGTGCTCTTCAGGAAGTCACTTCTAATTCAGGAGTCTCAGTTTCCTCTGAGATGTGGTCCCAGTGAGTCTATTTCTGCTAGGTCACAGGAG
This sequence comes from Erinaceus europaeus, assembly GCF_950295315.1. NCBI lineage: Eukaryota > Metazoa > Chordata > Mammalia > Eulipotyphla > Erinaceidae > Erinaceus > Erinaceus europaeus. The sequence goes on along the minus strand of NC_080171.1, from coordinate 82,669,849 downwards.
TTTGATCCTCAGGTGGTACCCCAGGTACACATGGGTGTCCCAACTTTGTATGTCCTCCTCCTGTGACAGTCCTAGCAGAGGTCTTTCTGAGGGCTGGGCCCAGTGTCCGGCTGTACCTGGGCCCTGCACATTTGACTACAGCCTCCTCTAAGGCAAACATTTGGCCCTTCAGGACTGCTGCCCCAACCAGGGTACTCCCTGGGATTGATTGGGCCTGGCCTCGGGATCCTGATTGGTCCTGGCCAAGCAGGGCAAACATCAAGGTCACCTACCAGCTCCAGGCCCCTGCCCCAGCCTCCATTCACAACTGCTGTGAGTACTGAGGCAGCAACGTTCCTGTCCCCAGAGCCACAGGAGAATAGCAGGAACCCAGAGCTATGCGTATTCTGGAGGTCCTGATTGGGCTGTTGACCTCCTGCCTAGCAGTGAGTGCCGGGCCTGTGCCGACATCACCAGGTAGCATTCAAGTGCAGGAGAATTTCGACCTCTCTAGGGTAAGGCTAGTCTCACTGGTGTGTGTGTGTGTGTGTGTGTGTGTGTGTGTGTGTGTGTGTGTGTATCTCAAACCCCCAGTCCCCACCTGCTGAAGGGGAAGCTTCACAAATGGTGATGCAGTGCAACAGGTGTCCTCTTTCTTTCTCCCTCTTTATCTCCCTCCTCTCTTCCTTCTTTCTGTCTTTATATAAATTAAATAAACAAATAAAATACTTTTTAAAAAAGAAAGCCTACCCCAGAGAAGGCTTTGGCCTAACGGCTATCTTTCAAGCACCTTCCCCCAGCCCCGAGCCTAGCTCTTTATGATTTTCCTGCCCACCCCCACTCTTCATCTTCTAACTAGGGACCACCCCCTCATCCCTCCCACCCCAATTATTCTATTGATCTCTGCTGGGTGGACAGGGTGGGACTGTGGGGTTATAAGGAGAAGAGAAACAGAACAGAGAAGGGTCTGATGGGGTGCAGTATGTGGAGGGGTCCTAGGATGACACTCTAGGCCCAGACCAGGCACAAATCATTGGGTGACGTTGTACTCAGCCCATGCACCCACCTCCTCATGGTGCTCAGTCTCATACACTATGAATCCCAGGCAGATGGGCAGTGAAGGGCAAGGCCCTGTGGTAAAGGATAGTGAAGGGCCTGCTGGTTCATTTTGTTGGGTCTTGGGGCTCATTCTCTTCTGTGACATATAGTCAGAGACAGAGGTAGCAGGCCTATCCTCCTGAGATTCAGCTCTGGGTAGGGGATGCTTCCTCTCTAACATGGAGTTAGGTGGTGTTTTCAAGGGGTGGTGGGGTGGTGAATGGGTGAGCACCCTACCCTGGGGAGAGAACAAGACCCATGCTTTAAAAAATATATATCTATATACCTCCCCTGGATAGGGTGCTACTTTGTCATGCATGTGACCCAGGTTCATGCCTGGTCTCCACTGCACTGGAGGAAGCTGCAGCACTGTGGTCTTTTTTCCTCTTTCTCTGTTTCTGTTTATGTCTCCCTCTCTCTACCTGAAAAAAGTCAACCTGGAGTGTCAGTAAGAAAAAAAAAATCTCCTATTTGTGACGATGTCCTTGCAGAGTGGGGCTGTGGGCCCTGTTTCAGTTCAAGTGAGCAGCACAGATTCCCCTCTTCCCCAACTCAGGGAAGTCTGGGGTTCTGCTGAGTGGAGTGGGATCCCACAGCACATCTCCTCCTAAACTTGCTGTGAGACCTGAGGTCCTGCCCTTAAGAAGGCTTGTCCTCCCTTGAAAGTGTGTGGCCTCATAGATGTCCCCTGTTAGAAAGGTTTGTCATGTGGTCTGGGAGGTGGTGCAATGGATAAAACCTTGGACTCTCAAGCATGAGAGTCCTGAGTTTAATCCTAGGCAGCACTTATACCAGAGTGATGTTTTGTCCTCTCTCTCTCTCTCTTTCTCTCTCTCTCTCTCCCTCTCCCTCTCCCTCTCCCTCTCCCTCTCTCTCTCTCCCTAACCCTCTCAATAATAAAAATAAATAAAATATTTTTAAAAATAAAGATTAGTCACTGAGTGGTGGGAGGGGAGCAGATATCTGACTCCATGTGTGCACCCCAGCCTACCCTGTGGTCTGAGACCAACACAGACTCCCCCAGAGCTGTGACTACCTCCTAGATCTACGGAAAATGGTTCCACGTGGCCATTGGATCCACCTGCCCATGGCTGAAGAGGTTCAAGGACAAGATGAGTGTGAGCACACTGGTGCTGGGTGCCGGAACCTCCGAGAATGAGATTAGCACAACCAATACTCGCTGGCGGTGAGCTGGGAGAGGATGGTGGGGGTGAGGGGCACCAGGGCTCACCTGTCAGTCTATTCTGGCATCAGCCCCCACCCAGTCCTCTGCCTACAGCCAGGACCTTGCTTCTGAGCACCAACCTACCAGCTGCTCCAGCAGGCTGTCCTTCTTAAACTGTCCACGCACGTCTCCATGGCAGAGTCCCACATTGTGCCTGCTGTCCCACCTACTTTTATTCCTTAAGTGTCCCTAGGCTCAGTAGGGGCACTTACATATTCTGGAAACCTAACCCAGAAACTGGGGGTGGGGAGTATAGGGGGTGGGGTGGAGTGGGGAGGAGATCCCAGAATCCTCTCTCTGCTGTCATGGGTCATTCAACCCCCCACTGTGCCCTGCTCCTTCTCTTTCTACCTGTCCCCTAAACTCTGCTCACTCCCCCACTGGCCCACTCCCATGCCATCCCCACGCCCACCTCCGTGCTTCATTCCACCACTTTGGCCCTAGCTAGCTGCCTTTCTTTCCTGGTCCCCTATTTCAGCCTCTCTACATTTCTCCTTACAAGTGTTACTTAAAAGCTTTTCAGAACACTTCCTATTGTTCTTGGAAATAGAAGTCAGGCCCATTGACCTAGCTTCCTAGGTCCCTCCCAGCACATAACTCCCTGCTGCCTCTTTCCCAGTGATCCTATCCAGCCATGTGGACTTCTTTTGATTCCTGTGCACTCCAGCCTCTCACATCACTGGATATTTTCACCTAATGGTCCTTCTACTGGGAAAACTTCTCTCCACCTCTCTGGGCTAATTGCTATAATTCCTTAAGGATTTAGGTTCGATGCCATTTCTTCCAGGATGCCCTAGGTTCAAGTGACATGCCTTCCTTTGTCTTCTTAGAGCACCTCATCCTCCCTGTTTCTAACCCACTGGTCTCCCCCACCACTATACATACACACCTGGCACTTATCACAGCAACAGCCTCAACCTCTGATCTGCCTGCTCTTCTCAGTGATAAGACTCATGAGGGACAGGGTCTGGCTTGACCCCTTTTGTGGCATAGTGCTTGGTATGCAGGCAAATGGTTAAAATTAGTAAGGTAAATAACCATCATGGTGATAATAGCTCATATGTAGACAATGCTCCCTCTATATCCAGTGCATAGAGTGTCTCATCTGAGCAAGGACTAGGGCACTTCTCATCCATATCATAGATCAGACAACTAGGCAAGAGAAACACAGAAGAATACATTAACTAAGGCATCCCGTCATCTCTTTGGCTCCCCAGTAGGCATATTTGGTTCATAAAACTTAATCTTGGGTTCAGACAGTGGGACACTTGGTAGCACACATGTTATCATGTGCAAGTACCTGGGTTCAAGTCCCAGTCCCCTCCTGCAGAGAGGAAATTTCACAAGAGGTGGAACAGTGCTGTAGGTATCTCTCCTCTCTCCCTCTATCAGGAAACAAACAAACAAACAAACAAAAAATAACCAAAATACCACTAGGGTTTCAGTAGAGTTAGTAGAACCCAAGTAGTAACCCTTGTAGCAAAATAATAATAATAAGAAGAAAATAAAATAAAGTTTGGGGGATGCCACAGTGAATAAAGTGTTGGAGTCTCAAGTACAAGTTCCCAAGTTGAATCCCTGGAAGCTCACATAACAGATTGATGACTAATTCTCTCTCTCTTTCTCCTTATATGTCTTTCATAAAAAAATAAAACTTAAAAAAACTTCTCTTTATTTATTGGATAGAGACAGACATAAATAGAGAGGGAAGGGGGAGATAGGGAGAGAGACAGAGAGGACAGAGAGACACCTGCAACCCTGCTTCACCACTTTCCCCTTGCAGGTGGGGACTGGGGCTTGAACCCAGGTTTTCACTCATGGTAACTTGTGTGCTCAACCAGGTGTGCCACCACCTAGCCCCAAAATAAAATCTTTAAAAAGAATGTTGGGTCTTAGGCTTTGCCAAAAGATAATAATGATTGTTCCTTTATCCTCTACTCCTCAGCTCCCTCATATATAAAATGGGTATATCTTGGGGGTGGCATAAGGATTAATGCTACTGTCCAAAATGCCAAAGAAAGAAAGAAAGAAAGAAAGAAAGAAAGAAAGAAGAAGAAGGTACTTGGAAAGGACCCTGCTGGAGAGCAGGTGTTAGGACTGTGCTCTCCCAGAATTTATCTTCCAATCTTGATTTGTTCATTTCTAGCAAAGGCATCTGTGAGGAGATCTCTGGGGCTTATGAGAAAACAGACACCAAAGGGAAGTTCCTCTATCACAAATCCAGTAAGTCAAGTGGAAGGTGACTCCATGATTATCTCCTTTGCTAAAAAATGCCTCGATATCTTTAATCTCCCCTTTACTCAGCTCTCTATCTGCATCCTCCACAAATGGAAAAATGGATAAACCAGTGTGGAAAAGGGTGGGTGGACAATGAAGGGTATTAGACTGAACAATGAAGGGTATTAGCTGTCTGACCACTATCCCTGTGTCTCCCTACATTTCCCTTGTAGGATGGAACATCACCATAGAGTCCTATGTGGTCCACACCAACTATGATGAGTATGTTATTATTGTGACCAAGAAGTTCAGCCGCCACCATGGAGACACCATCACTGCCAAGCTATATGGTGAAGACTTAGAACTTGGAATTTGGGCTGGATGGTTAACCATAACTTAGGGACAGTGGAAAGAGGAAAGCTGCAAATTTGACTTTTTTTCCTGTGACAAAATTTCTGTTAAGGGGAACATAGAAATCTTTCCTCTTCCTGGTGGAGCTGGAGCTCAATTTCCTACTGGAGATTAAATCATATTCATTTTTATGCCAAAAGTCCATATCTAGAAAATTTCATAACTGTCACACTCTAAAGAAAGCCAGTGTGTGCATGTGGTGGGGGAGGGGGGATGTGGCAGACTGTGGAATACCCAGTTAAGTGCATATGCTACCATGCTGAAGGAGCCAGGTTCAAGAAGCCAGTCCCCACCTGCAGGGGTGAAGCATCATGAGCAGTAAAGCAGGACTGCAGGTCTCTCTCTCTCTCTCTCCTCTCTCTCTTTCTTTCTCTCCCCTCTCCTCTCAATTTCTCTCTGTCCTATCAAAATAAATAAATATTTTAAAGAAAGAAATAGAGAGGATTGTGGCCAGGGATGAAAGAAAGAAATGGTGGAAAGAGCCCTATGTGGAGAATTGGGAAGTCTTGGGATCAGGAAAAATACATTTCCCTCTTCTGGAGCTGATTTTCCTTCCTTCCTTCTTCCCTCCCTCCCTCCCTCCCTCCCTCCCTCCCTCCCTCCCTCCCTCCTTCCTCCCTCCCTTCCTCTCTCCTTTCCTTCCCTCCTTCCTTCCTTCCTTCCTTCCTCTCTTTTAACTTTTTCGCTGAAACCAGGGTAGCATGTGGCAAAGCAGCAAAGTATCCAACTGATATATTTTGATCTTTCTGTGAGTGTGATCCATTTGGGTTCACATTTTTCAGAGTTCCACTACATGGAAATAACTAGGCAAAGCAACTTCAGAGCCTGGCAGCCCAGGAAGCTGTGGTCCTATATGTCTTTTTTGCTTCTTACTTCAGGCCGAGAGTCACACCTCCGGGAAAGCTTGCTGGAGGACTTCAGGGAATTTGCTTTGGGACTGGGTATTCCTGAAGACTCCATCTTTACCATGGCTGACAGAGGTAAATGGCACTGGCACCCTACCTCACATTTCTGTCCTCTTTCTTATCCCTTCCTTCCCCCTTCCTCTTCCTTCTTCTCCTCCATGTTTTCTGCTCCTGGATCTTTCTTTCTATTTTAAAAGATTTTATTTATTTATTTGTGAGAAATGACAGGAGAGAGAGAGAAAAAAAAAATCTGACATCACTCTGATACATGTGCTCACGGGGATGCATTGGATCGACCTTCTTGTGGTGCATCCCGTGAGTACCCATTCATTGGGGAATCCCGTGAGTACCCATTCATTGGGGAATCCCGTGAGTACCCATTCATTGGGGAATCCTTCCTAGCCGACTGAATCCACATGGATCCCAGTCACTTTCAAAGCCAGCAACAAGCAGCTCCTGACAGCTTTCAACCTGACGCTGTTGACTGGCTACGGAAGAAGGGCAAACGCTAGAAGAAGAATGTACTTACAAGGATTGAACTCAAGAACTCTGCTTGAGAATCCAATGCCTTATGCACTGTATCACCTCCCGGACCACTGGATCTTTTTTACAACCCTATGAGATATCAGAGTTACAGTTCTGCTTCCCCCTTTACAAAGAAGACAGCAGTAAGATGCTGGATTTGTTCCAAGTTGAACCACATGTTCCTAGTTGAGCCCAGACAAGAACTTATGCTCTCCTGCTGTATGTCTAAGTGAGGTTATATTCAGTATCCATAGGTGACTTTAAAAAGCAATAGGAATTTGGAGGTAAGGGCCCGGATTCAAAAATTGCACCTTGAGGCTTCTGGAAGGTCAGTAACCTCTCAGAGTGTCATTTACCTCATTTGTAAAATGGAACTAATGAATGCTTCCCCTGTAAGTTGTGATGAGGAGTCAACAGCACTGTGCCTGGTAGCTATTAAGCTATTTTACATTTTAGCCACTGTTGTTTTTGTGATGATACTGATGAAATGCTGGGGTGTGGGGAGTAGAGATGACACAGATACCGGTCTGTCTCTTTTCTAGAGAATGACCTTCAACAAGTGTGTGTGTGTGTGTGTGTGTGTGTGTGTGTGTGTTGGGGGGGGTTCATGAAGTGGTGCACAAGTTATCCCTAATAAAACTTTCTGTGGAGTTGGGATCCCCCCACAAGTTTGCCCCCTTATTTGCCCTTATCTCTTCTCTCTGACCTAGGTGAGTGTGTTTCTGGGGAGCGAGAACCAGAGTCTACTCTAGGCTTAGTGAGTATCTCTTCTTCTGCTTCGTTCCCACCCTCCCTGCTTGGTTCTATGCTGTCTTTGGTGTTAGGGTCAGTCTCAGAGTCCTGGCCCTTTAGATGGCTTTTATTTGCAACAGCCAAGGATAGTCTTCTTGGTCCTTCCTACAAACTAGTCACACCCATACCTTATTGTGGAGAAATGTTTACATTTCTTTTAAAAAAATTTTTGTTTAGGGTAGAGGGAAATCAAGAGGGAATGGGGAGATAGAAAGGGAGAGAGACACTTGCAGCCAAGCTTCACCACTTGTGAAGCTTCCCCCCTGCAGGTGGGGAAGAAATGTTTATATTTATAGCAAGAGAATTCTGTCCTCCCTCCTCTGGCCTTCCACACAGAGTTAGCTCTCATCCATCATTGTATTCCTTTTGGAATTTTGACTGGAGGCTGAGTATGAGGCATTATTATGCTTTGTAGTTCTGCATCTAATTTCAGACCAGGAATCTATCCTGGGAAGCCCTTCTGGAATTCAGGTTGATGTTTATGGGAAAACAGTATGTTTGAGAAACCAGTCTAGTATCTGAGATTTAAAAAAAATATTTATTTATTCCCTTTTGTTGCCCTTGTTGTTTTATTGTTGTAGTTATTATTGTTGTTATTATTGATGTCATCGTTGGTGGATAGGATAGAGAGAAATGGAGAGAGGAGGGGAAGACAGGGGGGAGAGAAAGATAGACACCTGTAGACCTGCTTCGCCACTTGTGAAGCAACTCCCTTGCAGGTGGGGAGTCAGGAGCTCAAACCAGGATTCTTATGCTGGTCCTTGTGCTTTGTGCCACCTCGCTTAACCCACTGCACTACCACCCGACTCCCTGTGTCTGAGCTTTTGCCCATGCATAGACCCCTACAGCAGAGGAGTTGTTTATATTCTCCTGGGGTCAGGAGAGTACTACTGGTGATATCTTTGCAACCACCTCCTTTCTTTCTTCTTCCAGAGATTCCGGAGAGCCGTGCTTCCCCAGGAAGATGAAGGATCAGGAGCTGAGCAACAAATGGCTGATTTCAACAAGAAAGAAGGTAAGGTTTGGGAGTCAGGCGGTAGTGCAGCTGGTTAAGTGCACGTGGTGCAAAGCGTTAATGGACCTGCATAAGGATCCCCACTTCGAGCCCCGGGCTCCCCACCTACAGGGGAGTTGCTTCACAGGTGGTGAAGCAAGTCTGTAGGTGTCTTTCCCTCCCCCCTCTGTCTTCCCCTCCTCTATTTCTCTCTGTCCTATCCAACAATGACATCAATAACTACAACAATAAAACAAGGGCAACAAAAGAGAATAAACAAATAAATAAATAAAAGAAGGTAAGGATCACTCACTGCTTCACACATTAATACAATGCCCCAGAAAGGAAGATTGATTTCAGGCTCATGTTGACTACCTTCACCACCATGAAATCTCTTATACTTTACTAGAGTCAAGAATTGGATCTAGAAAAGAATTCAATCTGTCTGTATTGTGTCAGGCATTGTAGTGGTGTGTGTAGTGGGAAGAGGAGCATGAAGCATGGTCCCTCAGTTCCATCATTGGAAGAATGTTCTTTTTCTGTCAGCATCACTATATGGCCCAACATTTATGGTGGGCTGGATCAACTGACACTTGCTGAGAAAGCTATCAGAGCTCTTAGGGAGCACATAGGAATAGTCTGTGAGGATGCTGTATGTATTTGACAATGCCCATGAGTGATTCACTCTCCAACTTGGTGAGAAAACTCTAACCCTGCTCAGCCTCAGACCTTCTCTTGGATTCTGGAGGCATGGGTATACACCACCCACATCTCTTTGGAACTTCTGGTTTAGTAAGGAAAGGGGACTAGCTAGAAGACTTGGAGAACCTAGAGGATGGATGGTAAAAGAATCAAGAGGATAAGATTGATGAAGGAGGATTCATGTCACATCCAGGTATAAAGACAGAGTTTTATGGATGTGGCAAATTTCAGGGAAGGAACAATGAGAACAAAGACATGGAGGTGGGACCTTAATGAAGAAGCCAGGATGGTTGGCATGGGTGCTGGAAAATATATCATCAACAGGTATTATTACAGCTTTTGGGTAAACAAGACCAATGGTGGTGATGGTAGATCAGTGAGTCACTGGGAACCAATTTCCCACATCATGAAATGGAATTGGTCCACCCATATTGGTATCCAAAGGGCAGAGTCTTGAATTTCTACTCAATTTGACTCTGGACAAGTCACTTCACCTTTCAGAGAGTAAATTTCCTCATCCATAAAATGAGCTGATCTTCATTCCTCTTCACACAGAGATGAAAACTAAATTAGATGAGGGGGCCCAGGTAGTGGCACACCTGGTTGAGTACACATGTTACAATGTGAAAGGACCTGGGTTCGAGCTCTCGTTCCCCACCTGCAGGGAGAAAGCTTCCCAAGTGGTGAGGCAGTGCTGTGGGTGTCTCTCTTTCTCTATCTTCACCTACCCTCTTTATTTCTGACTGTCTCTATCCAATAAATAAAGATAATAAAAGTAATTAACAAAAACAAAATTAGATGATACTTGATATCAGCCTGGCCGAATGTCACAGTAGACATTCAGTAAGTTCCATGGGTCTGTCCTTCCCCAGATTCCTGCCAGCTGAGTCATGCAGAAGGTCCCTGCCTGGGGATGGTCAAAAGGTATTTCTATAATGGTTCATCCATGGCTTGTGAGACCTTCCAGTATGGTGGTTGCCTGGGTAATGGCAACAACTTTGTCTCAGAGAAGGAGTGCCTACAGACCTGCCGAACTGTGGGTGAGTACAGACCCTTTCAGTCTGTGACACTGTACATCCAAAACTCTGTCCTCCTTTACACACCACCTGCTGACTGAACAGGTAGCTAAGAAGGATATTCTAATGATGGAATACAGAGTGTTTCTCCAAAGTCATGGTAGTTGCACATCTGGATGTGGGTGAGCCTAGTCAAATAATTTCTTCTCATGGACCCCAATTGCCTGATCCATAAAAGAGGAGTTTGGGATTTTAGATGAGTAGAGCCTCCCATCCTTTTGTGGGTATCTCTGGTTAGTGATCAGTAATTCTTGGCACCTCCTTCCCAATCCACAGAGGCCTGCAATCTGCCCATTGTCACCGGCCCATGCAAAGGCTTCTTTATGCTCTGGGCATTTGATGCTGTCCAGGGCAAGTGTATCCAGTTCACCTACGGGGGCTGTAAAGGCAATGGCAACCAGTTCTACTCTGAGAAGGAGTGCAAGGAATACTGTGGTGTCCCTGGTGAAGGTAGGAAGCTTTGTGGGGTGGCAGGCTGGGTCAAGCACTTGGGGTGGGAAAGCCCTGACAGGAGGTAGACAACATTGTACCTGGTGACCAGCCCATCAACGCTCTGAGTCTCAGAGTTGAATGGTCCCAACCTCATGGTCCTGCACTGGAATGGGACATTAGAGGCACAGGCCAGGCATGAGCTGAAGGGAAGAGGAGCAGGCCAAGGAGCTGAGTAGAGCAGAGCTCTGACTCTGTCGCCACCAGTCTAGTGGTCAGCATGTTAGGCAAGTGCCAATTTGAGCCTTGGTTTTCTCCTGGGTCAGTGTGATCATTCCCCAGGCTTCACAGTACAACTTACCCAGCAGCAGCTGATACTGATAGTAATGGCAATAATATTATGATAGTAGTAACAGCATTTCGGCAGCAATTATAGAAGCAGCAATTATTTCACATTTTATTTTTATTTAATTTTATGTGGTTCCAGGGATCAAATTCTAGGCTTAGCCTCATGCTCCACCACTGAGCTGTTCCCATGGATCAATTTTATTTTCTATGTATGAAAGAAGCCAGGGTGGGGAGGTGTGAGAGAGAGGAAAAGAGACAAGAGTACTGCTCCACCATCTATGAAATTCAGCTTATTTTGTCTTTGTTGTTCCCATGTGGTGTCTGGGGTCAAACCCAGACATGTCACATATATGACATGTGAGGCAAGTGCTCTATCACTGAGCCCATTCACACCCCCTTTCAACTTTCTGTATGTTATTTTATCCCTGGGAAAAGGACACCTAGAGTAAAAAGAATTGCAAGACAACAATGACGACGACAACAACAACAACAACACCACACACACACACACACACACACACACACACACACACACACACATTCTGTGAAATGAACTTTGGGGACTTCAAGTCATGCAGAGTCTCTGGCCTCAGGTTCAGGCCCCAGCTCAATCCCAGCTGCCTTTTTTCCTGCTCAAAGCAGTCTCCCCTCCTGAGCATCCTCACCCTGCCCCCACACCTTTTCCCCAACCCCTTTGTGTCTACAGGGGATGAAGAGCTGCTGCGTGTCTCCAGCTGACCTGATGGCCCAGGGATGCAGGGATCCAGGGCTGGCGCATCCAAGAAGCCTGAGTTCAATTAAAGACCAATTTATAAACTCCTGAAACGCCATGTCCTGACTCTTCCTTGTCATCATAGGTTTGAAAGGAGGTGGGGAGGAGGAGGCATGGGAGGCAGAGGTGGAGTGGGACCATGAGGGAGCCTTGTTTTTCGTAGAACTGAAAAATGTATGTATTTGACATGGAATAGACCTCTCTTTGGTACATGAAGTTGGCCATGTAGATTACAAAGCATAAATCACATATATTTAGTCCACAATAGAATCAAGTGGGGTTATTATATTTTAGTAAAGCTTGGTCAGAGGAGGAAATGATGGGTACTTTTTCCTGAGAGGTTTGATAGAACTATCACAGTCAGAAGTAACTGCCCTAGTGTGTCCAGTAGGGTAAGGATTAGTAACCTACAAGCAGTTGAAATAAATGCCCTATCGTTACACAGAAGCCCTCTCCAGTATGTTCCTTGGGCCACAGCCCAAGGGCCACAACACTGGCTGCCAAGATCCAGAAAATTTGGTGCTATTTCTTCAGGCCCCAGAGTTCTATCTCATGAGGTCCTCACTTTAGTCCTTTATCCCAGAAGGAGAATGTTGGCTGACTTAAGCAGTATGTCCACCACAACCAACTTGGGCCCTGAGCCAGAGTCAGAAGCTCCTGTGTGACCTGGCTTTTCCTACCTTGAAGAAGAGAATAAGGTAGGCTGTCCAGGATGCTTGGCACCAACCAGGTTCCTGTATTAGCAAGCATCTGATATATAATGTTCTCACCAGTTCCATCTACCCAGAGCCCTTGATGGCTGCTGCTGTCATGGGAATAACAATCCCAGGTCCCAGGTCTGTGTGTTTTGAAGTGGAGAACTGACTGGCCAGTGGTAGCACAATTCTTCTTAATGGGGTTACCTGTGTGTGTTAATTCAGCCAGAAGTTTCTTATGCCATTTGCCCATTTGCTTAAGACACTCATTGGGAAGGAAGAAAGGAGGGGTTTGTAATCTCTTACTGAGGGGATGGGGACAGAAGTAAGGATTTGGACACAAAGCTGTGTAGCCCCCTTGGTCAGGCCACATAAAGACTTATCTCCCTCAGATCTCCCCCAAAGTCTGGAGCTTGTGCTTCAAGATTCCAACAAAGGAGACTGTTTCAAGAAGATAGTGTCTGTAGCCACAGGGGGACTCTGGACTGAAGTTGGTGGGTCAGGGATACAGGTAATCATTCAGGAAGAAGTAACAAGTCCTAAAGAGGCATATTTTGAGTGAGTAAAAGGGCAAATACTTCAGTCAGTGGGTTCAGGTGACAGGTACCTGGATTAGCTGACAGATTGGGGCATTTAGTTCTGAAGGTTTTTCTTATTTTTTTTGTATTTATTTATTTATTTATTTATTTTCCCTTTTGTTGCCCTTGTTTTATTGTTGTAGTTATTATTGTTGTTGTTGATGTCATCATTGTTGGATAGGACAGAGAGAAATGGAGAGAGGAGCGGAAGACAGAAAGGAGGAGAGAAAGATAGACACCTGCAGACCTGTTTCACCGCCTGTGAAGCGACTTCCTTACAGGTGGGGAGCCGGGGGCTCGAACCGGGATCCTTATGCTGGTCCTTGCGCTTTGAGCCACGTGCGCTTAACCCACTGTGCTACTGCCTAACTCCCCCTTTTTAAATGTTTTTATATTTATTTATTTATTGTTCCTTTTTGTGGCCCTTGTTGTTTTTTATTGTTGTTGTAGTTATTTTTGTTGTTATTGACATCGTCATTGTTGAACAGGAAAGAAATGGAGAGAGAAGGGGAAGACAGGGGGGGGAGAGAAGAGGTTTTTCTAACAGTTTTGATATTGTCATTTAAAAATGGAGCACCCTGTGGCTAAGGAAATTGCTCAACTGGTAGTCTTCAGGGCTTGTATGCCAGAGGCTCCAGGTTAGATCCATGGCACCACACGTACTGGAACGGTGCTCTGTATTGTCTCTCACATATGAAACTTTATCTCACATGAAATCAGTAATATGAAAATGGAGGATTCACACACACACACACACACACACACACAAATCTAGGTTTCTCAATTCTCTGGAGTACCAGGTTCCTGCAGTACTGCATACTGTATATTAAGGTACAGAACTGACTTTAGTGGGTCCAGGTCCCTTTCCATAGAGCCTCCCCTGTGAGTCACCAGTTTGACCAGTCAGGAAGGCTCATCATCATGACACTTGCTAAAACTTCCACTACAGCAAAACTCCCTTGGCTCCTGACCTCCTCTAGGATGGAGTGTAGTTGAAGCCCATCAGTTACCCTGAGTCTGGAGTTTGTGATGCCCATACCAAAAGACTCCAGAATTTTCTCCGCATAATGACTGCCCTGAAGGGGCATTTGATTTTTAAATAGTCTCATCTCAAATGCTCTCACAGAGACACTGGTCACATGCATTTGCTTGTTACAAACTGGGCATGGCCTGTTTAAGAAAGCTAACCCTTCTTAAGATTTAAAACTAGATGGTGGCACATCCAGTAAAGCACACACATTATCATGCCTGAAGACCTGGCTTCAAGTCTCTCCTCCACAGGGGGAAGCTTCATGAGAGGTAGTTGAGTATTGCTGCAGATGTTTCTCCTTTTCTCTTTTTCCTTCTGTTTCACTATGAAATAGAAAGAAAGAGAGGGAAAAAAGCTACCAGGAGCAGTGGAGTTATCCTGCAGGCACTGAGCCCTAGCAGTAACCACCCTTATGGAAAATGAAACGAAATAAAAGAAAATAAAAAAAGATAAAAACCCCAGAGGCTGTTGTTCCTTGTGCTGTGTGAAGGCTCTGGATCTGACTTGATATAAAGTTCAGAATTGTGAGGGAAGACGCTCAGCTACCATAGGATTCCTGACTTTTTTTTTTTTAGATTACACAAAAAAACTTCAACTAAATGTCAGCTCTTTACTCAGGAAAGTCCACACAGGACACTTACTATCATAAACTCCCACAGAAATATGGTTCTAAGGGCAAGGTCAAGGTCCTTTGGGTGGTGAGTCTACATTTAAGCCTATACTTACTGCCATTAGTGCAACTGGATGAGGTTTGTTTGGTTGGTCTAACACTTTCTTCAAGGGAGAGAACAGTGATTAAAGTGAGGCCCTAAGGTATCTGGCATATTCTGTCCTTGAGAGCAAGGTGGTAGCTGACTTTAGAGCAGCTGATCTGACAGCTGTTGTACCTTTCCTTTCCCATGCAGACCACAGCTCTTCTCTCTCTTGACTAGCTTCTATTCAAGTCAGGTATTGACAAGTTCCTCAGTATAGCAAGAGGCCTGCAGAGGGACATGTCCATCTAGGCTAGCCTTCCACAGCCTGTACTGTTGAGAACCCTTCTTGTTTTTCTTTTTTCTTTTCTTTTTGCCTCCAGGGTTATTGCTGAGGCTCAGTTCCAGCACTACAAACCCACTGCTCCTAGCGGTGATTTTTTCCCATTTTTTTTATTGGACAAGACAGAGAGAAATTGAAAGAGGAGATAGAAAGGGAGAAAGACACCTGCAGACCTGCTTTGCTGCTTGTGAGGTGTCCCTCCTACAGATGGGGAGCTGGGGGCTCAAATCCAGATCCTTGCGCTTAGTACTACGTATGCTTAACCCCAGTGTGCTACCACCCAGTCCCTGGTGGCACATCTATTCTGTAGGCGTTTTTTGGTCAGAATTGCTGATGCCATCAGGATTTTGGCAAAAGCCACAGACACTCTTCTTAGATAATGGACAAGATACATAAACACTTCTAACACCACATATATGGTTTGGGAGGCCACCATCCTCTGGGGAAGGGGTGTGACAGGCCCACACACAACTGCTGTGCAGGGTAACTTGAACATACCTTAAGAGTTATGATGTTAGGAAGGTGGGGGAGGATGTATTGAAAGGAGCAGGAGAGTTGGGTGGGCTAGGAGGCGAAGAAGTGGCTGGCTCACACTATGGAGACACTCCAGTGGCCAGTGACTAGGGAAGGAGCATCAGGCCAGAGGAAGTTGTGAAAACTCCAAGGTAGGCCTGGGCGGGCTGCCATATATAAGACCCTGCACCGATCTTCAGAGTGGGCAAAGCAAGCCCAACAAATCTGTCAATACCTGTGAGTACACCAACCCCCAACATCTGCCTGCAGACTCTCTATTCTGGATTGTGCCTGGTACAGTGTGTACAGATACTGGGTCAAAATATTTCTGCAAGGGTTGGCAATTAGCTCACTTGGATAGTGTGTGGCTTTGTCATGTGCATGGCCCCTACCAACTGAAAGAAGCTGTGGTTTCTTTCACTCTCTCTTCCTCTCTGCCTCTGACTTTATTTTAAAACAAAAGTTTTCATAGCCCCCCCCTGAACCTTCTCAGTCACCAGCTCTACAAGTGGTAGAGAGGGAGGTTGCTCAGTGGTAGAGGTTCAGGGTTGGCTCCTTGGCGCAGTATAACACAGTAGAATGCTCTTAATAAAAAAAATGAAAGTTAGCAAAAGTCACAAGTACTCATGTGATACACACATTTTATAGTCATATATATACTCAGGAGACCAAGACCACAGGTAGGGTCCTGTAGGACATGGAGATTAAACCATTCCTTCCTTCTTGAACATGCTGCAGGAGCAAATTCATACCCCTCTCTCACTTACCAAACATCGACTGAGCCTGGTCTGGTGCTCAGCAATGAGCTGGAAGGTTAGGAGTGAACAACTTGTTTCCCCCTTGGGATGGGTTCCAGCTGTCACCCCCAGGTGACCCACCTGTGACTCATCTCTGATCACCACTGCCCTGTTCCTGACTGGGTGACATGGCCCACCCCAGCCCAAGAAAGAACACCACAAACTGCCATCTTCCTAAAGGACGTTTTATTGTAAAACCATAAATACAACACTGACATGAAATCATTTAAGCAACTGATCCTCTCTAACCATTAAAAGGATGTCTTTTTGCCTTGGCATCAACCATCGGGGAAATAATGTTGCAAGAATTCTGGGAGGGGGATAAAGGGGGTGTGAATTCTGGGCTGGGGCTTTTGGCGATTTAAGGAATCAAGTGGAACCTTCCTCTTCTCCCTGGAAATGTCCCACTTTCAGACAAGAACAGACAGGTATAAACAGCAACATTTAAACAGTTCAGATTTAAATTTTATTACTTTGTAAAAAAAAAAAAGCTTTCTTTTTTTTTCTGGTCCTTTTAAAACATCACAAAATTGATTTGGCTGTAAATGGAGAAACAATACCAAAATAAAGTGAAACAAACAAACAAAAAGAAAAATCCAAAGACAAACAGAAAACCCTAAATAAACCCTCAAGTTTGGTCTCGGGGGTTTACATAGCACAAGAACCATCAACTCAACCCCCATGCAATGTGACTCCTCACAGAGCTGTTGGACCCACACCAAAGACACAGGAGACCGCAAACATCTTTTGTTAATTAACACAGCAAGGGTGACACTGGATAACTTTTTTTTTTTTTTAATACAGTACATGGTACACAGGGACCTAAGATGGCCCTGCTAAACCCCTTGTGGAGACTTGAGCCAAGCACTGGCTGTTTATAAAAATATTGTGTTGCTACAAAAGTATAAATTAATGCTACCGGTATTAAGAAATATTAAACACATAAAACTTATAAGGATTAAGAAAAATATTCATTAATACCTGTAGAAAACTCTGGCCTAAAAAAGATATTTTTTTGTGTTTGTTTTTTGTAATTTTTTTGTATTTTTTTTTTTTAAAGATGACTTGAGTTTCTTGCACTCGAAGACACAGTCAGCTGTGCCTATGGTATTGCCTAGAACGTCTTACTACTGAGAAAGGATGGGGTGCACACATATGGGGTGGGGGCGGAGGGGGGTGTGAAAGGGAGTGGTACCAAGGCTTTCTCAAGATTTACCTGATGTGAAAGAATCATGTGAAGTTGTGGGTGGGTGAGCAGGGGAGCAAAAAAGGCAGAAGTGGAAAACAACTGATAATAATTTATGCTTTCTTAAAAAAAAAAAAAAGGAAAGAAAAGGAAAAAAAAAAACTCTGCTTCAGGTGGTTGTACAAAATGCTTTCCTGATGTCTGTGATCGGAAGACGGCCTGGCAGGTCTGAAAGCCACTGGCCCCGAGGGTCCCCTGGGCCCCCTCTCTCTTGGCCTGTTCCAGGGCCCGGAATCACTCCTTGTCTGGGAATCCTGCGGGCCCAGGAGGTTGGGAGAAGGGCCCTGGATGGAGATGGGCTGGGTCCTGGGATTGTGGGGGGAGATTCCTGGTTTCTGCCAACCTGGACTTCTGAAAGTGCCACTGGCACCCTAGGCCTCTGAGTTTGTGGACAAGGCTGGGCTGTGGCCCTTTAAGGAACTTTGGTTCGAAGAGTCAAGGTGCCTGGTGGGACTAGCTGGAGGGGAAGACTCTCCTGGGTTCTGATGCTGCCACCTGGCTGCAAACCTCACAAAAACTCCTTTCTCTGTGCAAGTCTGAATCTTTAAAGTGAAGCCCATGGTGGTGGTGGCTGTGGAGGTGTGGCTGTAAAACATGGGGTGACCTGATGATCTTCCATCTCCAGTTTCTACTGAAGCAGGAGCAGGTAAACCTTTCCACAGAAGTCTTGGAGTCTCTCGAGGGGCAAGTCTTGAGGTCTCTTGAGAGAAAGGCAGGCCTCTGCCGACTGTGTTCCTCAGACTCAAATGAGAGGAAGAGAGATGACAACAGTAACAAAATCCTCCAGAAAACCCTGCAAGTGGGAAGCTAGGAGAGAAACCTAAGAGGGAGAACACTGTATCATTGGTTCACCATAACTGGCCTAGCAAACATTAGCCACAGTGAAGAGTGGAGGCCCTGCCCAGTCTCCCCCTTGCCTGGCAGGTACAGGAGCTGGTCGTAGAGACAGGTACCCCTACTATTTCTAGGGGCCAGCCCAAACCTCCCTTAGCCTCCTGACTCTCTGTACCAGCAGCCTTCTGAGGAGTTCTCCTGAGAGTACACCCCAATGACCCAGATGCTGCTGCTGTTTTCAAGGCAAGGGCAAATCTATAAACTTGGGGCTGCACCCCTCCTCTGTCTCTGCGGGTGCAGTAATCACGATGGTGAAATCCTGGCAGTGTTCCTTTCTGGGTCATCTCATGGTACTCTCCCCTTCTGCACCCCAGCCCCATTTCACACCTTTCCTGCAAACCTATGCCCAACCCTGGAGAGAGCATTCTGTGTCTCTGACATCTCTCTAGGCACCCACTTTCTGAGGAGTCTAGTTGGAGTCCAGGCAGAAGCAGGTGTCCTTGCACAAACCTAGGGGACTCCCAAAGACAGAGGTTGAGCTTCACAGTGGAAAACATGCTTTGAGGAGTCTTCTCCTCCACCCTCCCTCTAATGTTTCTTGAAAGTGCAGGAGACAAAGGAGCAAACCAAGGATAGGACACTAGCCAGCCTATGGTCTTGGTGGGGAAAAGTTCTTTCTAGGATGTTGGAGACCCATCCTTTCTCAACCAGACTAGTCTCTCCTCACCAGGGAGCCTTTTTACAGCCAATCTCTACATGCCAAGTATGAGGCCATCAGTTGGAGTGGGTGGTGGTGATGGTGGTGGTGAAGTGTCCTTTTGCATGGCCACAGCATGTGGCTCTCTGTGCCATGAACCATGGAGAGGAAGTGCAGGCAGAAACAGACTCCCTTCTATTTTCTGATTTCTATCTATCAGCAGGAGGCAGGCCTGGCTGGTCCACAGAGAGACACGGGGAAAGGAGAGCATGAGAAGCTGAGACCTTCGCTACCCATAGTGCTCCACTTCTGAGGCCACCTACAGTGCTGTTGTCCTCAGCTCTGGCTTTGGCAATGAAACAAATGGACCTCCTATGAAGGGGTAAATCTCCTGCAGAACGGAGATGTGCTTTCTCCACCTCCTCCCTGTGGTCCATCTGCCCAGACAAAGGCTAGTTCTGTCCCAGGAGTCACATGGTTTGACGTGAGTTGTGTCCATGTCAGCAGAAGACCACTTTGAACAGCTGAGACCATGACAGAAGTGACCTAATTTCCTGGCTCATCAGATCCCAAGGGCCCCTGGTGGATCAGGGTCCTGGGAGGGAGACAAAAAAAATCCTTCTGGAGGAGAGTACCAGGCTGGGTGCTAGATGCTGAATTATAAGAAGCCTTCTCAATCCTTTGGCTGAACTAGAATTTGGATGAGGTGGATATTGCTGGAAACCAGGGGGCCAGCTTCTGGGCCTGTGAGATCTTTGGATTTCATTCAGCTGTTCCCTGCAGCAAATGAGGTGCTATGGGAGTTACCTGTGTGAGAAGACAGACTGAGGGAGGCAGTCTGACAGTCTTTCCTGTGGGTGGCACCAGTTGCTGGGGGGCTGGAAAGAGAATGACAACTTGCCACCTTGTCACCAGATCCAGATGAGGCAGTCTTCAGAGGGCCGAGTGACCTTTATGTCAAACTTACTGAGCAAGGTTGAACTGAGGTGAGAAGCAGAACAGAACAGGAAGTGACATGGATAACCAGATACCTAAAGTTTAGTGAGAATGGCATTTGTACTGTGGAGAAGAATGTGCTCCAAAGAGAGGGATGGTGAGTATTTTTATGACTTTGCAATAAATACGTATTTTCTAACTAACCAGTCCAATAGTGAGGAAACACTGACATGTCTGTGTTCTAGGAGAGGATGGGTTTCAAGGCTCTGCTCCACCAAACTCACAAAGGAGGCAGCTCTGATGTTTCTAGAGTGCTTACAAGTGTCTGGCTGCAAGCTCTTCCCAAAAGCAAAACAAAACTGGAGGGACCTACTGTTGACACCAGTCCCTTATCAACACCCCTGCAGCCACCTTCTGGAATGCCCTGATCACATCTCATGACAACCTTCTGATGCTCCCCTACTCTCCAGGAACTCAACTTTAGGTGACTGTCCAGCTTTCTCCCCTTCCCTGCTCCAGTGCTGATGGAGGCTCTTTAGCTCTTCTGATGGTGTGACTCCTATAGAGGAAACAGCTTTTCCAGGAGAGGAAAAGACAAGGTGGTTCCTGAGAACATGGCTTACCAGTGTGAATGTGGAAATGAGTCACTTGGAGGCATTTCAATGTATGAGATTCTGAGGCAACCATTTGGATTAGCTCTCGTGAGGCAGAGTGAATAAGCTCATCCACAGGGGACAGTGCTCTAGTCCATAATCCTAAGCCTTGTAGAGGTTTTTACCAACTCCAGTTCACCACCAGCCACAGAGTTGGGGGACAGGGATGTTGTACAGTGCTTCTTGTAGTCGAGGTATCTCGAAGATGAGTAATGCTTTATTACCAGGAAGTAATGGAGGAGACTCAGACAACCCCTGGACAGTAGACTGTGTCTTTGCAAACAGCCTGCCATGATGGTGGTCATTTTTCAGCCTGAAATTCATAGTGTAGCCTTGTTGATCCCATAGTCTTGGGTGCCAGGAAGGAGGGGAACAAAGGAGCCAGCAGGAACCTCCAGCACTTTATTCACTGAGAGGTAGGGAGGAATTGGAGCACTGATCCTGATGCATCATATGAAGGGACAAGGGTCACTCTCTCAGCCCTTGGACTGAAGATATGGAACCTACATTGCTCACAGCTGGGGGGGGGGTAGCAGGAAGAAAAAGCCTAAAGACATAATTCATAGCATCAAGTCTGGATGTGTTTGAATGCCGGCCCATCCTGGAAACATCAATCACTTGGCCCACAAGGCACCATGCTCCACTGCCATCCTGCAAGGAAGACTGAGGGTCTCACCTGTGTGGGTATCCCCAGGGCTCTAAGCAATGGAACCATCTGGAACCCTGAGGGGGAGGGAAAGCTGTGGGCCTGACATGTGATGGATATGATTATGGGTCAACTGAGGAGTCCCTGTTGAGCTGGAAGTGTCAGTGACGTGGCAAGTAGTGTAAAGCACTCTGGGTATTTAGTGGGACATTTGCAGTACTGGACATGGAGAGCCAGGAGGGCAGATAGGGCTTCCACTTACATTCAAGAGGAATCCTGAGCCACATGCTTCTTCCTTACAGCTTCCACTAAACCCCACATCTGTGAAACCTGTGACTCCAACCTCACACCTGGCCTCCAAACAGCACAGCCAAATTCATGGTTCACAGCTGTTCAAAGACGTGAAAACTGGACTATTTGGGGAAGGCTGATAAAAACCTTAGGATACTATGTCGCTGAGATGAGCTAGTTTACAGTGTGACTTGAGGAACAAAAAGACATAAAAAAAGAACAAACAATAAAAACCCCAAAAGGCGATTAACTCCAAAATATAAGTTATAGACAGACATTCAGTGCTTCCTAGCAGAGTCTAAAATCAAGTCTGTAAATAAAATAGGAAAAAAAAAAAGGTAAAAACTGCTAACACGTTAGGGAAAAAATATTAGGAGCGGACACAAGATCTAAACTCCTTTGAAAAAATGTCTTTCCCCCCCTTATATCTTATATTTAAAAAGCACAGAGTCAACTTTATATTCTTAAATGTCTCCTTTCCTGATTTGGGGAGATAGATAGGTGTGTTTCTAAGGCGGCCGCCTTGTGAGCCCCCCACCCCAAAGGGTGCCACAGAGGCAGCAGCTCAATGCCCTGAAGGTGAACAAGAACAAAGTCCAGTGCAGAAACTGTCCATCTGATGTAGTCTGGAGAATCCACAGCACAGCAGCTGGTTGAGGGGTGGTGCAGTAAGGGGAGGAGGGCTAATAGGGAGGGGAGGTAGGAGAAAGGGAATCACAGGGGTGAAAGACAGAGTGTCAAGTCACTTCAGATCTCAGCTGCCTGAACATTGGACAACATCGGCTTCCTGCCAATCTGCACACCTGAAAAAAAGGAGTCTTTAAAAGCCCCCTTCTGAGGAAAGGAGGTGAAGTGGCTTCCCTCTTTCCCACTCAGCTTTCCTGACACACCCAGTTAAATGCACTTGAGCCCAGAAGCAGACTCGAGTGCATGCACCAGGGTAGTATGTGTGTGCATGTGTGCGTGTGTGTGTGTGTGCGCAATTTCTGAGGTCGCACTGAGGAACACAGAGCTCACATGGCCCACAGCCATGGTGCATCTGCTTAGAAACATCTGCACATGTTCAGGTGTGCACACACATGTACACACACACTGAAAAAAAGCACTTAAGTTTCCAGGGGCATTTAGAATGAGGTCCACAGTGTTTAGAACTTAAAATTCCTTTTTCTTTGTTTGTGACAGTGTTGGCATTTTTTCCCTTAACTTTCTCTTCTTTTTCTTTCTCTTTCCGTCTCCCTCTTTTTATTGTTCTTAAGAAGAGTTAAAGCATGTTTGATTTCAGAAACATGAGTTTGTTCATATCTTCTGGACTGAGCAGTCGCCTCCTTTTGATTAGAAGTGCTTGTTCACACATATTTACACACCCACTCCTGGCCCCCACGGCTGGAACTGCCAGGAGCCAGAAGGCAAGCTTAGCTAGTTTCGTGTGCTTTTGGGTAACGCACGACCAGTACTGGAAGAGGTCAGGAGTGGCCTGAAAAAGCGGCTCCTGCAGGTAGTCGTACACTTCATTCTTCCCCAGCCGATCATCATCCTGCACCGAGGAGTTTTCGCCAGAGGCGGAGCGGGGTTTCTTGGCGGTTGGCTCGAAGTCGGCCTCCTCGTTCCAGGACTCCTTCACTTCATTGATGAGCTCACACACCTTGCCGATGATCTCTTCGTGCTGGTAGGGGGGCACGGGCCGCAGCTTCTGCTGTGGGTCCAAGATCATGGCCACCTTGTGTGCTGGGTGAACCTTGAAGTTCTCTTTGAGTGCCTCCAGGAAGAGGTGGCACAGTTTGCTGACAGTGCCGGCGTCATTGGCCTTGGCTGTGAATAGCTTCTCCAGCCTGACGTAGGTGGGCAGCACTAGCTGCAGGGTGGGCTGGTTCTCGTTGCTCAGCTCAATGACCGCCTGCTTCACCGGCGTCAGGATGGCTGCCAGGTTGCTGAGTAGGTGCTTGTTGAGGCTCTGGATGAGGTTCATCTTCTTGGCCCGGCTGTAGAACTCACAGATCTGCTCGTAGCGCTCATGCACCAGCAGCAGGGAGTCTGTGACTGAGTTCCAGCAGGGGGGCGGTGAGGTCTCCTCTAGCGACCCAAAGGTCTCCTTTGCCAGGCCTGTGGAACCCGCCAGGTCCTCACACACGTTGAGCAGCTCGATGACTTCATGCATGCTTCGGGCCTGCAGTGTTCGCTTGCTTAGGACGCTCTGCACCACAGAGTTCAAGGCACAGGCTGAGCAGCGGAGGCACATGCCAGCCTTGGAGAAGGCAGATGCACTCACCCGGCAGTCCGTCACATACACGGTCCTGATTTCTGACATTACGAACTCTGACAGCACGTTCTGTACCCAGTGGTGCACCAGGTCACCACTGTCTCGAATGTCTGCACCTTTCACGCCCAGCACATAGCTCTTGATGTGGTTGCCCTCAGCCTGGTAGGCTGTGAGGATGTAACAGGAGTCGGGGCCAACACTCTGTGAGTGGCAGGTGACGCCAATGCCCAGGCAGGCATTGCTGCCCAGGGCACAGGTCACCTTCACCTTCACCTGGTTGTACATACGTGGCAGGTGCTTCAGTGCCAGGGTGTTAAAGTTGCCCAGGATCTCTGTGACAGAGAAGGCCCCATAGCGAGCACCACTGTCTACCAGTGTCTGAGCCAGCTTCAGGAACTCCTTTCCACTCACTACACTCAGTGCCCCCAGGTCAGCACACATGACCCGCAGCAGCCGCTCTGCGATGTTCTGTCGCTCTTTCTCTGGGATCATGCTGTTGGGGGTTAAGCCGCTGGTCATGGCTGGCAGGGGGCACAAAGAGAGACATGATTAATCATGGCAATTAGGGCTCCTGGGTCAGGAAGAAGCCCAATCCTCTATGCACAATTTCCTAGCATTGGAAATTATGAACAGACTTTACTGGGCACACACATTGGTGGTGCTGATTGGACTTCGTATAGACTCACAAGAATAGAGTCCTTTGATCAACTGGTAATGTCCACCATGGGCACAGTAACAGAAACTGACACGTGTGCAATATACTTACAGCATGTGCTGTTTACCTCATTCTTTGAAGCCAACTCCTGTATACCCTCCCACAATATAGGGACTGATGTTAACAGAGGAATCTGTAGTGAATAAAGTACATGAGGCTACAGTGCCAGGAAAGGGCAGTGGCAGAAGTTCAGAAGAGGAGATTCTAGTTTTAACACTGCCACTAGTTTTTGATTTCTGAGTACAAATATCACCCTCTCACCCTGGGTCTCCTTATAATCTGGTTCAAGCATCCACAAATGGGGTTTTAGGTATAAGTGTGCTTTGGGAACTTCTGCACATGGTCTTGTGCCATCATGAAATATACAAAATGAAACAGCAATGAGGGGCAGGGGGAATACCCAGATGAGGTACTGACAGGAAAGTGGGGTCAGTCTCCTGAGCCCTCAGGACCCAGGCATTGGGGAGACCTACTGTTGTTGGCGCTATTCCTCTGGGCCTGTGGTTTCCATTTCTCCTCTACAACAGCAGGTGGCGATCTGGACTGGTTGGATGTGATGTTGTTCTCATTGTCAGCTGTGGGCACAAAAGGTGGAGCATGTTACTTTGAAGAAAAGAGAAATGTGGTTTCTGGGACTCACACCTGAGTTCAAATCCTAGTTCCTCCTTAGACTATTATTTCATGCTATGAAGCCTACATGTGACACAGTGCAGGAAGGACTACAAAGGATGATGCAGGAAAAGAGCTGAGCAGTGGCTGAGATGGAGGAGGCACTCAGTGAATACGAATACTATCCCACCCGCAAGAACTGGCTCTAGTTCTGGTATGTGGGTGGACTGGGCATGACAGCTGTACCCCAACTGGTCTAAAGCACCCTGGAAACTCTGGATGCATTTTCACCTTTTCAGTATGTTTACTGGAAATCTATGACTGGGCAGTGGCACACCTGTTAGGGTGCATATGCTACAATGTGCAAATATTCAAATGTTGTTCCTATGCCTTTTGTTGTTGTTAGTGTTGCTATTGTGGGTTTATTTTCTTGAGTCATCATCATAAAGGTAAAAATTCACAGTTGTGGATATGTCGATGACATCTGTTCAGGGTTCCAAATGTTTTTATATCCTTCTCAATTAAAGGCATCAAGGCTCAGTGGCTGAGACTGTTCATGTTAAGAGAAGGTTCAAGTCCTAGGTCCTTCCCTGCAAGGGGAAGCTTCATGAGCAGTGAAGCACTGTTGCAGATGTCACCTCCCCCCTTTTTATCTTCCCATGCTTCTCAATTTCTCTGTCTCTATGCAATAAATAAATAAATAAATAAGTAAAATATTAAAATAAATCCAATCCAAGTGGGCCAGGTGGTGGCACACCTGGTTAAACACACATATCATCATGTACAAGGACCCAGGTTTGAACCTCTGCTCCCTACCTACGGGGAGTCTGCTTCATGAGCCATGAAGCAGGCCTGCAGGTGTCTATCTTTCCCTCCTCCTTTTTCCCTCCCCTGCCCTCTCAATTTTTTCTCTGTCCTGTCAAATAAAAATAGGAAGAAAAAAAATGGCCACTGGGAGCAGTGGATTCATAGTGCAGTCATCAAGCCCTAGTAACAACTCTGGTGGAAAAAAAATCCTATGGAAAGATAAAATCAAAGCCCTGTATGATATAAATGACAAAAGTGTTAGTCTCCTCACAGTATAAGACATGCGTACTGAAGTCAAGATAAAGGATTTTTGCACAGTCACAGGAAACCAGCATCTGGGACAGGCCTCCCAGATCCCCATGGATCCCAGAGGCCTCCTCCATGTATCTCACAATTAAAATGTTTTTATTAATATTTATTTATTTATTCCCTTCTGTTGCCCTTGTTTTATTGTTGTAGTTATTATTGTGGATGTTACTGATGTCATTGTTGTTGGACAGGGCAGAGAGAAATGGAGAGAGGAGGGGAAGACAGAGAGGGGAGAGAAGGATAGACACCTGCAGACCTGCTTCACAGCCTGTGAAGCGACTCCCCTACAGGTGATCTGGGGGCTCGAACCGGGATCCTTACGTTGACCCTTGCACTTTGCACCACGTGCACTTAACCCGCTGCGCTACCGCCCAACTCCCTATTTCCCAATTTTTAACTTGCACGTATGCATTTGTATGCACTAATGCAAAACTGACATATGCTCATTATTCCCTATCTAGAAATACTCCTTGACATTTCTACAGAATCATTTCTGTGCTGAAATAGTCTGAGTTACAAGAGTGTCATTATAAATGGCCACATAGTCCTCTAGCATTTGACATACAGGAGGTGCTAAATTATACTCCAATAACTGCTTCCAATATTGCCATCCTACTGTGAACCTATTTACCTAACATTCAAATGTTGTTCCTATGCCTTTTGTTGTTATTAGTGTTGCTATTGTGGGTTTATTTTCTTGAGTCATCATCATAAAGGTAAAATTCACAGTTGTGGATATGTTGATGACATCTGTTCAGGGTTCCAAATGTTTTTATATTCTTCTCAATTAAAGGCATCAAGGCTCAGAGGCTGAGACTGTTCATGTTAAGAGAAGAAATATTTCAATAATTTACATACTTAATCCTATAGGATCACTTAAGAAACTCTGAGGCATCCACTCACAGGGATATTTTATAGTTGCCGACACAGGTGGCTGTGTAAAATGTAAAAATCATGGCAAAAAGTGTAAGATAATGAAAAGCAAGAGCTAATTATATGTACACATTACTTATTTTTTTATTGCTACTAGGATTATTCCTGGGCCTCAACGACTGCACTATGGACCCACTACTCCTGGTGACCCCCTTGTGGGTGGGGGCTATTTCACCTTTTCCTCAACCTGGAGACATGAACACTGGGTAGGTCTCTTGTACTAGTGGGTTAAATTAGCCATAGATTAAGGACTACACTAGACCTGCACAAATACATTTAAGAACAAGTCTTAAGGGCTGGGTGGAGGCACACTCAGTGAAGCATATGTGTTACAATGCTCAAGGACTTAGGCTCAAGCCCCCAGTCTCCACACATAGGAGGAAAGCTTTACTAGCTGTTGTGTAGTACTGCAGTGTCTGTCTTTCTCTCTCCTTCTCCATCTCACCCAACCTTGTCAGTTTCTTTCTGTCTCTATCCAATAAATAAATAAATAAATAAATAAATAAATAAATAAAATATTAAAGAAGGAAAAAGAACAAGCCCCAAGGTCATCCTAAGTAACTAAAAACTGTAAACCAAGACAGGTTTGATAGTCTACTTAATAAACACAAGGAACTTACAGTATTGTAATACAAAATCTATAATACATAGTATCTAACAAAAAGGGCAGCAATCACTCAAAGTAGTAGAAAAAATTACCTATATCTAGGAGAAAAGCCAGTCAAACAGAAAAAGACCCAGGAAGGACAGAGATGACAGACTCATAGGTAATGAGAAGTTTAAAATGCTGTTGCAAATATCAAAAGTGTAAAAAGAAACCACAAGATTATAAGAAAAAAATTGAAGATATAAAAAGAAAAAAAGATAAAACTAACCAACCCAAGCAGAATCTCTTTGTATAAAACTAAATTGAATGGAAACAACAAAAGACATGGAATAAAAGCAAATTAAAGGAAGAAAAAATAGCAGGGAATGTGGACACAGGAAGACAACTATCTAACATGAAAAACACACAGGTAGCACCTAGAAATAGATGAATGAAGCACGGACAATATCAAGCTATTTAACATACATATAACTGGAGTTCCAGAAAAAGGAGAAAAATCAAAAATATTTGGGGAACTGGCGAAAATGTTTCCAAATCAGATGAAAACTCTATAGACAGGTTTTTGAAATTACATTTACCACAAGCAAAATTAACATAAAGAAAACACGACTAGGGCATAATAGCATCACCATCAAATTACTGAAACCAGTGAAAAGAGAATCTTTTAAGAACTGCCAAGAGGGGAAAATTATGTACAGTCTGACAAACACAACAGCAAATGACTTACTAGAAATAATGCAATTCTGTGAGCAATAGAACAAAGTACTAAAATGTTAACTTAAAATTCTAAATCCAGTAATAATATGTTTCACAGATGATGGTGGATAAAGACAAAAATATATCTGCAACTACAGAAAAATATTGGATGAAGTTCTTCAGGTCTATGGAAAAAAATAGTATCAAATAAGAATCCAAATCTGTAGAGAGAAATTAAACTATGTATATACAAAAAATTTTCTCCTCATTTTAATCTCTTTTAAAGATAACTGACTTCAATGAATTGTGGTTATTAAATATAAAGTAAGCTGTCTGGCAACAATAAAGAACCATGAGGAGAGAAGATACTGTCGAAAGCTGCTCACACAATATGCACAGTAAGCTAATGGTAATTGAAGGTAGCTGTGATTAAGTTATAAATATATAATTTGAAACCCAAATAAACTCTAAAAGCAAAAACAGAGCTACTGCTAATAAATTATAGAGCTACTCATAAAAATTTCTCAACTCAAAGGCACAAAAATTAGAGGGAAAAGCAACACAAGGAGAAATGAAAGGAATAGAGAGTAAAAAAAAGTAAAGCACAATGATATATTACCTATAAGAAAAACCTTAAATATAAAGACAGATTTAGGTCAAAAGTAAATGGCTGGGACTGGGCGGTGGCACACATGATTGAACCATGTGCAAGAACCCAGGTTCGAGCCCCTGCTCCCCAACTTCAAGAGTGGTGAAGCAAGGCTGCAGTTATCTATCCTTCTCTCTCCCTCTCTACTTCCTCCGTCCTCTCTCAATTTCTCTCTGTCCTATTAAACAAAAGAAAAAGAAAAAAGCATGCCTGGTTAAGCTCACACATTACAGTGTGCAAGGACCCAGATTTGAGCCCCTGGTCACCACCTGCAGAGGGAAATCTTCACTAGTGGTAAAGCAGGGCTGCAGGCATCTCTCTGTCTCTCTGTCTCCCTTACCCTCTCAGTTTCTGGCTGTCTCTATCCAATAGAGGAAAATAATGAAAAGTTAAAAAAAAAGAAATTACAAGAAAAACGTGGCCATTGGGAGCAATGGATTTGTAGTGCCAGCACCCACCCCCAGCAGTAACTCTCGTGGCAACTAAAGTAAAAAAAAAAAGTAAATGGCTGAGGGGTTGGGGTGGTGACACATCTAGTACAGCACACACATTACCATTCACAAAAACTTAGGTTCAAGCCCCTGGTCCCCACCTGCTGAGGGGAAGTTTCAGGAGTGGTGAAGCAGTGCTGCAGGTGTCTTTTACCCTCTGTATCTTCCCCTTCCTTCTCAATTTCTGTTTCTATCAAAAAGAAAAAAAAAGTCCACTGAGAGGAATGGATTCATGTATAGGCACAGAACCCCAGTGGTAACTCTGGTGAAAAAAGAAAAAAAAAAAGAAAGAAAAGATATCTAAAAAGGAATAGATAGTAAGCTGGAAGGAAAGGAATAAAAACTAATATAGATAAAGGTAGAAATGAATGAAATATAAAATGAATAAACACAACTGAGAAAAGCTAGTGACACTAAAAGTCAACTAAAAATATCAATAAAACTGATAAAGTTCTACCCAAAAAAAATTTAAAAGAGAACACAAAAATACCAATAAATGAAAAAACATCACTACAGTTGCTGTAGCTATTAAAGAAATGAAAACTGGTTGTGAGCAGCGTTGTGACAATAAATCAGACCAGTTAAGACAAATAATCTGACAGGAACTAAGTTCACCGCAGAATAATAGTTAATGCACAGTTAAATAATCCCCCACACTGAAAACTTCCATGTAGATGACTAAATACTGAAGGAAGAATGAAATTCTTTATATATTCTTCTAGAAAATAGGAAAGAACACTTCCAAATTCCTTTTATAAGGGTAGCATTACCTTGATTCTATACTATATCAAAACATAACAATAAGAAACTAGACACTAATATCCTTTATATACATGTAAAAATCATGAATAATGTCAGTAAACTAAATACAGCAACATATACATTATGACTAAATGGAATTTATCTCAGAAAAGTAAGTTGGGTTAATAATAAGGTAATCAACCAGTATAGTTCCCTATACTAGAAGAAAGAAAAATGATACCTATAGATATAAGTGTTTATTAAAATGAGACAAAATTCAACTCACTCATGATATTAACTCTTAGCTGATGAGGCAGAAATGATGGAAAAAATTTCAATTTAATAAAAGACATCTAGGCCCCCACCCCCAAATTTACTGACATGATAGAATTAGAAAATTGAGACATATAGAAAAGACTACCCAGAAAAGAGAAAGAAGCACTCAGCCTTCACTGGTGAGCTCTACCCCATGTTAAAAAAAGGTCTTCATAAAATCTGGATTTAATTAATTATGTTAAGTGAGATAGGTCTGAAACACAAAGATGAGTATGGGATGACCCCACTCATAAACAGAAGTTGAGAAAGAAGAACAGAAAGAGAAACTCAAAGCAGAATCTGATTGAGTTTCGAGTATGGCACCAAAGTGAAAATCTTTTTTTTTTTTAACTTATTTTTTATTTAAGAAAGGATAAATTAACAAAACCAAAGGATAGGAGGGGTACAACTCCACACAATTCCCACCACCCAATCTCCATATCCCATCCCCTTCCCTGATAGCTTTCCCATTCTCTATCCCTCTGGGAGCATGGACCCAGGGTCGTTGTGGGTTGCAGAAGGTGGAAGGTCTGGCTTCTGTAATTGCTTCCCCGCTGAACATGGACATTGACTGGTCGGTCCATACTCCCAGTCTGCCTCTCTCTTTCCCTAGTAAGGTGTGTCTCTGGGGAAGCTGAGCTCCGGGACACATTGGTGGGGTCTTCAGTCCAGGGAAGCCTGGTCGGCATCCTGATGGCATCTGGAACCTGGTGGCTGAAAAGAGAGTTAACATACGAAGCCACAGAAATTGTTGAGCAATCATGGACACAAAGGTTGGAACAGTGGAGAGGAAGTGTTGGGGGGGGTACTCACTGCAAACTCTAGTGTACTTCTGCTTTCAGGTATATATTTTGCATTAGTTTATGGATACGTGTGAACATATGCTCTCTCTCACAGAACCTGGTGTATATCTAGGTTTTGGGACTTTGTTAGAAAGTGAACCACCTGGGATGGAGTTAGAGAATACTATGAAAGGAAAGGTCTCACCCGGGTAATGAAGCTGAAGGGTTGTCATTCCACACCTGAAGTCTGTGGACACAGTCTGAGCTGAAGCATGTTGAGGTGGCAATTGTTGCGTTGATTAGGTTGTGATTGGCAGATGCAGTATTATTTTATATGGATTTGGAGAGGCATGCGGGAAAGTGGGCCCTATCCTAAGGTTCCAGGACTGGGGGAAATATAGGCTCTATAGTGGAGATGTGAGATTCCTGGTGTCTTAGGGTTCAAAAAGACAATGGATAGCTATTGTTATCATCACATTACTTGGTAATTGGGTTAACTTTGAAAAGTCCCTTTGTTAGGGTTTGCTGTATAGTACCCAGTATCTTGTATATAGCTGTGCCACCGGTTGCTTCTGATCTACTTGGTCTAGGATTCTGAGTCTGCATATCAAATACACAGCCTATATATTAAAAAGACTCAGTCTGTGCTTCAAAAACTTCGAGACATACAATTAATTTTCCCCCTCTCATATTAATTAACTAGTGATTTATATGACTACACTTTAATAGGAGTGTACATAAACACCATTCCCACCACAAAAGACTGTGTCCCATCCCACCCACCCACCCACCCCCACCCTCCACCGGCCCAGGAAGCCACACGTCTACCCCTCACCACAGGGTTTTTACTTGGTGCCCTACTTTCAATTTAGTCAGATCCTGCTTTTAGTTTCCC
The DNA here is from genome assembly GCF_950295315.1 of Erinaceus europaeus. Lineage (NCBI taxonomy): Eukaryota > Metazoa > Chordata > Mammalia > Eulipotyphla > Erinaceidae > Erinaceus > Erinaceus europaeus. Next base: position 82,637,619 of record NC_080171.1, on the reverse strand, counting down.
TTTCAGATCTTCTTATCAACTTCTGTTGATGAGTGGGATCATCCCATACTCATCTTTAAATTTCTGACTTAGCTCACTTAACATAATTCCTTCTAGCTCTGTCCAAGATGGGTCAGAGAAAGTGGGTTCATTGTTCTTGATAGCTGTACAGTATTCCATTGTGTATATATACCACAGCTTTCTCAGCCACTCATCTATTGTGGGGCACCTGGGTTGCTTCCAGGTTTTAGCTATTATGAATTGTGCTGCTATGAACATAGGAGTACACACCTCTTTTTGGTTGGGTGTTATGGAGTCCTTGGGGTATATCCCCAGGAGAGGAATTAGTGGATCATATGGAAAGTCCATGTCTAGCCTTGTGAGAGTTCTCCAGACTGCTCTCCACAGAGGCTGAACCAATTTACATTCCCACAAGCAATGCAAAAGGGTTCCTCTGTCCCCACAGCCTCTCCAGTATTTGTTGCTGATGTCCTTTTAGATGTATGCCATTCTTACAGGAGTGAGGTGGTATCTTAGTGTTGTCTTAATTTGCATTTCTCTGACAATCAGTGACCTGGAGCAGTTTTTCATATGTTTGTTAGCCTTTTAGATCTCCTCTGAGGTGAATGTTTTGTTCATATCCTCTGCCCATTTTTGGATGGGGTCATTTGCTTTTTTGGTGCTAAGTTTGCTGAGCTCTTTGTATATTTTGGTGATTAGTTTCTTGTCTGATGTATGGCATGTGAAGATCTTCTCCCATTCTGTGAGGGGTCTCTTTGTTTGTTTAATAGTCTCTTTGGATGTGCAGAAGCTTTTCAATTTGATGTAGTCCCATTGGTTTGTTTTTGCTTTAGTCTTCCTTGCAATTGGGTTTATTTCATCAAAGATGTCCTTGAGGGGGTTTAGGTGGGAAAGTGTTTTACCCATGTTTTCCTCTAAGTATCTGATTGTTTCTGGTCTAATATCCAGGTCTTTGATCCATTTGGAGTTGATTTTTGTTTCTGGTGAGATAAAGTGGTTCAATTTCATTTTTCTGCATTTTACAACCCAGTTTTCCCAGCACCATTTATTGAAGAGAGTCTCCTTCTTCCATTTAATACTTTAGGCCCCCTTATCAAAGATTAGATGTCCATAGGTGTGGGGATTTAGTTCTGGGCTTTCAATTCTGTTCCACTGGTCTGTGTGCCTATTTTTGTTCCAGTACCAGGCTGTTTTGATGATGATGGCTTTATAATATAGTTTGAGATCTGGGAGTGTGATGCCTCCATTTCTGTTTTTTTTCCTCAAGATGGTTTTGGCAATTCTAGGTATTTTCTGGTTCCAGATAAATGATTGTAGTTTTTGTTCTATTCTCTTAAAGAAGCTTGGTGGAACTTTGATGGGTATTGCATTAAATTTGTATATGGCTCTGGGAAGAATATTCATTTTGATGATAGTTATTCTTCCAATCCATGAGGAGCATGGGATGTCTTTCCATTTCTTGGTATTATTTTCTATTTCCTTGAAATGTGACATAGTTTTCAGTATACAAGTCTTTCACTTCTTTGGTCAACTTTATTCCTAGGTATTTGATTGATTTTGCTGAAACAGTAAATGGGAGTGATTTCTGGATGTCTTCTTCTTCAGATTTAGTGTTTGCATAAAGAAATGCCACTGATTTTTGTACACTGATTTTGTAGGCTGACACCTTGCTATATTACCTAATAACTTCCAGTAGTTTTCTGCTGGATTCTTTAGGTTTTTCTATGTATACTAACATATCATCAGCAAATAGTGAGAGTTTGACATCTTCCCTTCCAATCTGTATTCCTTTGATTTCTTTCTCTTGCCTGATTGCTACGGCAAGAACTTCCAATACTATGTTGAAGAGTAATGGTGACAGTGGACAGCTCTGTCTAGTCCCCGATCTGAAGGGGAAATGCTTTCAGCTTCTGTCCATTGAGTATAATGTTGGCTGTAGGTTTGCTATATATGGATTCCACTATCTTGAGGAATTTCCCATCTATTCCCATTTTTTTGCAGATTTTTGAGCATGAATGGGTGTTGGCAAAGTGAAAATCTCTGGGGTGAAGGTGAGGGTAGATGTTGAGCTTTACTGTGAGGGGGGGCGGAGGGTGGGACATAGACCTTTGGTGGTAGAAATGGTGTTAATATACACTCCTATTAACTCATAGTCTCACAAATGACTAATTAATATGAGAGTGGAAAAGTGGATTGAATGTCTCAAACTTTTTGATGCATAAACCATAGCTCTGAATAATTATTCCTTCAGTCTAAGCACTTAAGACTTCAAGTTGGTAATCAGAATGAATTTTAAAAGTGGGCTCAAACTGTTAATACATCTCTAATAAGGTCTTTTTCTTTGAAATATTAAATCACCTATAAGCTTACACAAGGGTGAACAGAAGCAACTGGTGGCATCACTTTATAAGATATAGCTTTAAGTAAATAGTATTAAAGGACATAAATTATGGTGAGATCTTGTATGATACAGCAAATCCTAACAATAGGATTTTCAAAGTTAACCAGCTGCCAAATAATTTGGTTACAGCAATAATTACTACCTTCTTAATTCCTAAGACAGCAGCAACCTTCTCCATTCTCTATAAAGCCCATATTTCTTCCAGTCCTGGATCCTCTGAGGTGAGGCTTGATTTCCTGCATGCTTCTCCCAGTTCAAACCAAATGATACTGCAGGCATCTGCTGATCCCAGCCGAATCAATGCAACCAGTACCACCTCGGCATGTTTCACTTCGGACTTTGTCTAGAGATGTCGGGCATGGAATGTCAGTCCTCTAGCTTTATTACTCTGGTGAGACCTTTCCTAGCTCATAGGTCTGACTACTTAATTATATTTCAGGTGGTGTACTTCTTAACAAAACCTCAAAACCTAGATATAGACCAGGGCCCATGAGATAGGGCATCTGTACACATATATCCATAAGTCAGGGGAAGTATATACCTTAAAGCAAAAGTGCACAGTAGTTTGCAGTGAGTTAATAAATGTAGCAAGCAAGTAGAAAGACCTAAAAAAAAAAAAAAACTAGTATAACCACAGACCCTTTGGAATATAACTGAAATATGCCTACTAACTATCTACAAAATGGAGACCCCCCAACTCTTTATCTGCACTATTCCAGTCTTTAGGTTCATGATTGTTCAACAATTTGTTTGACTTTACATGTTAACCCTCTTTTCAGCCACCAGGTTCCAGATGCTAACATGATACCAACCAGACTTCCCTGGACAGACAACCCCACCAATGTGTCCTAGAGCCCTGATTCCCCATAACTCCGCACCACTAAGGAAAGAGAGAGGCAGGCTGGGAGTATGGATTGGCCTGTCAATGCCCAAGTTCAGTGGGGAAGCAATTACAGAAGCCAGACCGTCTACCTTCTGCAACCCATAATGACCCTGGGTCCATACTCCCAGAGGGATAAAGAATAGGAAAGCTATCAGGGGAAGGGATGGGACATGGAGCTCTGGTGGTGGGAACTGTGTGGAGTTGTACCCCTCTTTTCCTATGGTTTTGTCAGTGTTTCCTTTTTATAAATAAAACAAAATAAAAAAGAAACACACACACACACACAGAGTGAGAGAGAGAGAGAGAGAGAGAGAGAGCGAGCGAGCAGGCACCATAAAGTGCCTAATCAAATAGTTTCTACTTAGACCTAGATAGGGCATCTATTTCCTATTTCACTTCCACATCACTCAAAGATTAGATCTGTCAGACAAAGTAAGGACTACAAAAGCTGGATAAGGGCAAATGACTGGCATACTTTAATGATGGTTCTTTGGTCACTACCAGGCCACCCCATCACCTGGTGCCCTAGTCAGGGAGTCCTGGGATTCCCACACAGACATGATGGGCCTAGACCTCTAACAGATCCTTATCTCCACAGTCACTGGTCATCTCCATTAGGAACAACATAATAGACCCCTTTGTGGCCCCCTATAGGACTTTGACGTCAATGTGGATCAACAATGGTAGGGACTGTTCCATTTCCTGAAAGGGAGGTTGGGCAACATACTCTACCACTTGAGGAAGATTGGTCCTGAAATTAGTGCAGTCTAGAATGTTTCTAGTCGTGACCACAGAATGCAAGCTCAGACCTACAGGGATGCAGAGGTTACATAGGCTACTGTGCTGAACATGGGCCCCAGATCAGATCGATGGGGTTTAAAGTTAGTAATATTTATATACTCTTCTCATATTTGGGATCTATTCTCTTCCCTAATCCAGCTTTCTAGTCCTTTTTCAAACTATGATACCATCTCCCCAGACAATACCTTGAGTCTACCTGCATGTTACCTGTCAGGCTTAGGCAAAAACTAGTAAAGTCATGGCCCTTTGGAATATACCTAAAATAGACCTACTAGCTTTTTCCAAAATGGGGACCCCAATCTCATATTCTGCAATATTCTTGCCTTTAGGTTCATGATTAGTCAACAATTTGTTCTGCTTTATATCTTAATTCTTTTTCAGCCACCAGATGCTACCATGATGTCAACCTGACTTCCCTGGGCAGATGATCCCACCACGTGTCCTGGAGCCCAGCCTCCCCAGATCCCTTCCCCATAGGGAAAGAGACAGGCTGGGAGTATGGATCGACCTGCCAATGGCCATGTTCACTGGAGAAGCAAAGCCAGACCTCTTACCTTCTGCTTCCCATAATGATCCTTTATCCATATTCCCAGAAGGATAAAGAATAGGAAACTTTCAAGGGAAGGAATGGGATACAGAGTTCCGATGGTGGGAACTGTGTGAAATTGTACCCCTCTTATCCTATGGTCTTGTCAATATTTCCATTTTATAAATAAAAAATTAAAAAAAAATTTAAAAAAACCTCTTCTCTGCCACTTGAAGACTGGTCCTGAAATGAGTGTAGCCTAGAATGCTCCTAGCTGTCACCATGGACTGTGAGCTGAGACTGACTGGGACTCAGAGGTTATGCAGTCTCCTGTGATAAATATGAATATTATGGGCCCTAAGTCAGACGGATGGGGCCCAACAGTTAATGCTATTTATATACGATCCTCATGTCTGAGAGCTACTCTTTGCCCTAATCCAGCTTCCCAGCCCTATTCCTAACACTGACACCATTTTCCCAGACAATATTTTTTAGTTCATCTACATGTTAGCTATCAGGCTCAGGAAAAAATTGCTAAAGCCATGGAGATTTTGGAAATAGATCTACCTAAAATAGATTCCCTAGCTTCTTCCCACCCAAATACCCTAATTTCATCTGATATATTCCTATCATTGGGTTCCAGTTTATTAAATAATTTTTCCTACTTTATATCTTACTACTTTTCAGCCACCAAGTTGCAGATACTACTATGATGCCGTCCTGACTTCCCTGGGCAGATGACATCACCAATGTATCCCGAAGTCTTACCTCTCCAGAGCCCCACTCCACTTGAGAAAGACAGAAACAGATTTGGGGTATGGATTGACCTGTCAAAGCCCATATTCAATGAAGAAGCAATTACAGAAGCCAGACCTCCCACCTTTTGCACCCCATAAAGAATTTTGGTCCATGCTCCCAGAGGGATAAAGAACAGGGAAATTTCCAGTAGAGGGGGTGGGGCATTAAACTTTGGTGGTGAGAAATATATGGAATTATATCCTGTTATCTTACAGTCTTATTAATCATTATTAAATCACCAATAAAATAAAAAAACATCATTAGTCATGGAAATATTTAAATGAAAGTTGCAATGAGGTATCACTTCATGCAGACTAGGATGGTTGCAATCAAAACATCTGGTAATAACAAGTGTCCTCTTGGAGGATGTGGTGAGATGGGACCCTTCAAACACCACTGGTAGGAATGTAGAACATTAGAAAACAGTCTGACTTGCTCCTCAAATGTTTAGTTATAGTCATCATGTGACCCAGCCTTTCCACTTCTAGGTTGTACTCAATAGAACTAAAAACATCCACACAGGGACCTGTACTTGAATGATCTCAGCATTTTTATTTAGAATAATGCCCCCCCCCCAAATGAATAGCCCTATCTCTTGTATGAGGCTTACTCAGTATGACTATTCTTATGTAACCCATATTCTTTTTTCAAGATGTGAAACTGGAATAAAGGTTGCCTCCAAGGAGAGACCAGTGTAGGAAAAATAGTTGTTTTCAGTAGGAGATGGAAAAATCGGGAAGCTACTGCTATTGGATCTTCTCTTAGAAAATGCCATAGCCCTCAATACTTCAGGTGTGTCATCTTTGGGACCCTCAATCAAATCCTTTCTTTACAGACAAGAAGAATTAAACCCAGAGAGGTAACAGTGGTTCAGCAAGGTTAGAAGTCAGGTGAAGATACTCCAAAATCCTAAAGATGTGAATTGCTATCTTGTCTGGCCCTGGCAAAGCTGCCATATTTCTCTTACCTTCCTCTTCACGGTACTTTGAAATGAGAGTTGGGGGGAATGCCCTATGAAAAGTCTTGTTTTTTTTAAACCTGTATAGTGGGGATGAGACTGTCAGCTAGGTAAAAACTTGTTCAGGAAAACTAATGAAATAACTGTGCCTGATCCACAATAAACACTCACTAAATGTTAGCTGTCTGTGTTACTATCACTGCCAAAACACACTCATAAGATGTCACCAGGGGCAAGACAGGGTTTCCCACAGCCCTGTAGACAGGAAGTTTATTAGTGGGAATTACCCTCGGCCATTCAGCAGCCTCTTAATGAGATCGGTGCTATTCTAGGCTGATCCCCCTTATCAACAGCACTGTGAACTGTGCAGATCATGATGCTTAATTTTTCTCTATGGAGTCAATCCTTTAATCCTGACTCATCCTGGCTGAGACTTAGCCAGGCTTTGGGTGAGGCATTCTTTGCCAGCACTGGACCAGAACAAAGCAACCCAAAGCTCTAGTGGAAAACAAGTTGAGATGCTTGGGAGGCAGTGGGGCCACCACAGGGCCCAGGACTTATTTGCATTTTAATGGCTTCCACCCAACTTCCTGACTGATAGGAATAGCACTGGTATCCTGGCTCTTCCCTAATTACCACTCAGATTCCAGAATCTGGCAGAGGAGCAGGTGAAAGAGATAAGGGGGTTGCAGAGGAAGAAGAGTGAGTAGGGGCTAAAGCTATGAGAATCTTGGGTCCATGGGATGTGCTCAGGCAGTAGGTCCAAGTCTCTTATTGATTCCCTTATGGTCAACTCTAAATGCCTGAGGTGGACTCATGGTCTTTCCTGCTACAGGCTGTGGATGGCAAGGGTGAGCAGGTGATAGGAGATATGGATGCTTGGTAGGAGGAGGACAGGCTCAGAGACTTGGATGCTCAGGAGGGGATCAGTTTGCTGCCTGAGGTTACACAGCACAGAGGTGCACAGAGTGAGAGCAGGACTGGAGCTCTAGTGTCCCAGCTATCAACCAGGCTCTATTCTGCTTTGAACAATCCCACTTGAGATAAAATATAGAACCTCCTCTCCCAAATCATGTGTTTAGTGCTCATATGTTGAACAAACAAATGAGTGAATGAAAAAAAGAAAGGTGGGGGTAGGGTGGTAGTACACCTGGTTGAGTACAATGCACAAAGACCCAGGTTCAAGTTCCCCGTCTCCACCTGCAGACAGAAATTTTTACAAGTGGTAAAGCAGTGATGCAGGTCTCTCCTCTCTCTCTCTCTCTCTCTCTCCCTCCTTCCTGTTTTCAAATTCTCTGTCTTTATTTCAGTAAATAAATAAATAACATATTTTAGAGAAAAAAAAAAAGGAAGGAAGAGAGGTCACACTAACAGAACACTATGTAGCCTAAAAGACAATCTAGTTCTGGTAATACTCTATTACTCAGGCCAGATCTTTTGTAAACTTCAGAGATACAAGAAAGAAAATGATTAACAGTAGAAACAATAGCAGCTACTAACTGAACAACTGTAAGTGACACACACTTTTCTCACATCTTTTCAAGCATCTCCAAAGGGGCTTCAGAGGAAAATGGCAGTCCTCATATTATCCCTGATGTCTCTGCAGAGTCTTTGGTTGTCCGTGGGAAGCAGTTCTGGGCACAGTATGCATGATAAGTGGTCTACAGTAAAGAAGGAAGGGCGACTCTCTCCCCACCATAGAAAGAACAGAGCCACACGTCAGGGGCTTGGGTCACTGAATGAACACGTAAAGGTCATCTGCATTTGCCTATGATGAGGCCAAGAAAGAAATAATTACATTAGACTACTAAGAAGTAGGGATTTTCCCATCAGTCTGTCTCTATAAGAGAAATTTGAACAGAAATGGATGTTTCCATGACAAGAATTAGATCTTGGGGGTATGGGTTTGAAGTCTAGGAGCTGAGTAGGAATGCTTTGATAAGCTGGCAAAATCAAGAGAAATTCATCTGCAGAGCTATAGCAGGGTGAGATGAGACTCCTCACACACACATGTTGGTGGGGATGCAGAACTGGTAAAACCACCTTAAAAACCAATCTGACAAGTTCCTCAAATGCTCAATTGTAGTTAGCATGTGACCCAGGTTTTCCATTTTAGGTATATACCCAGTTATACTAAAAACATCCACAGAAGATGGTTCTTAGTGTATTTATTTAGAATATACCCCCAATAAATAGCCCTACCTGTTGTGTAAAAAAGGTGCTCCCTGGATTCATAGCTATAGCAAAACTGGGAGGCTCATTAGAAATCTGAGCTCTCAGGGGTCAGGTGGTAGTGCAGGGGGTGAAGAGTACGTGGCGCAAAGCGCAAGAACTGGCATAAGGATCCCGATTTGAGGCCCCAGCTCCCCACCTGCAGGGGAATCGCTTCACAGGCAGTGAAGCAGGTCTGCAGGTGTCTATCTCTCTCTCCCCCTCTGTCTTCCCCTCTTCTCTCCATTTCCCTCTGTCCTATCCAACAACAAATGACATCAACAAAAATAACCACAACAAGGCTACAACAACAAGGACAACAAAAGGGGGGAAAAATGGCCTCCAGGAGCAGTGGATTCATGGTGCAGGCACTGAGCTCCAGCAATAACCCTGGAGGCAAAAAAAAAAAAAAAAAAAAAGAAAGAAATCTGAGCTCTCTGGGGCCAGGTGGTGGCGTACCAGGTTGAGTGCACATGTTAGCATGCGCAAGGACCTATGTTCAAGCCTCCAGTGCTCACCTGCAGGGGGCCAGCTTCATGAGTGGTGAAGTAGTGCTCTAAGTGTCTCTATCTCCTCCTTCCATCTCAGTTTCTCTGTCTTTATAAAAAAAGTAAATAAGTAAATAAATAAAAATTTTAATGAGAAAATAATCTGAATTCTAAACAGCTTCTTGGAAATACCAATACTTGCTTGCTTGAGGACACTGCTCCATGGGACACAGCATTACAATGAATGTCACTCTGCAAGGACATACTCAGTCCTGGGATTCCCAGGATGCCCAGAGTTGATGTTAATTGTTACCCATCTCCTGCCTCTGTTCACCTTGGTATCAGACCCCACTCAATGTCCACCACTGCAACTCTAGCCTGGCCCTAGTTGGCCTTTCGCCAAGTCTAGGAGCCATAATTTTCTTTTTAAATATTTTATTTATTCATGAAGAATGATAGGAGTGAGAGACAAAGAACCAGATATCACTCTGGTATATATGCTGCCAGGGACTGAATGCAGGACCTCACGCTTGAAAGTTCAAAGCTTTAACCACCGTGCTGCCTCCCAGACCACAAGAGCCACAATTTTCTGGATGGCTTATTCAATTCTGATCCCCTCTCTGACTATGCTTCCACCAAGCCTGCTTCCCTTGACCCCAGCACAGACTCCACCTTGTCAAAAATGCCTAACTGGAGCTCCCTGAGGGCAAGTCTCGTACTCCAGAATCATTTTCTGGGAAGGAGTCACCTCCCCCCACGCCTGTCCTCAGGTTTCAGGTCAGCTGTGATATTCTCTGCCATATGGAGGCTGTGAGAAGGGGTGAGGGCTAGCAGCTGTGGGGCTCCTCACCTGCGTGGGACTGCATGTGCTCCAACAAGTTGTTGTAGAATTGAAACTGAATGCCACAGGCGCCACAGGTATAGGGTTCTGGGAGAGAGAAGAAGCAGCGGCATTAGGGGCAGAGGGAACCAGAGGCCTTCCTGCTGGGAGCCGGAACCTAAACACATACTGGGGTGAGGGGGCATCTATCTGTACTCCCATTACTAACTAATAAAGGAGAGGCTTCAGGAAGGAAGGAGTAATGGAGAGAGGATGTTCAGATACAGAGGCTGCTTGGTTTAATCGGGCAGGTATTTATTGAGTGCTTACTGTGTGCCAGGCAGTGCTGGGCACTGAGGGTGGAATGGGGGAGGACAGAAGACAACACTGAAAGGCCAAGAGGTGGCTGAGGGCAGAAGTGGCAACTTTTTGGTCCCACAGCCATCTCCCTCTGCCATGGGAGCAGTCACAGGATCTCTGCTTACAACGGGAACAACTGCATGAAAGTACAAGTGAGACAAAAAAGCAGGGCTCAGACACAGATGGCTGGAAATGGCAGAGGTAAGGGCTCAGAAGTGGAAAAAGCCTCAGAAGAGTCAGAGGAAATGGGAGTGAGATGAAGAACGGGAGAAAGAGAATGTAGGCAAGCAGGAGGGGTGGTGGAGGAAGGAGCAAGCCCATTGTGTGCACATGACCCCTAGTTTCTAAGGTTTAGTACTCAAGTCAGCATCTGGCACAGGGAAGAGAGGAAGAGATGAGGGACCCCAAAAAAGAAGCAGCAAAGGGGAGGAGGAGGTTGGCTGAGAGGTGACTTGAAGAGGAGTTCTGAGGTTGCCCCTGTGGGCAGGATGGGAAATGTTCCCACCAAGGCTGGGGCTGGCAGAGTCTGCCTTCCCCTGTCCAAATGACACCACCCACCTGGGTCTGGACCCTCCTGCATCCATCAGCTGCCAGCTCTGCCCAGGAGGGCAGGGTGGCCCAAAGTTCCTCTCACTGGGCCAGATGCTCCAGGGAGACCTCTTCCCTACCTTGCCCTCTCCAGCCCCCCTTGGGACCATCACTTACTCTGTAGGAGAGGGAAAGGTTTGGAAACCAGGGGACTTGCAGTTTCTGCAAAAGAGAAACAGTTAAGCTAAGTCTCTTGCAGTGCTGATGCTCTGGACAGACTGTCACAAATCCTATTTTGTGTGAACAAGGAGCTGGAGGAGGCTCTCAGAGGTAGAGGGGGCATCTGAGAGCCGAGTTTGGATTCTGGGCTTGGGCACTGGGCCAGTGCCAAGGCCTGCCAGGGACATCTTTCCAGGACATCCTCAACTCTGAGAAAGTGGGTCACAGAGGTAGCCCCTTTCAGACAGGAAGCTGGGAGTGGCTTCTCTTTCCTGGTAGCATCATGTAAATGTTTGGCAGCAAGTGTCAGTGTGGCCACAGGGAGGGCTGTGCTTCTGAGTCCTGAGGGTTTCTGCTTGCTGGAGCTCCCTGCACACCTGCAGGAACTGGCAGGGGAGCCTCAAACCTAGGAGGCAGCAGAGCAGGACTGACAGAGATATTTGGAATTCAGGCTCCTCCACTTACGCTCTGGGAGGTGCGGTGACAAATGACGTCTTCTGAGCCTCAGTTTCCTCATCAGCAAAGTGGAGATAGCAATAACACAACTCCCCCCATGGAACCACAGGAAGAATGAAAACAGATAAGACACACACAGCTCTACACATGTGCCAGGCACATAGTAAGCACTCAATAAAAGTGGCTGCCAGAGGCAGGAGCAGAACTTCCTACTGCGAGTTCCAGATCTGAATAGTCTTCAGCTCTGGTGGAAGGAGAAATCTAGGGGCATAGTTCAGTCTGTTGAGAGAGCAGACTCCCCCAGGATGGGGGTTCCAGTCCTGGCTCTGCTACATATTCTTGTGTGGCCTTGGGCATGTCACACTGTCACCGGGACGGGAGGTTCACCTTTTGGAGGGGCTGTGTGGTCATGTTTTCTAGAAGGGTAAAGCTGTTAGAATATTCTCTCTATGGTTAGTCATGTCAAAATCCTTGGGGCCCCCCAAACATGGTATCTTGCTTGCTTCCTCAGGAGATTCATCAGATTGCTCAGTTTACTTAAAAACAAACAAACAAACAAACAACACCCATCACCACCATCCTGGGGACCTCCCTAGAAATCCATTTCTGCGAGGATCTCTGTGTCATTCCCCTGGGACTGCAGAAGGCAATCTTTCATTTATTGGATAGACACAGAGAGAAATTAGGAGGGGAGGAGGAATAGAGAAGGAGAGAGACATTTGCAGTACTGCTACCACTCACGACACTTCACCCTCTGAAGTTGGGGACTTGAGGGTTTAAACCTGGGTCCTTTTGCATTGCAACACGTGTGTTCAACCACATGTGCCACCACCCAGCCCTCTGTTTCAAATTCTGACTTACTATTGTTTCATTGCCATCAGGGTTATAACGGGGGCTCAGTACCTGCATGATGAATCCACTGCTCCCAGCAGCCATTTTTCCCCTTTCTTTTTATTTGATAAGACAGAGAGAAACTCATTGGAGGAAAGACAGAAAGAGGGACACATGCAGCACTCCATGCAGATAGGGCTGAGGGGCTTGGACCCAGGCCCTTAGCATGGTACTGTGTGCACTCCACCTGCTTTGCCACTGTCCATTCACTACAGAGGGGAATCCTGAGAGTGAGCCCGAGCTGTAGGTGGTAGAGTTGGGGTTCAAACCTCAGCCAGAGCTGAAGCTGGGGCTTAAATTACCATGCAGAAGCCTCCACATTTGGGTCTGTGCTCCAGTCCTGACTGACACTGAAGCTACATTCATCGCCTGATGACACTCAGGGAGCGTCTAGCAGGATGCCAGGCACAAATCAACTTCTGCCTCAATTGTCCAGCAGTTCAGTGAGTGGCACTCACTTACCTGTCACATATCCAGATATTATCCCATTCTCCCTGACCACTACTGTGTCTCTCTTAGACAAGCCACCAGAGCCTGGTAGGCTGGTGCCTGCCTGCCTGTGGAGTGGTCTTTGGCTGCTCTGTCCTAGATACTGTACCAGGATCATACAAGACACAAGACACCAGGGGGAGCCAATACACCAGGAATTAGGGCAAACCCTGGTAGTGGTTGGGAGGGAACCAGAACCCCTGAATGGTATTAGGTCCAAAGGGTCTGAACTTAGAATCTGTACTTCCTAGGACATACCTCTCTCCACTGTAACATCATTGTTTCTCCTGGAAATAACCCAGCTACAACATTCACCCTATAGCCATTAACAGTGGCTCTTTTAGATCTAAACCTCAGGGGCCAAAGCAGCTCACAAGGATAGTGCGCTGCTGGCTATGTGCAAGGCCCAGGTTCAAGCCTAACTCCTCCACTACATTGAAGCATTTCTTTTCTTCTCTCCTTCTCTAACTTTAAAAAAGTCACTCCAGATCAAGGAATCTCTGGAGAGTGAAAAAAAAAAATCAAGAAGGAGGAGAAATAAATAAAATAAAGAGGCTATGGGTATCAAGGAATTTTGTCCATGAGAAAAAAAGAAATCACATCGCCAAGATAGCCCTGAGGTCAAGAGTAATGTCCTTGGAAGGAACAGCCCTCCCACTTCTGCCAGGCCCTGGCTTCCTCCTCACTCCTTGCCCCTGTCTGATGGTCGGGCCTCTGGTCTGCATAGCATAACATGGCCCTGGGATAGGAGAGATGGGGCCAGAGAAGCAGCAGTCATAGTCCAGTTGCAACCGTCTCAGGGTATACTCACCACTGGAGTTTTGGGAGCTGCTATTCGTCTCTTCAAAGTGATTTTGTGCTTTGCCTTCCACTCTCCGACTGAAAGCACTTTCTGCTGGGTTGGGGACAAGAGAGAGTGAAAGAAAACAAAGGCAAGAGGTCAGATCTGGGTCCACAGTAGGAGGCAGGCTGGAGGGTGCTCAGAAGCCAGTTCATAGGCAATGACCCTGCACTGGGGAGTACCAAGGACTTTATGCTGGGGACTCCAGGACCCCAAATCTAACTCCTTCAGCTCCTCAGGCTCACCTGAGTTGCTAGATACCTTCTCCAGGTCCCAGTCAGTATTAGAAGGCATGGACCCAGGGTTGTGTGTGTAATATCAGACAGATGAAATCTAGCAAGTGAACGGATGGCAAGTGGACTGGGGTCTTCAATTTTTGCCCAGGCAGACCCATACTTTTAATACTAAATCATTTAGACCTGCTATCCACACTACCTTTCCCTGCCAGAGTCTGTAGGCAGAGGAGCAGGAAGGGCAGATGGCAGATTCTAGCTCCATAGTTCAGTGTTCTTGGGTGGCACCATGTGTGAGAACAGAGGCAGCATTATGTCCGGATCACAGACCAAGTCAGGTGTGGTAAGGGTTCCCTGGGGCAAAGAGGGAGAGAATGGTTCCTAGTGGTCCCACCTTTCCCAGGCCAGGGTGGGGATGCAGAAGTGTAGAGATGGGGTCTGATCAGGTGGAAAAACAAAATTAGTCCCAGCCCTATCTGTAGAAGAGATGGTAACAGAGTATGTGAGCAGGATGGCCACTCAGCTCTCCCAAGGTGCCACTAGTACAAGGGGGATGCTGGCTGCTCCAGGGGAGAAGGGTATCACTGGTATAAGCAACCAACCCAAGTCCTTTGTTGAAGGGCAACAACTCCCATGAAAAGGTCAGACCAAGAAGTTCCAGCAGAAAGAGACCCATTTAGTTCCACTAACCCAGTATTCCCAAGCAGGTTTGGCCACCGAAATGTCTAATTTTTTGAAATGCCCAGTTCTTCAATAGCCCTCAAAAATGGGGATCTCAGGAAGCTGCTCTGGGAAATACCATTATCGCCCAATCTACCAAACACCAGGAGGGTTAGATGATGCTGGAGTGAGAGGAAAAGAAGCCAGGGGAAGCTCCATTCCCTGTACTCTGATCCCAGGGATCCTCTGGAGGCAGGCCCCTTCCTGCAGGGTCTGTGAATGACAGCACAAGGGAGATCTTTTCAAAATGTGTCTTCAAAATGCCTGGCTGGCAATCACACATTGGCCTATCTCAAGAAACCCTCAACAGGCAAAGACAGTTCAATCCTTGGTCTGGGGGAGGGAGTGGAGGTGGTGGCCTTATTTACAGAGGACCTACGAGACACAGGCTCTGACCCAGTCACTTTACATCCCTGGGTTTCCTAGATTCTCCCAAAAGCTCTACAATGTCCATGTTGCTATTTGAATTTTATAGGCAAAAAGGCAGAGGAAAAGTAAAGTGATCAGGTTCTTGGAGTTGGAAGCCAGAAGAACAAGGAGGCTTCATCCTCAGGGTAAATACTTCCTTTTAAAAAGGTCAGGGGTGGGGGGGATAAGAAAGTAATTTCCTTGTCCATCTGTTTATTTAATTAGTCAATTAAGATCTTGCTCCAGTATGATCCCCTTGCTTCCAGTCGACATTTCCCCCCTTGTTTTAAACTTAGATAGAGAGAGAGAATGAGACAGAGACAGAACATGAGGAAAGACATCACAGCACAGCTCTACCATTCACAGAGCTTTCCCTGGAACTGTGCACAGTGCTCTCACATGGCGCCAGGAAATGGAACTCAGGTGTTTGTACATGATCAAGTGTGGCCTCAACTGGGCGAATTATTTCCTGGACCCTCTTTCTCCATTTTAATCCTGGTGATTACAGGAAAATGACTTTTTGTTTGTTTGTTTTAGGCCAACCAACATATTGATGGAATGCAGCACAACAGATTATACTGTGTCCCTGGGTGGCCTCATCGATGAGAAGGTGTGACAGGTGGATCAGAGGCAGAACATTCAGGAGATCAAAGACCAGGTAAGGTCTGGTCAGGGCTCCCTGGGCCACTGGAAGGGGGATGTTTCTCTGATGACCACTACAAACACTTATAGCTGAAAACAAGCAGGAGGTACTATGTGCAAGGTCCGACAATAGATGCTGCACAAAAGCACAGCTGCCTGATCTAGAATGGAGAGGGTGCTGATGACTTCCAGCTCTGACATGCAGGTTTCTACATACACTTGTGCTCTCTGTCCAGTCCCATAGGGGGACCCAGGTGTGGGTACCAGCACAGGTCCTCCATGTCACATAGAGACAGTCAGGAATGTGCCCCAGAGTTTGTTGGAAACTTACTTGGTGACACCTAGGCTGGGAGCTGCAGTCAGTTCTCTACAGAAACTGCAAATATAAAAGCTCCCAGGCAAAAGGTAAAGCATATAAGCAAGATTTAAAAGACAAGCTTCCATTGTCTCACTGCACCAATATCTACAACCAATGAGCCTGTGACAACCACTTTAATTCTAGTTTATGACTACTAATACAAAACAAAATGGCTACTGCTTTTCTCAACATAGATCCTGTTATCTTTAGAGCTAGGTACAACAGACACATCTTCAAACATTTTTAAGAACCACATTCTTAGTCCCTCCAATTAGCCTTCTGAATCAAGAGCAAAGGCAGGCACAACTAGCCACCAATCCAATCTAACGGTTCATTTAACTAAGCGTTCTGATTACTTGTGGATTTCAGGAGTGACTTTGGGCCTTTTGACGGCAATACAAGCCCCCAAAGAGAGATCATATCACTCTTGTAGATCACCTACACCTTACAGATCCTAGTATGCAGCACAAAATATCAGAATTTCTGACATTTGAATTCAACATACAGTGTGTCTTATCCCTTTTTTTTTTCTGAGGGACATATTATAACCCTTTCATTGCCTGGTCTCCATTCTGGAGATCCCCTTTCTGCAGACTTAGAAAACACTGGGGCCAGCATGCATTGCTTTCCCACTGGGTGACAGGAGGAGTCTCATGGGTTTTTCTGCATAGAGTGAGGCTGAAAACACTCTTGATCAAACACTCTGTTTTGTGGAGAACAGCTCTTCATAGAAACGAGTTAGGTTTGGGGGTGCAATTTCATGCCGAGAGGGTTCAGGCAGATGAGGTAAATGGATGAATTGAGGTGGATGAGAGGCAGACAGGAGTGTGATCACAATGAGAAATGACACCCACCATGTGGGCACTGGCCACTGTGCTCAGGAGGTAGGAGGAAGGAGAGCGGACTGTGGCAAACTGGAAAGTACATGCTCTGTGGAAGGAGGGTGCAGTGGTTCATCACCAAGCCAATTGTTACCCTGCATGAAAGTGGGCCCAGGACCACCAGATCTGACTTTTCAATGTCAGCTAGAGGTCAAAGTTTCACTTAAAGTCTAAGTGCTCAAGTGTGAGTAATTAAACTACTTCGTAATTTGTAACTCCTTAGGCCATGACTTAATTTTTTCTCTTGTTAATTTATTTTATTATTATTTGCAAACCGTTTTGTACAGCTCTCTGATTTAGGTTAAAAAAATAAAAAACTCAGACTCAGAGAGGGTAGGGGACTTCCTAGAGTCATGACCAGTCAGAGACAGAACTAGGACCCTTATTTGTTCCAAAGAACCCTGGGACCTCCACACTCACTTTTACAAGGGAACAATGACCTTATGCACAGCGGTGGCAGGTGGAAGAAAAGGGCAGGGAGGACAGAAAGTGTGGAGGTGACGTAGGCCATTGGTACCTGCAGTTGCCTTGCTTGCTGGAGATCCCGAATTTGGAGTGCGGAACGTCTGGGTTTGGGTGGCTGGAGGGGTGCGGTGTAAGAGGGTGGCACATCGGACCACGGAGGCCGGAGCTTTTTTCCCCGACTGGTTCGTCTGGGTCTTCGCTGCCACGAAGCGTGGAGACGGGGAAACCTCTGGATGTGAACACTCAGAGCCCGTGTCTGGATCGTCCGCCGGCTCCCACCCAGGGGCAGTACCTGAGAGGGGTGTGCTCTCAGTCTCCAGGGATGCTGGAGCCAGCCCAGTAAGTGGCTCCCCAGGCTGCAGACCCCTACACCAAGGACTGAAGCCTTGCTTTTTTTTTCAGTCTGTAGAGGGTGAAGACTCTGGCTCCCACCCTGAGCCTAAGAAAAGCCCAGGAAACTAGAACCTCCAGTTTTTCCTTGGGGGAGAACCTCCCGCTCATAGGCGCCAGCCCACTGTGTGGATCACTCATAAGCCTTGGTCATTCCAAGCTCTGAGTGTCTCAGAGCCCAGCTTGGGACTCAGACTGATAGATAGCACCTGAACAGGTTAGCCCAGGAACAAGTGACTATTCTAAAACATTTGCTTGTGAGCTTCTTTTACTTTAAGGGAAGGCAGACTTGAAAGCATTACAGAGAGTAGAAAGGCAGAGCTAAGCCAGGTTTGACTGGGGTGAGGGGAGAACAAAGGAGCCCAAGAGTTCCAACCCAGGGATTTAGGGGAATGGGCTTTGGTGCTCTCTGGAACCAAATGGAAATGGGGGCTCTGAGTAGGAAGCCTCAATCCTCTGCCTGACACTCCCACTGAAGCAAGTGCAGTAGCTCTGCTGACATCACTCCCTAGACCTCTCAACTTCCTCTTCTGCATTCTCTGCAGAAGCTGGACTCTCTGAGAACACAGGGCTGACATTCAAATGTTTCCAACACTGGTGGCCTTTATAGCAATGTGTCCTCTTCATACTGTATGAAGCCTGACTACTGGACTACCCTTTAGTCATGCTTCCACATTATAGTAAGAGGAGTGGTGGTGATATCTTTCTCTCTCAGGTGCAGTCAGTGTGTGTGTGGGGGGGAGGGTGCAAGGGACCTCTTAGGTACTGACTGGAGACTCACAGCATCCCAGAGGTGTGACTCCGTCCCTGAGGCACCATCTTGACTCAGAACTGGACTGTAGTGTCCCTGCCTCCGAGGTGAAAGTAGGCCCCCTCCAATGCCCCGTTCCCAGGACAGTGCTTTCTCATCATGTCTAGAAACTAAAAGGTGCTCACTGCTCTTCTATCTTTGTCACTTCTGGAAAAAGGCAGGAAGACCAGGCCTGGAGCAGCAGGAAGAGCCCAGGAAGATGAGTGGCAGAAGCAGGGCTCCATTCTGCATGGGAGTCTCATACTCTTCACTTCCCACAACTAGCCTTGGTTTCCCCACTGCATCTTCACTACTGAAAGTGGGATAACCATCCCTGAGTCACCAAGCTCAAAGGGAACCCAGGAAAGTCATGGAAGCACTCTGTGTGATAAGCTGCTTTAAGTGTAAGCAGCTGGTGCAGTCTGGATAGTAAGTTTCTGGCTGCACAGTAAGTCAGTGGCAGGAGGAGATGGGACATCAGCCTGCAGGTTACTCAAGGAGGTCTGTGCACAAGGTCACATGGCCCCCTGCAGCATTGAGCCACATATCCCAGGCAACTGGGTACAAGGGACAGAGAAGTCCTGAGAAATACACCAAACATGGACTTTATCTCCTAAACTTCAGCCACCATCATGAAGAGTGGTTATAAGAAGAGGAGACCCTTTCATGGTCCATGCTTTCTGCTATCAAAACTTGGTAAAAGTGTGCTCTCTTCCCCAATGTCAGGGATCAGGGAAACCAATAAAACACATAATCTAATATACATGTATGCTCCAAGCACCTGCTCATCTCCTGCCCATCACAATCTTTTTTAATTTCTAAAATTAATTTAATTATTGTGGACCGAGACAGAGAGAAAATTATAGGGAAGGGGGAAGTAGAAAGGGAGAGGAAAAGAAGAACATCTGTAGCATTGCTTTACCGCTTGTGAAGGTGGGGACTGAACACTTAAACTGGGATCCTTGTGCAGTGTAGCATGTGCATCACTAGATGCACCTTTCCCCTGCACCTTCCATTCTACAAGATGGTTTCTTTTCAAGGTACATGATTTGTTTTCTGCACAGCTGGGGCCTCACACATGCATGACTTCACCACTCTAGGCTGCTTTTTTCAATTACAGAGACAGAGACAAAGAGAGAGGGAAAAATACCACAGTACTAAAAGTTCCTCTAGTGCCACAGCAACTTCCATGTATTGCCAGGGCTCAAACCTGGGCCATGAGCATGACAGTGCATGCTCCCTACCTGGTAAGATATCTCTTTGGTTCCTGTATGGCCTTTTAGCATGTGCAATTTGCCCTCTATCTACAATGTCCTTTCTTCTACTTTTATTTTGCCTGTATAACTATAGCTGGTTATACATACATACATTTATGCAAACATCAATTCCTTAGGTAAGCTTCCCTAACAGCTCAGCTGGTTACTTATTCTTCAGTGCCTTCTCCTTTTTCCTTTCTAGATAAGGACACATGGTATGGACTCTTGATCAATAGCTCTTTCCCTGTTAGCCTATATATACACTCCGTGAGGGTAAGAACTCTGCTGCCTGGACCCAACAGTGCATATTTCTCCAACATATAAGTGCTCAACAAATATTGTAAAATCAGGGAATTAATGCATGAATGACAAGTCAGGTAAAACTTAAAACCACTTAATCAGAGTAGATCTGTCATGGACTGCTGAAGGGAGGACCTAAGAAGCTATCTCACAAGTTATCCTCCTAAAGCTCAGAGAGGTGTAGGCACGACTCCAAGGTCAGAGAGCAATGAACCCCCCAGGCTCCTAACTCATTTCACAAAACAGTTTTTTCCATCTGTTGACATAGAAATGTCACATGGAATCTTTTTTTTTTTTTTTTTTTTTTTTTAGACAGACAAATAAGATAGATAAACCACAGCACCAAAGCTTCTTTCAATGCAATGAGGGTGAGATTTGGGTTGGGCACAGAAGAAAGCAACACACTACCTAAGTGAGTGATTTCACTGGTCCCTCCCATGGAATCTTATCAAGCCGGAATTCCAACCTGGGGTTTCACAGAGAAAAGGAACAGTTTCATAGAGATTGGCTAATTGTTCTTGTACAAAACGTGAAATGTCTACATATAAGAGAAAGAGATTTTTTTTAAAACATAAGAGAGCTCTGTGGTTTCTATCTGTAATGCTGAAAATTTAGCTACAGCCAAAAAGTAAAAGGCTAAAATTCTTTTTAATGCATTATTATTGTTATTATTATTTTAATTTGGTGCCTTTATTTATTGGATAGAGACAGTCAGAAATTGAGAAGGAAGGGGGAGATAAAGAGGGGAGAGACAAAGAGACACCTGCAGCCTTGCTTCACCACTCCTGAAGTTTTCCTATTGCAGGTAGGGACCAGGGGCTGGAACCCAAATCCTTATACACTATAACATGAGAGCTCAGCCAGGTACACCACCACCCAGCCCCAGGGATTAAAATTCTTAAATACGAGGATTCAAGAAAGAAAACCATTCAACTGAAAGGATAGAGAGACCAGCTGGTCTCCTTAAAGTCTTACTAGTTAAGAAAGGTGGAAAAGTATTCAAGGTGAATGGGAATAGTGTGTTCAAAGGCTAAAGGTGAAAATGAATGGAGGAGTCCAATTTAGGAAACCCTCCTTGTGGCTTTTAGTCTTAGGAAGAGAACTTGAGACTATACAGTCTGGCTAAAATAACTGCTAGTCCACCCTCACATTCAAGTGTAAAGCTGGACAAAGTACAGGAAATTCAGCTTTCAGAGGTCGAAACAGCAGGTGGAAGAGGGCTGTGACACACAAAAGAGAACCTCCCATGAGTCTCTGGATTATTCTAGCTCTCTGTAATGTTGCTGAACCAAGAGACTGGGAATAGACTGGGAATAGAGCTAAGGGCTGTTGTAGTAGCTGGAATCTTCAGGGCAGAAAAACAACGAGGAGGGATGTATGTACAGGTTAAAAAAAAGAAAGTAGGAATGTGCAGAGGGTCCCTTGAAGTCTTTGGTCATGTGGCAAATTGCCTTAGCAGTCAACAACTACTGGGAGGTTGTGAGCTGAGTGGAGATTCAGAGAATACCTAAGATGAGATGTTTGAGATCCCACCTGACAAGGAGCATTACCTTGGGCATTCGTCTGAGATCCAGAAAAGTCATGCATTAGAAGAATTACTCTAAAGTTATAGTAGGGACTATTCTATTCCCGTCCTATCACAGCTTAAACATGCTTTTGATAATGCCCTTGAATTATCAAGTTGATCTATAAGAAAATTAACTGGTTCAAGCAAGAAAAAAGCTCAGTACTTTTCAAAGGAAAATAACAAAATCCTGACACTTAGAAACACAAGATCTATAATAGGAAGCAGAGGATAAAAAAATTATCCATCAATTAAAACAGAAAAATGTAACTGAAAATTAAAAGGAAAAATCATTCAATGAAACCACAAAAAAAAAAAAAGGAAAATAAATGACAAAGTTGACAGAATTAGCAGGTAATGATCCTAGAATAGCTACTACAAATATGCTCAAAGATCTGGCCTGGGCAGTGGTGCATTTGATTGAGCACACACATTACCATGCACAAGAACCTAGGTTTAAGTCCCCACTCCCCTCCTGCAGGGGAAAAGATTCATAAATAGGTGAAACAGGGCTTGCAGATCTCTCGATCTTTCTCTCTCTCTCTCTCCCTCCCTCCCTTTTTCTCCCTCTCCCTCCTCTTCCTCCTATCTCCATTTCTCTCTATCCTATTAAATAAGATAGAATGAAAAAAAAAAAAGAAAAAGAAAACATGACCACTGGGAGTGGTGCATTTGTAGTGCTGCCACTGAGCTCCAGTGATAATCCCGGTAGCACTAAAATAACAATAACAATACTCAAATATTTGAAGGACAACATGAACCCAAATAAGACTTACTATTTCTCAGGTATCTGTGGGTCAAATGTCTGTCTTCTTCAAAAAACTGTCTATTTAGATCTTATGATCATTTTTGTATTGGGTTGCAGGGTTTTCCTCTCTTGAAAAATGATATAAAGCAGGCTAAGTGGTGGTGCACACAGTTGAATGCACAGATTACCATGCACAAAGATTTAAGCCCCTAGTTCCCAATTGTGGAGTGAAGCTTCAGGAGAGGTGGAACAGTGTTGCAAATGTCTTACCTTTTCTCTCACTCTCTATGCCCTTCTCAATTTCTCTCTGTCTTATCAAATAAAGTAAGTATCTTAAGAAAAATAAACATATTATAAAAAGGAATCAAATGATACTTGTCTTTTTAAAAATCTTGTTTATTTATTTACTCCCTTTTGTTGCCCTTGTTGTTTTATTGTTGTAGTTATTATTGTTGTCATTGTTGGATAGGACAGAGAGAAATGGAGAGAGGAGGGGGAAGACAAAGAGGGGGAGAGAAAGATAGACACCTGCAGACCTGCTTCACCGCTTATGAAGCGACTTCCCTGCAGGTGGGGAGCCAGGGCTCGAACCGGGATCCTTATGCCGGTCCTGGTCCTTGTGCTTTGCGCCACCTGCGCTTAACCCACTGCACTACGGCCCGACTCCCCAAATGATACCTGTAATGATAAAAAATATGGCAACTGAAATAAAATTAATTTGATGGATTTTTTTTACCTAATAATATAGATTGGACAGGAGAAAAGATCAGTGACTCTTATGAAGAACATTAGAAACTATCCAAATTGAAGAACACAGGTAAATAAAATAAAAAATAAACAGATTCAGTTAATCTGTTCATTAATCAGCCTAGTATATATATATATAAAAAAATCTCAACACTGGTTAAAAACTTCCCAATTTTTTTTGAAAAAATGTAAACCCACTGATCCAAGAAACTGACTGACCCTAATAATACAGACTATCAGAAAGAAAACTATATACCATAATCAAGTTGCTTAAGACCAGTAACATAGAGACATAAAAACAAGTATTCAGAGAGGGGAAAAAAAAAACACATCAAATACAGTAATAATCAGAATGACCTTGAATTTCTCATCAGGATCAATATAAGTCAGAAGATAAAAATTAAAATACTGAAAGAAAAATCTCTAAACCTAGAAATTCATGTCCCAAGAAAACATTTTTCAAAAGGAAAGATGAAAGAAAAAAATCTTAAGAGACACGTTCACTAACAGACTAACAATATAAGAAATTAAATTGAAAAAAAAAAGTTCTTCAGAGAATAAAGGAAAATGATAAGTGGAGTTCTGACTTATGCAAAAGAAAGAAAAATTTAAAGGTTGTTGAGTTTGCAATATTGTATACAAGTATATAAAAAGGACAGGAAGGTAGTAAATTAAGTATATTATAAGCAGATTTAAAATTATTTATTTATTTTCTCTTTTGTTGCCCTTGTTGTCTTTTTATTGTTGTTGTAGTTATTGTTGTTGTTACTGATGTTGTTGTTGTTGGATAGGAAAGAGAGAAATGGAGAGAGGAGGGGAAGACAGAGAGAGGGAGAGAAAGAGCACAGACTGAGTCTTTTTAATACATAGGCTGAGTCTTTTGATATGTTGACGCTCTTAAAAGCTTAGTCCAGAGAGAACAAAAGCAACTGGTGGCATAGCTATGTACAAATAATGTCAAAGGACATGCAATATGGTGCGGGTGTGTATGATACAGCAAATCCTAACAAGGGATTCTTCAAAGTTAACCCAATTGCCAAACAATGTGATTATCGCAATAACAATCTATTGTCTTCTTAAACCCTAAGACAACAGGAATCTCCCGCTTCCTCTATAGAGCCTATGTTTCTCCCAATCCTGGAACCTCTGGGGTGGGACTCACTTCCCTGCATGCTTCTCTCAAGTCAGGCCAAATAATATTGCATCTGCTGATTCCAACCTAATCAATGCGATGAGTACCCTCTCAGCATGCTTCACTTCAGACTGTGTACAGAGAAATCATGGATCGCCAACCCTTCACCCTTATCATTCGGGTGAGACCTTTCCTTTCATGGTAGTCTCTAATTCCATTCCAGGAGGCTCACTTCCTAATAAAGTCCCAAAACCTAGATATAGGCCATGTACTATAAGATAGAGCATATGTTCACATGTATCCATAAATTAGGGCAAAATATATACCTGAAAGCAAAAATACACAATAGTCTTTAGTGAGTCAGTATCAAATTCATAATGAAATAGTGTCCACTTAGACTTAGATACCCTCCTCACCTACTTCCTTTTACAGTTCTCTCACTCACTGGAATAAGTCAAATTTTAAGCAATTATTAGGGCAGGCAAAATGGATCACCTGGGTAGCATGCCTGCTTTGTTGTGTGTGTAGCCCACATTCCAACCCAATTCCTGCCATGCTGGAGAAAGCTTAAGTGCTGTGTATAGTCTTTCTGTCTCCCTGTCACTATCTTTCTACCTGAAAATGACGTCCTGTAGCGGTAAAGGCCCAGAGGTGAATAAATTATTTAGTTAATGAGTAAATAAATAACTCATATGCTTTGAAAAGAAAAGATAAAGTCAGTATCAGGACAATGGTTATTAGCAGGAATAAGAAATGTAATTATTGGGAGTCGGGCTGTAGCGCAGCGGGTTAAGCGCAGCTGGCGCAAAGCACAAGGA
Source organism: Erinaceus europaeus (assembly GCF_950295315.1). Taxonomy (NCBI): domain Eukaryota; kingdom Metazoa; phylum Chordata; class Mammalia; order Eulipotyphla; family Erinaceidae; genus Erinaceus; species Erinaceus europaeus. Next base: position 82,612,497 of record NC_080171.1, on the reverse strand, counting down.
CCGGCATAAGGATCCCGGTTGGAACCCCGGCTCCCCACCTGCAGGGGAGTCGCTTCACAGGCGATGAAGCAGGTCTGCAGGTGTCTATCTTTCTCTCCCCCTCTCTGTCTTCCCCTCCTCTCTCCGTTTCTCTCTGTCCTATCCAACAACGATGACAACAATAATAATAACTACAACAATAAAACAACAAGGGCAACAAAAAGGAATAAATAAATAAATAAATATATTTTTAAAAAAAAGAAATGTAATTATTCAGAATAAGGAGCTGTCTATTCATCAAGGAATGATGATAATAGTGTGTACACTTAAAAACAAAGTTTTAATATATAGAATAAAAAAAGAGATTTAAAGAAAAGAGAACTAAAGGGATAGGTGTGTCTACATTTACTGCTGCAATGTTGAAAGCAGTTGATTGGAAAAAGCTTTATAGACCTACCATCTGATCCAGGTATTCTACTTTCAGGACCAACCAAGAGAAATGAAAGTGTTTGACCATACAAAGATGCCACAAAAGTTCACAGCAGCTTTACTTGTATTAGTTCCAAACTTGAAACAACCCTAATGCAGATAAAGGAGATTATGGCACTTATATCTGGATGACCATCTAGGTTAATATTATTAATATCATCCATTAATACTATTAACTCGTATCTATTATTTCAACAGATAAAGAAAATTGTGGTGAGGCCAGGCAGTGGCATAACTGGTAGAACAAACATGTTTCCATGCTCAAGGTTCATGCGTCCCTTGCTCCCCACCTACAGGGTAAAGCTTCATGAGTGGTGAAGCAGTGATGCGGCTATCTCTCTTCCTTTCCACATTCAGTTTTTCATATATATATATGCCACCAAGAAACAATTGTGTAGGCACTGAGTCCAAGCAATAACGGATGGACTGCACCTCCTTAACAATGGAAAAGAATACATGCAAACATGAGTGAATCTGAAAACAATTACACTGAAAGAAGCCAAATCCTACAACCCATAGAGAATACATACCACATGATTACATGTATGTAATACTGTAGAAAAGACAAACTAGTCTATACCAATGGGAGGAAAATCAGTAATTTCCTGGGAGTAGAAAAGTGGTGACCCTTCCATCAGGAACATCAGCCTAAGCCCTCTTGTGGTCCTCTCCAAGACCTTGTCCTCACTGTAGAGAAGCAATGGCAGGGTCTGTCCCACTCTTTGTAGGAGGCTGTATCAACCTCCTATGCTACCCTAGGAAGACTGGTCCTGAAATGAGTGCAGCCTAGAACGTTCCAAGCTGTGACCATGAACTGGAGAGCTCAGGCTGACAAGGACCCAGAGGTTATACAGCCTCCTGTGCTAAATATAAATATATGTGGCTCCTGGGTCAGGTGGATGGGGTAAACAGTTCATTTTATTCATAGATTTTCTTCAAGATTGGGAGATACTCTCTGCCCTAATCCAAATATCTACCCCTTTTCTCAACTCTGACATCATTATCTCAGACAATATTTTTATCCAACTCCATGTTAGCTATCAAACTCAAGCAAAAACTACAAAAGTTAAGGGACTCTAGGAACATACCTATATAGGTTTCCACACTTCTTTCCATCCTAACATCCCTAACATTCTCACCTGCTCTATTCCTACTTTTTGGTTCCTGTTCATTAATCATTTTGTCTTGATTTATAGCTTAATTGCCTTTCAGCCACCAAGCTGCAGGTGCTATCATGATTCAATCCTGACTTTCCTAGGAAGATACTCTCACCAAAGTGATCTGGAACCTCATCTCTCCAGAGGTCAACCCCACTAGGGAAGAGAGAAACAGACTCGGGGTATGGGTTGACCTGTCAATGCCCATGTCCAGCAGAGAAGCAATTATATCTTCTGTGCTCCCCCCCCCCAATAATTTTGGTCCATATTCCCAGTGGGGGAGAAATGATAGGTTAAGGTAACCAGAGGGCTCTGAAATCCAATTCCATCAGGACCTGGAGAGAAAAGAATAAAAAGGGAGGACCATTTGGATGTAGTAATAGGTATATGTGTTACTTAGAATGGAAGAGAAGATGGACCATGGGGGAAAAATGGGCAAATGTATACAAATAAAGACAGATAGTTATAGAAATAATAGTTAAGCCATATCTGCCACCTTAGGAGAACTGCTGTAGCTTCCAATGAAGGGAATGGGGATACAGAACTCTGGTGGTGGGAACAGGTGTGGAGTTGTACCTCCTTTTCTTTATTGTTGTTGTAGTTGTTGTTATTGATGTCATCGTTGTTAGGTAGGACAGAGAGAAATGGAGAGAGGAGGGGAAGACAGAGAGGGGGAGAGAAAGACAGATACCTGCAGACCTGCTTCACCGCCTGTGAAGCGACTGCCCTGCAGGTGGGGAGCCAGGGGCTCGAACCGGGATCATTACGCCAGTCCTTGCGCTTTGCGCCATGTGTACTTAACCTGCTGAGCGACCACCTGACAGTTGTACCCCTTTTATCCTGTAATTTTTTAAATCAATATTAAATCACTAATAAAATTAAAAAAAAAGAAAATTAGTGACCAAGGGAATATGAAAGCATCTGAGGAAACATGGTGTGATGGGTATGCTCATTATCTTGATTTCAATAATATTTCATGAGTGCATACATAGATCAAAATTTGTCAAACTGAATCCAATAAATAGTACAGGCAAGTTACCATGTGCTATACCTCAACTAAAGTGTAACCTTGCTTAAAAAGAAACAAAACTCCAGATTGTTAAAAGATTTCAAGACGGGAGTCGGGCTGTAGTGCAGCGGGCTAAGCGCAGGTGGCGCAAAGCACAAGGACCGGCATAAGGATCCCGGTTCGAACCCCGGCTCCCCACCTGCAGGGGAGTCGCTTCACAGGCGGTGAAGCAGGTCTGCAGGTGTCTATCTTTCTCTCCCCCTCTCTGTCTTCCCCTCCTCTCTCCATTTCTCTCTGTCCTATCCAACAATGACAACAACAATAATAACTACAACAATAAAACAACAAGGGCAACAAAAGGGAATAAATAAAATAAATATATAAAAAAAAGATTTCAAGACACAAGAGGATAGCAATCTAATGTATCTAATATCTAATGTATTAGAAGAAAAAGACTTTGTAGGAGACTATGCTACATCCTAGTAGATTATCACAGAGAATTGAAAGAGAAAGAAAGAGCTTTAAAGACCATCAGAAATCATCACCACTAAACTGGTCTTGCAAGAAACACTAGAGATTTCGATTTAAAAATATCCCACCTTGACGCAAAAAGACCTCAAAAATATTAACACAGTGCAGGGAGAGCATGTGGTATAAACGTGAATGAGCTCAACATCAACCTAATTCATTGTTATTATAGGACCTTCTATGTAAATCTTATGATAACTTCAAAAGAAACTTTCATAGAAGAGACACAAATTTCTTGCATAAGAAATTAGAAAGGGAGTTCAAACATAACACAAAAGGGAGATATGAAACGAATTTTAGAAAAATAAAAGCACAAAGACAACTACAAAAATGCAAATATTAAAGTGACAATGAATATTCACATGTAAATAATCACTCAAAATGTTAATGACTTTAATTTATCTACTAGAAGATCAATGGTGGCCAAATGTACCAAAAATTCAAATTCAAGCTGGCAAAATAGCTCACTTTGCTATGCACATAACTTAGGAGGGGCCTGATGGTAGCACACCCAGGTTCACACTGCAAATGCACAAGGAGCCAGGCTCAACTCCCTGGTCTTTATCTGTAGAGGGAAGCTTCATGAGCTTCAGTAAAGCAGTATTTCAAACGTTTCTCTTCTCTTCTCCCTCTATATGTCTTTCAATTTCCTTGTCTTTATGCAATAAATAAATAAATAAAATATTTTAAAAAGTCATTTGAAAATATTAAAAATAATAAAAGTGTGTAGTGAAGTGGCAGGTTACTAAATCAGCACAGAAAAACCAGATGCCTTCTTATATTCAGATAGTGAGCAAGAAGAAAAATAAAACTATCCCATTATGAATATATCATAAATAATTCAACACCCAGCAGTAAATTATACAACAAAAATAGTAAGGTACTGTTAAATGATTAAGAAAACAAAACAAAACAACAAAAACAAAACACAAGACATAAAGAGAAAAGATATCACATGTTCATGGATGGGGAAAATTAAAATAGCAAAATGGACATTTTGCCATAAGTAATAGGCAGATTCAATGCAATCCATATTGAAATCCTAGAAGTATGTTTTTAAGGAAACAGAATGGAAAAACACTAATCTATATGGAATCACAAAAAAATGCCAAATAACTACAGCTATCTTGAGAAAAAGGAGGAAAAGTGAGAGGGATCATGTTACAGGAATTCAAACTACACAAAATGGCATAACTAAAACTATTTGACACTGGAATAAAAACAGAATATATATCAATGAAATAGAATCAATAGGCCAGAAATACATCCACACATATATTGACAGTCATGATCATGTAATGGAGAAAGAAAAGCAAAATAAAACTAGACAGTCATGTGCAAAAGAATGAAAGTAGATGACTTTCACTCCATAAACAAAAATAAATTCAAATTACATAAGACCAAGAAGTCAGTATCCACAATGTCTTTGGGGAGTTTGGTCACAATAGTAAGGAACATGAGAGCAAAATAAGTAATTGGGACTACATTAAATTAAAAAGTTCTGGGGGTCAGGTGGTGGCACCCCTGGTTGAGTGCACACAGTATAATGCGGAAGGACCTGGGTTCAAGCTCCCTGCAGGGGGCCTACCTCACAAGTGGTGAAGTAGTGCTGCAGGTGTCTCTCCCTTTCTAGCGCCCCTTCTCTCTCAACCTCTCTCTCTCCCCAATAAACAAACAGATAAATAAAGGTTTAGCACAGAAAAAGAAAAAAAAATGAGGGGCTAGGCAATGGTGCACCCAAAAGGAAAAATGTCAACAAAAGACCAAAACACATAGCTGAGTGGGAGAAGATATTTTCATATCACCCATCTTAAAATAGGTTAATATCCAAGGTACACAAGGAACTCAAGCAAGTCTATGACAAAAGCAACAACTAAAGCAATCCACTAAAGAAAAAGGATAGAGATCTGAGTAGGCAGTTCTCCAAAGAGTACATCAGATGGCCAATGTACACGAGAGAACACTTGCCATCACATACTATTAGGAAAATGAAAATCAAAATCACAGTAGGCTACCGTCTCATACCAATGAAAAGGGCTATATCAGAAAGACTAGTAAAGGAGGAGGAGACAGCATACTGGTTATACCAAAAGACTCTCACACCTGAGGTGCCTAGGTCCTAGGTCCTGTCCCCTGCACTACCCTAAACTAGAGCTGAGCAGTGCTCTGACCAAAAACCAAAAAACAAAAAACTAGTAACAAGTGTATATGAGGATGTGGAGAAAAGAGAACCCTCCCTCATGAACTATTGATGGGAACTATTGATGCAAAATTTGTGCAAACATTTTGGAAATCAGTATGAAGCTTCCTCAAGAAATTTAAAAATAATTGTGGTCCGGGAGGTGGCACAGTGATAAAGCTTTGGACTCTCAAGCATGAGGTCCTAAGTTCGATCCCCGGCAGCACATGTGCCAGAGTGATGTCTGGTTCTTTCTCTCTCTTCCTATCTTTCTCATTAATAAATACATAAAAATGTTTTAAAAGAAAAGAAATTTAAAAATAAAACTACTATGTGATTCAGCAATCCTACTTTTAGGAATCTACCCAAAATATGAAAATATTAACTTGAAGAGTTATGTGCCTTCTAATGTTTAATATAGCATTATGTATGGAATCAGCTTAAGTATTCACTCACAGATGACTGACTAAGAGGAAGAGATGTCATGTGTATACATGGATGGGAAACCTGAGCTCAGAGAAAAGACATGACAGGCACAAGATCACCTGGAACTTGGGGGATGAGAAGAATGAAAATTCTAGCTCAGTGGTAGATCTCGGGATAAAAGAGAATTTTCCCCCACCAGAAGACCCTCAGCTTCTGCCAAGCTGTGTAAGAGAGAGGAATTCCTGAGGGAGCTTCATCTACTTCTAATCTCTGGACACCTTGCCCTGACCATCTGCATGTCCTTGGGGAAGGGAGTATCATAAATCTCCCTGACTACTGCAACCTGAAGTTCCACTGACCTTGAATAACTGGATCTCTACAGCTCATGGAAAAAACAAGCAGCTCCAAAACACTTCTGAACAAGCCTGCTGCCCTGCCACTAGCAGCTTCCTGGTTCATTTATTTGGGGGATCAAAGGGTGAAGCCCCCTCAGCTATACAGAAGGGGAGCTGGAAAGTCAACAGATTATGAGGTTACTATGGGAAGGGATCTTAGAAACTCCCATTCCTGGTCAAGGCAGGAGGGAAATAACGGATCACAGAGACAAGCTAGGGTCTGCTCAAAGTCACGTGCAAGCTGGGATTAACACTCAGGCTTTCTGTATCCCAGTTTAGTTCTCCCAGTCTTTCATGCTTCTACCCAAAACAAGCAGGTAGTTGTCTTAACTAAGTTAGGTTACGGCCTGTGTTGGCTCAGGTAGACACTGTGCTACATGGTATAGGCTTTGGAGGGAAAATTTAGGAAACCATGATCTAGAAGTGGAGTAAGGCCTCTGAGGGACTTGGACAAATGACATCTACTCTCCTAGTCCCAAACCCACGTGGGCTCCAGGCACCTGAATCCAGAGGGGGAAAACATAGGTGGTCCAGGAAGAAGTGTGAGGTTTCTCCAGCTATTCTAGCTACTGTGTTAAGATGGCCCCTGGGCAGATCTGGATACCTGAAGAATGGCCCACAGTTCAAGTTCACCCTTTCCTGCCAAAACTCCAGAGCTTCAAATATAGCTGGTTTACACCTCCCCAAACCCCTTATCTACCACAACCAGAGAAGGTACTCACTGATGGGGGCATGTAAGGCCACATGTTCCTGGTAGGGTGTGTAGTACTTGTACTGTTTTCCGCAGAACTCACAGGTATAATTGCCAGTTTCTGTCCAAGAAAAAGAAAGTGTGGGAAGAGGCACTGGGTCCCCATCCAGGAGCAGCAGTGTGCTCCCCCCACCCCAGTCTAGCCCTTCCCACCCCCAAACTCTCCCTTCTTCATTCTGGGACAACCACTAGAACCAGGAACCCACTTAAAATCAGACTGACTGGGTTCAAATTCCAGTTGTTATTTCAAGCTATATGACCTTGGGCTCTTGACCTCTCCATGCCTCAGCTTTCCTGTCTGTAAGATGGGGGAGTGTAATATTAGGACCACCCTGTAGGATTGGGGGGAGGATTAAATGTATATGTCCAGTGCTTAGGACAGTACCTGGCACATGTTATTCTCCATCATTCCACCCCTAGGCCCTGACATTCAGGAAGTATGTGGTGACCTTTAGGGTCAACATCTGTCAGTCCCTTTGTAAGCCCTGCCCTTTTCAATGGCCATTCAATGGGTCCCCAGCTCACCAGAATCTTCCCTGCCCCCAAGAACCCCCACCGCCCATCCCAGCAGAAGCAGCCATTTCTTCTAAAGTCCCACCAGACTTTATCGTTACCTCTCTTTTGGCACTGCCTAACTTCTTTCTTCTTAAAAATTTCTGATGTAATATTGTTCACTGGGGGAAAATTATAAAATACTGATAAATACAAATATAAAAAATTAAAAGAGAAATTTCAATTATTTTTAATGCCCAACAAACAGCAGCTACCTCTTGGGGGGGGAAGCATGTAACTAGTCGCTTGTCCCTTTGGACAGTAAGACTGCACCCCTCACTCCCATCTCATCTGGTGTGGGTTTCTCCACTGTATTATTTGTTTGGCTTCTGTGGGCATTGAATTAGTCAGCCCTGATCTATATCCTCTTTGTAACCTAGTGAATTCAATCGACAGCACTTGTGGACAACTTGCTCAATCAATGAACATTGATCTCCATGGTATTTATTGGCTATATGGTTCCCATGGGACACTGAAATTTATTTGAGGAATCAGCCTCCAATACCAGGGGGCATTTAGACTGTCTCAGAAATGTTCCCTTTTAAAAAATAAATACTGTGTTCTGTAAGCTTGTGGAAATCTCTGCACATTTGCTCATTAATTTTGCCCCTCATTAGAAAATAAGGAAGACTGCATTATCTTTACTGAGCATATTTATTTCCTCAAAACAAACTAAGATTATGCATTTCTAAGGTCTTTAATAATGACAGCACCAACTACCAATCAAAAAGTTGGGTCACTTTTTTACCCCAATCAGATGAATGTAAATTATGACTAGTTCCATACACTGTAGACAGCATTAAGTATTATAATCTTTTTAAAACTTTTATTATCTTTATTTATTGTATAGAGACAGCCATAAATTGAGAGGGAAGGGGGAGATAAAGGGTAGAGACAGAGAGACACCTGCAGCCCTGCTTCACCACTTGTGAAGTTTACGCCTGTAGGTGAAGCTCAGGGGCTCGAACCTGGCTTCTTGTACATTGTAATTTGCACTCAAACAGGTGCGTCACCACCTGGCCCCAAGTACAAGTTGTGTCTCCCATTTTTTTGAGTTCTAAAAAACTTGCTATTTTATAAGTTTAAATTAAAAAATGTTTGTGATTTCCCTAGCTGTGTTTACAGCTAATATTTCTACAGGTATACTTACTTTTTAAAAACCCCCAAAATTCTATACACTAAGGGCATTGGTATTTTGTTGTATATGTTACGAGTATTTCTTCTCAGGTTCTTATTCTATTTATGGTTTTTCTCATGCTTTAAAATCTTTGGTAGTAAAATAATTTTTTGTAACTCAGGAACACTGGGAGGGAAGTATTACTTGATGTTGCTAAGACTCTCGGTTGTGAGATCAACTGTCCTAATAGCATCATTTAATCCTATAAAATCTCAATGTCTATTTATTCTGACAGAGATGAAATGTGATAAAGACTTCCATTTTACTCTATTTATAAATTTATTCTGTATGTTTAGATATAACATTTTCTTTTTTAGAATAATTTATTTATTTATGAGAAAGATAGGAGGAGAGAGTGAAAGAACCAGGTATTACTCTGGTACATGTGCTGCCAGGGACTGAACTCAGGACATCATGCTTCAGAGTCCTGAGTACCACCTCCTGGACCACATATAACATTTTCTTATGCATATCATGTCCTATGATCAGAATCTTCACTATCCTTTATTAACATTACCTTAGTCTCTAACAGAGAGCTTCTCACAGAATGGTTCCTGTGCCAGATGCATGACTACTACCTGGGAATTTGCTAGACATTCAGACTCTGGGGACTTACTCAAGATATAATTTAAGAAAAATCTCTGGGATGGCACCTAGCTATCTGTTTTAACAGCTATCCAGAAAATTCTGATCCATGGGAAAGTTTAAGAACCACTGCTTTTACACTGGACTATTAGACAAACCAATGAAAGCTATATCTACTTACTAGTTATTGATAATTACTTTGTCAGATCCTTTTTTCCCCGTTTGCTTGTGCCTAAAGGTAATAGGCATTATGAAGAGATATAAAAATGTACATCTAAAGCAAAGTCTTGTACACTTAAATAATTTTTAAAAAAGAAAAACCTCTAAATTTTCTCATTATACAGCCATTGTGTCAAATGCTGGCACAAAATATTGGGCATAAACAGACATGGTTCCTGCCTTCAAGAAGCTTTATAGTCTGGAAAAGGAGATATAATAAAGTACCACAAATTTAAAATTAGAAACACAGTGAGTACTCTAAAAGAGGTATTTACAGGGCTATGAAAATTCTATTAAGAAGTTCAATTTATTAACAGTTAAGGAAGAAAGAAAGTGAAGAAAGAAAGAAAAAGTGTTTTGAGAAAGTTATGGGTCAGGATTAACAATAAGGAAATAAAATTAGCTATGTTTCTAATAAATCATTAATAACTGGATTACTTTAAATGAACTTGAGAATTTTTGCTTCCTAATAAAGATTAGGCCATTTTCTTTTACCACTATGGTTACTTGGTTTTATTTCTTTTATGTTATGATTCTTTTTATTTTTCCTGTCCTACCCTTTTCAGTTGTTTGATGTATAAACTCTTTTCTCTGCCCCTCTATTATTTTCCAGTATTCTTTAATATTCTAGACATCTTTAAGATGCATTTTGCTAGTTGTTACAATCAAGCAAGAAATGCTGTCTTCAAATCTATTATCACTGAGAAAGGTTATTTAACCTAGTGCTTTCTCAAATTTTATCATGTGGAAGTCATACAGAATACTGGGTCCCAACCTGAGAATTCTATTTCTGTAGGGCTCACTAGAAGCAGTACTGATTTAACCTACTTTGTCGCATCATTTCCTTTTTTTTTTTCATGTTTTATAATAACCTTGTTTATTTTGCCTTCACATTTACAGTAGATTTTCAATATTGTTTCTCCCACTTCAGTATTCTCCTCAATGAAATTCTTCATCATTGAGTGTAAATATCTGCTCTTACTTCCCAGTTTGAGTGGTTTGGAGTATACCATCAAATAATTTATTGAAGATGGATGGGTACAGCAGAGAACTAGTGTCTTAGAGTCCTCACTTATATTATATATTGGTAATTCTACATGCTTACAACCAATATTCCCTTCAACTTCTATTCTATTTTGGCCTTTGGTATTACAGAGAAGTCCAAGGCAAGTTCAACAAGTTATAAGTAACTTGCTTTGCTATGATAAGATGCCTATAAGTTTTTTTTTCTTTTTCCTACATAACTTTGAATAGTAACTTCTTCTTCTTCTTCTTCTTCTTCTAGCGTTTGCCCTTCTTCCGTAGCCAGTCAACAGCGTCAGCCTGAATAGTAACTAAGAACTATTTAATAGTGGTTTCTTTCTGATGACTACCTGACACATGATTAAGTCCTTAAATCTACACACATGTTCTTTAGCAGAGGAAAATTTTCTTTTATTGTCTTGGGAATATTATGTCTTTTCCATTAATACAGCATCATCATTTATCTGGAACTAACTGACCATCAATAAGGTGTTGAACTCTCAAGAGTGAGGTTCTGAGTTAAATCCTTAGCATCCCATGTGCCAGAGTGATGTTCTGGTTCTCTCTTTCTTATAAATAAATCTTTGCAGCTTAGGAGTGTGGCATATGCACTGGACTCATAAGCATGAGATCCTGAGTTTGATCCCTGGCATTGCACATGTCAAAGTGATAGGATATTCTGGCTGTCTCTCTCCCTTCTCCTCTCTCACATTGACAAATAATAAATAAAGTAAATCTAAAATAATCTCTAAAAAAACCAAAAAAAACAACAAACAAAACCAGGGCCAAGCAGGTTAAGTGCACACAGCACAAAGTGCAAGGACCCATGACAAGATCTTGGTTCAAGCTCCTGGTTCCCCACCTGTAGGAGGGTCACTTCACAAGAGCTGAAGCAGGTCTGTAGGTGTCTATCTTTCTCCCCCATCTTCCCCTCCTTTCTATTTTCTCTCTGTCCTATCCAATAAAAAAAATGGAAAAAAATGGCTTTCAGTAGCACTGGATTTGCAGTGCCAACAATAAGCTCCAGCAATAACCCTGGAAGAAAAAAAAATCTGTTTCTCTGCAGTCCATCTTTATCTTCTATCTCCTTGCCTTTTCATATTACCCCACTGAGTTTTCCCCACAGAACATGTGACATCCCCCTCATTTTTCACAGGGGTCCTTTATGGACTGCAATAAGTCCCTATCAAAATGAGATGTTGATCTGGTATTTGAAGATGGGTTTTGCAGAAGGTTTAGATGAGGTAATGAGGTGGATCTTCACGATGAGAAATGATCACTGTCCACTAATGAGAGACCAGAGAGTTTGCTCTCAGTGTCTTTCTCCTGACCATGTATGTATACAGGGAAAAAAAAAACAGTCATATACAACCCAGGGAAAGGACCTTCACTATAGTCCAGTCATACTATGACTTTGGACTACCAGCCTCCAGAACTATGACAAAATAAATTAATGATGTTTAAACCACCCTGTCTGTGGTATATTTCACTATGGTAGTGTCCATGACATGGAGAGATCATGTTTACGTATTAGAATTATCAAACAGAATTTTTTGTGTGTGTATTTTCCAGTAAGTCTCCTAAGTTCTTTTTTTTGTTGTTGTTATATGAAATCATTCTCAGGTTTTCTTCCCCCCAAGTTACTCTTCTATTATTTCTATATACAGTAAAATATAGAAATCAAGTAATCTATAAGTGAACCCAGACTGACTCTGTTTCAAAAGACATGAAAGGTCTGTCTTTGATCTTCTCATTACTGTACTGTGCAGTAGTTACTGTGGGAGGGCATTACCACAGTATTAGTTTTCAGATTTAAAGCCAGAGAGCAAATTGGGCCCTTCAGATCAACTCTGTCCTTCTATGCTTGTTTTTTTTTTTTTTTTTTTTTTTAACCAATGCACTGATTAGCTCTGACTTATAGTGAACCTGGGACTTTGGAGCCTCAGGCATCAAAGTCTTTTTACATAACCAATATGATACTTCCCTCACTCAACTCACTCCTTCTAGTGAGATTCCTCTTCTTTTCCTGGGCTCCTGCTTCCTCCTCCTTGATAAGAAACACATTCTCTAATTTGCTCAGTTGAACAGAGAAGGCAGTTTTCCAGCATGTACAGTTTTGCCCAGGTGTTTCCTCTTTCCCCATCCACCAGAGCTCTGCTAGTAGGGACTTACCCCTTCACAGTGCTTCATACCTCTACTGCCCTCCCCTTATTCCATGCCCTCATCATTTTTTAGCATGCAGTGAAAACAACCTGCTTACAAGAAAGGGCAGGAGACAAAAAGCAGCACTCTTGCCTCAAAAGGTAGCTTCTGAGCCATCACAAGGGATAGTCCCATAACATCAAGGGACATCACAAGGGACATCACAAGGGACAGTCCCATAACATCAAGCAGGGGGGCTGGCAGGGGGCCCAACCTAGTCTGCTTTGCACAGTGCAATTCTCTACTTCCTGTAATTTGTAACACTCTCTTCTAGCACTGGTTGTCTTCAGACTTAGCTACTGTTATATACCGAACGAGTTTCATCTTGTTCTGCATCTCCCCGGGAATTACTAAGTACCACTTGTTTTATGCTTTCCATGTAAGTGTCAAGCACTACACTAATTCCTTTACAAATATCATCTAATCTCCAAGACAATCCTGAGAGATGAGCTGGTTGTCATCTCCCTAATTCAGAGTTAAGAAAACTATGGATGGTTGGATGTCAGATAGGCAGCAAGCACAGAGCTGAAATTTTTATTTGCGATAGCTCTCAAGCTCTTGTTCTTGACTATTTCTTGGCAACTTGGCTCATTTGTTATGCCCTGACACAGGCTGGTGCTGGGCTAGATGCTTTATGTATAGAAGAGACAGATATCCCTGTCCCTAATTTACAGATGAGTCAAAGGACCCTCAGGGAATAAGTAGCTAATATCTTGGTGATGTCAACATTCATACCCAGGCCTGTCTGATTCCAAAACATACTCCCCCTCCCCAACCCAAACCAAAGCATTGTTTAGCTATGGCTTATGGTGGTACTAAGGATTGAATTTTGGAACCTCAGAATCTCAGTCCTGAAAGTTTTTTACATAACATCTTTGCTATCTCCCTGGCCCTCAAAGGTTGCTTTTAAATAATGCTATAGAGGAAAGGGTGGCATTGGACTGCCGCCAATGGTAGAGGATCTACTGACCTGGAGGCCATAGATTCTGGTGCTCCTGTCCTGTTTCTGTCTATGAAGGGCCCTTTGGGAATATGTTTGATTCATATCTAAGGTTTCCCTTAGTCTGACTTCTAGCAGCTTAAATGTGGAGAATGCCATCATTTTCTTCAAGATTATTTAATGCTACTGACGACTGGATGTTTATTGTGCATATGACAATCACTTACTAACCACTTTATAGACTCTGTTACATCACTTGTTTCCCAAGTACTTTAAGAGTTGAAAGTAGAAAATCACCCCTATAACTCTGGGGGTGAGGGAGGGCACAGTTTTCAAGAGTCAGAGTAAGCTGAGGAGTGTCTCCATATCACTGTTACACCTCTGGAGTGTACACCCTTCAGACCTTCTCATGCATTTGTTCTATATTTTGGTACACAGTTTTGCAAACTGTTTTAAATCCCTTCTCAAAGGAGAGCAAGTCAATAAAGAATTTTTTTTCTTCTTGCTGAGGAGTAAGACAGTCATGGAAAACAAAGAGACTAGTAAGCAAATATAAAAACTCCTGAAGGGCTGGCCCAGAAGTCTTTTGATACACCTTCCCATCCATCCTATTTAAAAGTGGCCAGAATAGTCTTTCTAAAATGCAGACTGAGTCAAGTCCCTTGCTCACTTTATAAATGGAGGCTCATCTACCTCAGACTGAAGTCTAAACACTTTATTCTAGCATTCAAGACTCCCTGGAGGCCTGAACATAAGCAAGGTGCTTTCTGTCTTCTGGAAAAAGTGCAATGCCCCTGACTTTGCAGGGATCCATTCATCACCCTGGATGCCATGCTGGAGTCTCCTCACTTCCCAAGGTAGCTCAGGTACATCCCAGGCCCCAGAAGCCCTTGAACTGTGTTGCAACTGTCTGCTCACTGACCTTCCTGTGCACATGACTCAAGGAAGGAACACCTTTGTCCTCACCACTGTGACTCCAGTGTGGAAACAGACTGAGCCACGTGCATGGTTCCCGATCAATTGTGCTCAGGGGTACATTGAAACAAGGACAGAACGCCTGCTTGTCTGGCCATCCCTCTAAACACCACCCCCCACCAGCTTCATTTGCTGACAACCACTATTACACCACAAGACATTTTCTAAGTACTTACTATGTACCAGGCACTGTGCTAATGGTAACAGGTGATTTACATCCATGATCTCATTTAATCCCCTCAACAAACCTGAGGGCTGAGGGATGGGATAGCCTCCTCATGTCATCAGGGAGGAGCAGAGGCTCAGGGTGGTTAACAGACTGCCAGGCACCAAGCAGGGAAATAGTAGTGCCTGTATTCAGCTCTAGGCCCAATGGCCTTCACTGCCTTGACCTTGACCCTGCACTGCCCCACAATTGCTCAACAGTTAACAGTCTTACACCAGCCCCTTTGACAAGTGAGCAAACTGAGGGTCAGGGAGCTCAGCTGCTCACTGGCTATTGCTGTTGCTGCAAGACGAGCAAGGACACTTCCATCCAGCAGGAGAACTCACTCTGCCACCCTCAACCAGCTCCCACCCATCTTCCCACCCCACCCTGGTCCAAGGGAGAGGCCCGCATACTTGGCCCGATTTTCTGGAATGGTTCTGGGGGCTCCTCCTTCACTTCATCTGTGGCCACAACACCTTGGTCGAAGGGGTCTGTGGGAGAATACATAGCCCTTAGTGTCCAAGTCACCAGGTCTTGTGAACCCAGCTAGGGACAAGGAGAGGAGACAGCCACTGAGGACTTACCTGCCCGATTCTCGGGGGCCCCTTCCACACTAAACACTGTGCCCAGGCAGGAGGCAGCATCCGCAGAAGAAAAGAAGCAAACAGGTACCCTGTTAGTCTTTGCCCATAGCTGCTTCTGTCCGTCTCTCCTGCCTCCATCCTGGTGAGGTTGCCGTAGGTCATTGAGGGTGGGGTGGTGGTTGCCAAGGCCATATACCCCAGCAAACCAGAGGCCAGAGGAGGACACATCCCAGGGGCAGGCACTGTCCAAGTGATTACTATTTGTGTCAATAACATACTCTCTCCAATGGGGCAAGGTAGAAGAAAAGAGGTCAAGTGAGAGGAAAGGGGAAAAAGGAGGCAAGAGGGAGCATACGCCCGTGGCAAAGGATAGGAGGGCGGGCCAGGTTGTTCCAGAGATGGGTTGGAGATGAGCAGGAAGAGGGTGCCCCCACTCCAAGGCTTTCTAAGTCTACAACCTACTTCCAGGATCTGTAAGATCTGAAATCCCATTATCTCAACTCTTATATTTATTGGATAGAGACAGCCAGAAATTGAGAGCAAGGGGGATGTAGGGAGACAGACAGAGAGACACCTGGAGACCCACTTCACCACTTGCAAAATCTTCTCCTTGCAGGTAGGGACTGGGGGCTTGAACCCTGGTCTTTGGGCATTATAACATGTGCGTTCAACCAGGTGTGCCACCATTCAGGCCCTAACAACTCTTTAAGGTGTAAAATACTTTCATCCAGTTAAATAAATGGTTTAATATTAAGAGTGTATATAAGTACTTGGTATGAAATTGTGAAATGGATCAACATGAAGCTGCAAATTCAACTTACTCGGGCCACACGAGTACATATGGATTATGAAAAGGACCTTTCCTCTTGCAGAATCACTTTCCTCATGGCCTCTGGGCAGGTAGATGAAGGGAAGTATGAAGCTGGGAGGGCTGAAATGGGACACCCCAGGGAGTGAGCATCTCTGTGATGACGCTGCTTCAAAGGAGTGAGGGGTCTGACTCACCATCCACTGCGTGCAGATCTCGGTGTTCTTGGAAACAGCTGTAGTATTTATACTTCTTTCCGCAGATGTCACATGTGTACCTAAAGTTGTCTGCAGGGAATGTAAAGATGTATGTGGTTATCAGGGATTTGGTCACTGACAGTGTGCTTTTGTAGGTCAGTCCACCTGCCTCAGGATCCAGTGGTGGGACTGGCCCAGGGTAGCCCCAACTGGTAACCCCCCATGGAGAATTGGCTTTGGAGTTAGTCTGCCCCTCTGTACTGCTTGCTACCTGGCTCTCCTGCACCATGGTGGGCAGTAGCACAGCCTGTATGAGCTCACAGCTTCTCTTCCCTCAATGACTAGCCAGGGTTGGGAAGAGCTGAAACTTTGGGGGCTGGGTGGTGGTGCACCTGGTTGAGTGCACATGTTACAATGCGCAAGGACCTAGGTTTGAACCCCTGCTCCCCCACCTGTGGGAGAAAAAATTTTCAAGTGGTGAAGCAGTGCTGCTGAGAGTCTGTCTCCCTCTCTACCACCCCCTTTCCTTTCAATTTCTGCCTGTCTCTAACCAATAAATAATTAAAAAAATTAAATTTGACAACTCAATAAAATGAACACATTCCCACTGTTATACTAACTGCCAACCTTAACACAAGAGGAAATAGATAAACTCAACAGGCCAGCCTCGACTACAGAAATTGAAATAGTAACAAAAAGTCTTCCCAAGAACAAAAGCCCAGATCCAGATAGCTATAATAATGAATTCTATAAAAATTCAAAGGAGAACTAACACTCACTCCCCTCAAACTCGTCCAGAAAACAGAAGAAGAGGGAACACTCCCAAACACATTTTATGAGGCTAACATCACCCTGAGCCCCAAAGCAGAAAAGGGCTCCACCAAAAACTGTAGACCTACATCCCTGATAAACATTGATGCAAAGATCCTCAACAAATTCTTGGTTAATGGAATCCAACAATGTATTAAGAGAATAATCCACCAAGATCAAGTGGTATTCATCCTGGGAAATAGCAATGGTTCAACATCTTAAAGTCAAGTAATGTAATCTACCATTTGGAGTTTAAAAACCTTAGTATCTCTTAAGAGGAAAAAAAAAAGGAAGAACACTAGGAAGTAGCAATAAGTGTAGGTGTGACTTAGAAAGGAAGTGAAGAAGGGAGGCGGGGCTATGGAGCAACAGCAGCTGGGTTTTTCTCATCTCCTCTCCAGGGTCAACTAGGAATACCAAAGGAGACCACCTGGGAATGCAACAAGACGGGACTAGAATGACTTCAGGAACCCACCAAACCACTGGTCAGTGCAAACACATGTGGCTTATAGACAGGGAGGAGCCTAAGGAGAGACTGAGCAGCTGGTCCAGCAGTTTACCAGTTGAAGCAGTACCTCCAGTATGCTTTACCAACAAAAACACTGCTGAAGGGAAGAGAGGACTCCCCTAAGACTCACCAAATGCAACTGTGAGTGTCCACTGCTACTGCCCTCAGAAGTTGCAGCATCATGGGGGAGGCCCTATGCTGACATCTGGGAACAGAGAACTGACTAGGAAACTCAGGAGAAGAGCTACACCTCCATGGCCTAGCACTGGGGCTGTATAGTGGGAACCTTTCCACATTGTTCTCCTGATGAGAACATGGTTAATAAATGCCTCAGAACCTACAGACTATAAATGGGGCTTGTTTAGATATTCACAGGGCCCAGCAGTGCTGCCCAGCTTGGCAGAGATGCTGAATTGAGCCTGGAGCTTTTGATCCTTGGGGTGTGAGAGTCTCTTTGCATAACCACTGTGCTATCTCTCCCCCACCCTGCTTTATCTCTTGAGTGATTAACCTAAGAAGCCTACTTATAGTTAAAAAGCCCTCAGGTTCCCATAGCCTACAGGGAAGAAAAAGAACAAAAGAGGCTTTTAACAGCCTTTCTGCTCCACCTAAGAGATTGAAAAGACTGTTAATTTCCAAAACTGTGAACTATTTAAGTACTTTACTTAGACACAAGTCAATCCAGGCAAGAGTGATCACTAATTTGAAAAGAATTGAGAGAGGGACCTCATAACGTACTATATAGAATGGTTATAACAACGAAGAAATAATGGAGAAATGAACCAGGACAAGAAACCAGCTAGAAGCCCCCCCCCCCAAAGGTTGAACCACAAAATAGTGATGTCAACATCAAAATGTTTAAGGAAATAGTCACCGGAGTGAGCAAAGAGTTTTAAAAAATGGTCATCAGAAATGCAGAAACAAAAATGAGATTCTGGAAGAAAACACTTATTATCTCAAGGATATTAGAGAGCTGAAAGGTGAAATAGCTGAGCTAAGAACACAGCTAGTGGAACAAGCTGAAACAGTATCAGAACAGGGTACCAAAACAGATAAACTCCAGAAAACAGTAGAGGGGAGAGAGAAAAGAATCAATGAGGCTGAAGACAGAATTAGCAAGATTGAGGATGAATTAGAGACAACTAAAAAAGAAGTAAGAGATCGCAAAGAGACTAAGAGATACTGAAAAGAACAACAGAGACATATGGGATGACTTCAAAAGAAATAATATACACATTATTGGCTTACCAGAGGAAGAAAGAGAGGGAGGGGGAGAAAGCATTCTTCAGGACATAGTAGCTGAGAACTTCTCTAGTCTAGACAACATCAAAGACATAAATATTCAAGAAGCCGAGAGGGTCCCAAACAGAATTAACCCAGACTTAAAGACACCAAGACACATCATATTTAGAATGGAAAGGAAGAAGGATAAAGAAAGGATCCTGAAGGCTGTAAGAGAAAAATAAAGAGTCACCTACAGAGGAAAACCCAGAAGATTAGCAGCAGACTTCTCCAAACAAACACTACAGGCCAGAAGAGAATTGCAAGATATCTATTGAGTGCTCAATGAGAAACGGTTTCAACTAAGACTACTGTATCCTGCTAGACTGTCATTCAGACTAGATGGAGGCATACAAACCTTCTCAGACAAGCTACAGTTGAAAGAATCAATTATCACCACGCCTGCCCTGAAAGAAGTTCTGAAAGGTCTCCTATAAACAGTCAGACCACCATAAATAGGCCATATATCAGAACAATCTAAAACTCTACAAGAATGGTGTTAAAATATCTTCAAGCTATGATATCAATAAATGCCAATGGTCTGAATTCATCTATTAAAGGCACAGAGTATGAAGATACATCAGAAAACACAGCCTAACAATATGCTGTCTAGAGGAAACCCACCTAACTCAATGAGACAAACATAGACTCAAAGTGAAAGGATGGAAAACTATCATACAAGCCTATGGGCAACAAAAAGAGCAGGAACAGCTATACTCATATCTGACATGATAGACTTTAAAATCAATAAAATTAAAAAAGATAGGGATGAACATTACTTAATGCTCATAGGATCAGTAAATCAAGAGCACTTAACAATTATTAACATCTGTATACCCAAATGAGAAGCCATATAAATACATCAAACATCTACAGAAAGAGCTACAGCAATACATTAACAGAAACACAGTAATAGTGGGGGACTTGAACACCCCATTCTCTCAACTTGACAAATTATCCAGGCAGAAAATCAATAAAGAAATGAGGGAACTGAATGAAGAGATAGATACACTAGAACCATTGGATATTTTCAGAGTCATTCACCCCAAGAAACTGGAATACACATTCTACTCAAGTCCACATGGGTCATTCTCAAGGGCAGACCATATATTAGGCCACAAAGACAGCTTCAGCAAATTCAAGAGCATTGAAGTCATCCCAAGCATCTTCTCAGACCACAGTGGAATTAAACTAACACTTAACAATAAATAAAAGATTAGTAATAGTCCCCAAATGTGGAAGTTCAAGAGTACACTACTTAACAGCTACTGGGTCAACAAGGAAATAAAGGAAGAAATCAAAATGTTTCTAGGTTCAATGAAAATGAAGACACAAGCTATCACAGATAAGCCAGTACTGAGAGGGAAGTTCATAGGCATACAATCACACACTAGAAAATAAGAGAAATCACAAATACACAACCAGATTGCACACCTCAAAGACCTAGAAGAAGAACAAAGGAACCCTAAAGCAACCAGAAGGACAGAAATAACTAGTTAGGGCAGAAATTAATAACACTGAAAAATCAGAAAACCATAGGAAAGATCAACGAAAGTAAATGGTGGTTCTTTGAAAGAGTGAACAAAACCGACAAACCTTCAGCCAGATTCACAAAACAAAAAAGGGAGAAGAACCAAATAAATTAGATCATAAATGAAAGTGGAGATATCACAACAGGCACCAGAGAAATTCAACATATCATGTGAGGCTTCTATGCCACCAAGCTAGAGAACATGGAAGAAATGGACAATTTCCTAGATATCTATGAACTTCCAAAATTAAATAAAGAGGAACTAGATAATATGAACAGGCCCATCACAGCAAACGAAATTGAAACAGTTATCAAAAACCTTCCCAAGAATAAAACTCCTGGACCAGATGGTTTTACAAATGAATTCTACACAACCTGCAAGGAAGAGTTAAAATCTCTACTTTTAAAAGGCTTCAAGAAGACTGAAGACACTGGAATACTCCCTTCCAGCAGCTATGAAGCCAACATCACTCTGATAACAAAAGCAGACAGGGACATAACCAAAAAAGAAAACTACAGACCAGTATCTCTGATAAACATAGATGATAAAATATTGAACAAAATTCTATCCAACCAGATACAACAGTATATTAAAAAGATTGTTCATCATGACCAAGTGGGGTTTATCCCAGGGATGCAAGGTTGGTTTAATATTCATAAATCAATCAATGTGATCCATCATATCAATAAAAGCAATACCAAAAACTGCATGGTCATATCAGTAGACACAGAGAAAACCTTTGACAAAATACAACATACCTTTATGATAAAAACACTACAAAAATGGGAATGGATTGAAAATTTTTGAAGATATTGGAGTCTATATATATCAAACCTACAGCCAACATCATACTTTGTTGCTTTGCGGTGGAGAGAGGGAAAGAAAATCTGGAGCGGAGAGGGAACACAATCCTTTATTGTTGGGTCAGAGCGCAGTGGTTCGGGCCACGTGGAACTAGCCAAAAATGGCCGTCTCCGCTACGCACACTACCCTTCCGTCACCGAGGTAAAAAAACCGGGAGAGAGAGAGAGAGAGAGAGAGAGAGAGAGAGAGAGGGGAAGTAGGAGGGCTATTTATAGGGCAACAGCCAGGAGTGACATGTCGGGACAGGATTGGTTGGGAAAAGCACTTGAGGATACCTTATTAACTCGTGGAAAGTGGCACTATCCTGAGGGGACATATGCACAGCAATACTCAGTAGTGAAAAACTGCAAGCATTTCCCCTCAGTTCAGGTACTAGACAGGGCTGCCCACTATCACCATTACTATTCAACACAGTGTTGGAAGTTCTTGCCATAGCAATCAGGCAGGAGCAAGAATTAAAGGGATACAGATTAGAAGAGAAGAAGTCAAACACTCCCTATTTGCAGATGACATGATAGTATACATAGAAAAACCGAAATTATTCAGCAAGAAGCTTTTGGAAATCATCAGGCAATACAGTAAGGTGTCAGACTACAAAATTAACTTTAAAAAGTCAGTGGCATTACTCTATGCAAACACTAAGATAGGAGAAGATGAAATCCAGAAATCAATTCGTTTTACTATATCAACAAAAACAATAAAATATCCAGGAATAAACCTAACCAAAGAAGTGAAAGACTTGTATACTGAAAATTATGAGTCAGTTTCTGATCTTGTTTTCAACTTCTGCCTGAGAGAGTGATTATCCCATATTCATCCTTCTATTTCTGACTTATCTCACTTAACATTAATTTTTCTAGCTCCATCCACGATCGGCTGAAAATGGTGAAGTCACAAGATCAGTAGAGAAAAGACAAGTAGACCCTGAACTGGAATTGGCATATTGCACCAAAATAAAAGAGAATACAGATCCAAGAAGGATGACAGAGGACCTAGTGGGGTTTGTATTTTTATATGGAAAACTGGAAAATGTTATGCATGTACAAACTATTATATTTCCTGTCAAATGTAAAACATTAATTCCCAAATAAAGAAATAAAAAAAAGAAAATTATGAGTCACTACTCAAGGAAATTGAAACAGACACAAAGAAGCGGAAAGATATTCCATGTTCATGGGTTGAAGAATTAACATCATCAAAATGAATATACTACACAGAGCCATATACAAATTTCATGCTATCCTCATCAAGATACCAACTATATTCTTTAGGAGAATAGAACAAACGCTACAAATGTTTATCTGGAACCAGAAAAGACCTAGAATTGCCAAACCAATCTTGGGAAGAAAGAACAGAACTGGAGGCATCATACTCCCAGATCTCAAATTGTTATTATAAGGCCATTGTAATCAAAACTGCTTGGTACTGGAACATGAATAGACCAATGGAATAGATTTGAGAGCCCAAAAGTAAGCCCCCACACCTATAGACATCTAATATTTGACAAAGGTGCCCAGACTACTAAATGGGGAAAGCAGAGTCTCTTCAACAAATGGTGTTGGAAAAATGGGCTGAAACATGAAGAAGAATGAAACTGAACCACTATATTTTACCAAATATAAAAGTAAATTCCAAGTGGATCAAAGACTTGAAGGTTAGACCAGAAACTATCAGATATTTAGTGGAAAATATTGGCAGAACTCATTTCCACATAAATTTTAAAGACATCTTCAATGAAATGAATCCAACTACAAAGAAGACTAAGGCAACTATAAACCTATAGGACTACATCAAATTAAAAAGCTTCTGCACAGCAAAAGAAACCAATACCCAAACAAAGAGACCTCTTACAGAATGGGAGAAGATCTTTACATGCCATACATCAGACAAGAGGTTAATAACCAAAATATTTAAAGAGCTTGCCAAACTCAACAGCAAGAAAACAAATGTCCCCATCCAAAAATGGGGAGAGGACATGGACAGAATATTCACCACAGAAAAGATCCAAAAGGCTGAGAAACACATGAAAAAATGCTTCAAGTCTTTGATTGTCAGAGAAAAACAAAGATAACCATGAGATACCACTTCACTCCTGTGAGAATGTCATACAACAGAAAAGATAGCAGCAACAAATGCTCAAGAGGTTGTGGGGTCAAAGGAACCCTCCTGCACTGCTGGTGGGAATGTAAATTGGTGCAGCCTCTGTGGAGAACAGTCTGGAGAACTCTCAGAAGGCTAGAAATGGACCTACCTTATGATCCTGCAATTCCTCTCCTGGGGATATAGCCTAAGGAACCAAACACACTCATCTAAGATTTGTGTATACCTATGTTCTTAGCAGCACAATTTGTAATAGCCAAGACCTGGAAACAACTCAGGTGACCAACGACTGATGAGTTGCTGTGCAAGTTGTGGTCCATATACACAATGGAATACTACTCAGCTATTAAAAAGGGTGACTTCACTGTTTTCAGCCCATCTTGGTTGGAGCTAGAAGAAATCCTGTTAAGTGAAATAAGTTAGAAACAGAAGGATGAATATGGGATGATTTCACTCTCAGGCTGAAGTTGAAAAACAAGATCAGAAGAGAAACCAGAAGTAGAACCTGAACTGGAGTTGGTGTACTGGACCAAAGTAAAAGACTCTGTGATGGGTGGGTGGGGCAGGGGAAGAGTACAGGTCCTGGAAAAGGATGACAGAGGACCTAGTTGGAGTTGTACTGTTATGTGGAAAACCAAGAAATGTTATGCATGTACAAACTATTATATTTATTGTCAAATGTAAAACATTAATCCCCCAATAAAGAAATTTTAAAAAAAAGAAAAGAAAGAAAGGAAGTGAAGGCAGGACCACAGAAAAAATGGGCCAAAAAAAAAAAAAAGCAGATATAGATAGATATAAATTCATCCCATATCTGTGACCTTGGGAGAACTACTGCATTTTCCAGTGGAGAGGATGGGGACCAGAACTATGGTAGTGGGAACAGTGTGGAATTATACACCTATTATCTTATACTTAAAAAAAATTTTATTATCTTTATTTACTTGATAAAGGTAGCCAGAAAGAGAGGAAGGGGGAGACAGTGGGAAAGAGAGACAGAAAGACACCTACAGACCTATATCACTAATTGTGAAGCTTTTCCCCTAAAGGTGGGGAGCAGGGGCTTGAACCTAGGACTTTGCTCACTGTACGCTCACCAGGTATGCCACCACCTGGCTCCCTTATCTTATAATTTTGTAAATCAATATTATAACACTAATAAAAAATGAAATAAAGAATGAATGAGCACAACCTAGTCTTCTTTTTTCCTTTCTTGCCTCTAGGGTTATTGCTGGGGCTTGGTGCCTGCACTATGAATCCACTGCTCCTGGAGGCCATTTTTTTCCCTTTTGTTATTTATCATTGTTGTTGTTATTGCTGTCATTGTTGTTGGATAGGACAGAGAGAAATGGAGAGAGGAGGGGAAGACAGAGAGGGAGAGAAAAGATAAGACACCTGCAGACCTTATTTGCCACTTGTGAAGCGACCCCCCTGCAGGTGAGTAGCCAGGGGCTCGAACCAGGATCCTTATGCCCGTTCTCACACTTCGTGCCATGTGCGCTTAAGCTGCTGTGCTACCACCCAGCCCTCTTCTTCTTATTTTTAAATAGAGACAGAAAGTCACAGAGAGGACAAAGATGCCACAGCACCAAAGCTTCCATCAATGCAGTAGGGGCCAGATTCCAACCTGGGTTGTGTGCGTGGCAAAACAGCTCACTATCCAAGTGAGCTGTTTTTCTGGCCTAGTAGCTACTTAATCTTGTTATTTTATAAAAGGAATCAATATGATAGCAAGAGAAGTGATTGTGAATTAATTTTCTAAGTTGAGAGATGAGTAAGTTGTCTTAACTTGTAGAGTTGTCTCCCCATCCATAAGGATTATGTTCTCGGATCCTCAGATGATTAAAACCAAAGTGAAGTCAAATCCTAAATATTCTATCATTTCTTATACATACATACCTACGAAGAAGATTAATGTAGAAGGTAGGTATGATAAGATACATAGCAATAATAAAAATAGAATAAGTATAAAAATATACTATAGAGATACTTAAGTGAATATAATTTGTCTCAAAATAGCTTATCGCCTGTAATATTTTCAGACAACAATTAAGTGAAATTAATTAGAACACTGGAAAGAGAAACCACAAGAACAGGGAGGCTACTATACTATTTTTATTAAAAAAAAAAAAAGAGAAATCCCCACTTCTGCCACCATACAAGCTGTATGACACCTCTCAGTAACTCCATGTGCAAAATGGGCAACTCGACATTTTCAACAGGTTTCTTCTGGTTCTAAGATTCAAAAAGCAGGCTTTGCTAGCCAGACTTGTGTGTAGTGACAGCAGGTTTTCTGAGCAGACACTGCTGGCCCAGGTTAAGCTGGGAATGCAGGAATGGGAAAAAATAAAGTACACTGAATATGGGGAGGAAATCTTACAGAGAGGAAAGGAGATGTAATGGAAACACTAACAATATATCCAAGGAGTTAAGGAGTTCCCAATAACAAGCCTCACAGAACAATAGGAGCCAGATGGAGCACAAAGGATCATTGAGGGCTGCTGGAGAGACCAGGGGTTCAAAATAGCTGGGAAGAAAAAAAAGATAAATAGGAAAGTCCTTTAAATAAGGGTTGACCATAGGCAGATCATGGAAGCTGAAAGAGAAGGAGCCTGGGCTCCATGAGGAGGAGCAGGACTTCATCTACTCTGAGTCTTGGAGTCCTCTGGCAGGTGTCTGGTCAAACTGACCATCAGATTCTCCAGACCCTGGAGGAGCAGCTTCAGCCCTGCATGTGTCTAACAAGATAGGGACACAGAATGAATAGATGAGAAGGAGCTTCAGAAAAAAATGCTAAGAGAACCCTGTCCAATTAAGACCCTGCTTTTTAAAAATATTTATTTATTCCCTTTTGTTGCCTTTTTATTGTTGTAGTTACTATTGTTGTTGTTATTGATGTCATCGCTGTTGGATAGGACAGAGACAAATGGAGAGAGGAGGGGAAGACAGAGAGGGGAAGAGAAAGATAGACACCTGCAGATCTGCCTCACCGCTTGTGAAGCGACTCCCCTGCAGGTGGGGAGCCGGGGGCTCAAACTGGTGGCTTGAAAGACCCTGCTTTAGCCCTAGCCACCTCTGCAATGTGCTGTTTGGGATGTTTTACTTCTCATTTAGAAGGTTTTCTGTGGTGATGTGACAAGAACGCTGAACACAGCTGACAGACAATGACCTGCCCACAGTCTGTTTTGGGAAGGAATTTATTCCCATGCTGCCTCTGGCAGAGCAGAGTGCTCGTGATGGAAACAGCTAGCCTGAAAAGTCTAAACTAGTTACTATCTGATTCCCCAGAAAAGTTTGCTGACCTCAAAGGAAGAAAAATATACAAAATTGTACATGTTCAAGCCTATTCAATTTTCACAAGCTGAACATACCAGTGTTGAGTGCCAAGATCAAATATTAGAAACCAGAAACCCCTTTCTAGGGGAGATCATGGTTCCAGCTTCTATCAGGATCATTTCCTTTTCCCTGATGCTATACTTGCTGTAGAGAGAGACAAATGGAGAATCTGCATGGGGTTTCTTTCATTACCATTCTCTTGGCAGGTAACCCATGGTGCTTTTCCTTGCTATTGCCATGCCAAAGTGAACAGTGTAACCTGTCTATTCATTCCACTAGCAGCAGGTGGTCGACTGGTTGCATCTTAGGGATATTAATGACACTGCAAGAACATCCTAGCTTGTGTCTTTTGGAGAACACACATCCATCTTTCTGCTATGTTAGGTATATACCTGAGAGTGCTGGGTTTCAAAGCTCAGGGCTGCTAACTGGAGATAGAGTCCACCTCAGTCTACATCCACATAGCTTCCTAGGCCCACGGATTTAGATGTGGTAGGAGGGCAAGTATGGACTACGAGCATAAAAAGCAGTCATGACTCTGAGCTCCAGACGCAGAGCTCCTACACCTCAGAGAGTGGTCCCTATGGGTGCTCATGGGAAGCATCCTCTCCCAGCATCTGCTATGGAGCCCATAAGCCAGGTACCAAACACTCAGAAAGCTGCACACACTAGGATCTTCTTAGAGGTGTATAGTGAAGAGCGTTTAGAGGTTTAGATCAAAGAAGCCTGTGCATCTTAGTAGAACTAAAGGCGTCCTCCTATTTATTTGCCCCGGGAACCCTACACTGACAGAACATACATTAACCTCCTTGTTAAATACATTTAAGGTCTACTCTGTCTCAACTTCTTAAAGGCCCTCTGGCCTCCAAGCTTAGACCACAGCAACATCTCTCTCAGAAATCTCTCAGGCTAGTCCGGGGGAACAGGGAGCAGGAACAAGAGCTTTCCCTCTTGCTTTTCCACCCTCCATCCACCCTGGGTCCCATAGCCCACAAGGAGGGAAAAGTACTCACTGCCTTGGGAGGCTCCCTCCCCTGAGGTGGCTTCAGTATCTGAAAGACATGGAGAGAAGGAAGTTGAAACCAATGGCAGAGACAGGAATTGGCTATAAAAAGCCACTGCAACACACCTAGGTACATTCTCCCCCCAGGAAGGTGTCTTCATTCCCACTGCACCAGCTGGAGGCTGACCCAACACCCTTCCTCCATCCCTCCTGTTCTGTTCAGCCACACTGTCCTCATCTTCAGATTGGGTGACAGAGCCTTACCCCATGCCAACACTGTCATGAGGCACACACGAGAAGACACACCAAGCCCACTCCTGAATGGTTCAAAACCACTCAGTAGCACTGAAGACTGGTATTACCAGGCTGGGTAGCAGTGCACCCAGTTAAGTACACATATTATCATGCACAAGAACCAGGTTTAAGCTTTTAGTCGCCTCTGGCAGGGGAAAAGCTTCACAATGCTACTTTCTTCTTCTCTATCACCCCACTCCCTCTCAATTTCTCTCTGTCCTATCAAAGAAAGAAGAGGGAAAAAGGTAAAAACTGTCATTAATGAACCGTGAATTTGTCATGCTGGCACCAAAGCCCAGCAACAAACCTCAAAGCAAATAAAAAATCCCCCAAACTGATGCAATGACCTACTCCTTTTTGTATTTTCCTAAGTTAAGGAGATCTTCTCCTTCCTCCAAGTTTTCCCTCCCACAGGGGAAGAAAACTGCGGCACTGGAGGCATCTGGAGTCACCTATGAAAATCCCAGGTAGGAAAACAAGCAGGGGCAGCTTTGGGCTCTTGCCAGGAACAACCCACTCACCTCGGTGTGCCCGTACATGGGTTTGGAAACAGTTGTAATACTTGTACTTCTTGCCACAGATTCCACACTCATAGGATCCTGGAGAATAAGATAGGGAGGCACAGGTCAGCCAGAACCATCTTCAACTATCACAGGCCTCAAGATCCACGTAATGCCTCCAAGTGCTGCCAATGCTACACCAAGGGGACAGGAACTGTCCAGTGGACCATCTTGTCCCAGGCAAAGAAGTTGAGGGGCAGTGAAAACAGTGCTGAGGTAGAAGTTAGAAAGCCTGGCTCAGGCTCCAGGTTTGTGTCAATTCCCCAACCAGTTCCGGGCAAATTCCTTCCTCTGGATCTCAGTCTCCAGATCTACTAGATAGATGGGCTTATTTATTTATTTATTTATTTATCTAGCCAATTCTCATACAATTCCCTAAAAGAAAATATATGAACATGAAAGTGCTCTGAAAAGAACTATTTGCACCCATGCAAGATCAACACTTAAATGCATTAGGATCATTCCTAGAGTCTTCACCTTGCTAGAATGGGCCCTGTACTTGTTCTGGCAGTAGCACAGCCCCTGGAAGTTTCCTTAGGCACACTCAGTCTTAGCCTGTTCATCTGTACAAAGAGCCTAAAGACCCTATGCCTCACAGGTGTGACCCTATACTGCCTCTAGGAAATGGCTAGCCCTGCTACAGATACACTGACAGGGAGAAGACATCTTGAGCCTGCTGGGAGCGATCTTTTCTCTAGACACAGAGACCAATGCAGAATGCCTGACTTCAGCCCTCCACAGGGCCTTTCTCCTACAGCAGATAGGCTGAGATAGCTGAGTTCCAAGTCCACAGAGGTTGGACTCACCCAAAGCAGAAACAAACCCAAGAAGAGCCCACAAGGCCCAGCCAGGCAGAGGACTAGGAGGATATCTTCCTATACCTGAACCCTCACTAGAATGCTTACAACAACCTGACATCACCAGGCAGGTGCAGGCCTCACTCTTTCAAACAGCACACACAAACACAGAGTCCTGGAGCAGGCTAAAGTTGCTAGAATGATAACCAGGGACCAGGGTCCTGGAGATGTGTCCTTTTCAAAAGGGTCTTCAGGGGATGCTGATGTCCAGCAAGCAGATATAGGAATTATTGGCTTAGAATAAGACAGACCTGGGACAGCTCTATCATTTACTGGGTCAGCTTCATTTTCCCCGTCAGAAAGAATAGGGGCAGTGCAAGAGTACTGATGTGAAAACTTTCTTATTTTCAATATAAGCCCAGGTACTGAACAGTGGTGATGACCAAATTCTACCTCCTCCACTTCCTTCTCACCTGAGGGTGGAAATCCAATCACAAGAGTGAACTACAGGCTGTGAACCAAGTCAGAAGAGCACTGAGCATGGAGTCTGGTTGTAAGCCTCATTCTGCCACCCCCAAGCTGTCTTATCTCAGATATTCCCTTTACCTCTCTGAAATACTCTATGTTTCCTCATCTGTGAAACAGGACTATGACTCCTGCATCTCCTGACTGAGGTTGCGATTACTGAGACACAGTGGAAGGAGTCAACTCATAAGCAGTACTGCCACCTCCTAGTGTCAGTCACTAAAGGGAGCTGTCACACAACCCTAGGGTAGATGGGACCCAACAGTATGTTACTCAAGTCTGTGTTGGTCTTTCATGATGGGGAATACATAAATACATGGAGAAACTAGATCAGGGTGCATATTTCATTGTCTTTATCACACAGCACAAGATAAGACCTCAATAAATTATACCATCTTGTTGTTATACTTACCTATCACAGAGCTACACTGGCTCAGCTCCCTGCATCTCCACAAACCCCACAATTTTTTAAACTGTATTTTTAAAAAAAAAACTTAATAGAGGGTGAAAGATAGAGAAGGAGAAAGAGAAAGAGAGACACCTGTAGCACTGCTCCACTGCTCAGGAAGCCTGTCTCCTACAGGTAGGGACCAGGGGCTTGAATCTGGGTACTCATGCAGGACAACATGTGCTCTTTACCAGGTGTGTCATCTCTTCACCCCTCAAGTCTTTGCTAATTCCTCTTCAACCAACCCAGACTTTCCCGAGTAACTTCAATGTGCCCAGCACTGAAGATAACCTACCAGGAAGATAAGCTCATTGTCTTAGACTAATAGGAAGCAGACAGGCCAACAGGCAAGGGGGCAGGCAATGTTAAGAAAGTGTAGCCTCTTCCAAAGGGACTGAGATTATTAAGTGTGGCAAGAAAAAGCCCGCCCAGATTTACCCACCTTCAGCTGAGACTCTAGGCTCCAGCTTAGTGTTTCCAATTGTAGACTATCTGGGGCGACATCCACTGGCCCACATAGCTGGTTGTGATTGTAAAAGCAAGAAATGTTGCTAGTGGCTTTATGGAATTTACTTCCAAACTGCAGAGAGAATTAGGGGCTCATGTAGCCTTGTTCATGAACCACAAGCCATTCAGAGTCACAGGGGTTGGAAGGAACCACTTGTTAGCCTCAGGTCCCATCCTGGCCCCTAGGGTGCTG
Organism: Erinaceus europaeus; assembly: GCF_950295315.1. Taxonomy (NCBI): domain Eukaryota; kingdom Metazoa; phylum Chordata; class Mammalia; order Eulipotyphla; family Erinaceidae; genus Erinaceus; species Erinaceus europaeus. The sequence continues at coordinate 82,581,356 of NC_080171.1, read as the reverse complement.
TGAGCTACCTTGCTCAGCACAAGGAACCTTGGGAGCTGGACATTGTGTTGGCAGGAGGAAAAACTTAGTGCAAAGCCCTGCCTATCCCCCACTTGCCCTCCAGATATCAAGTGCCCTACCTGCAGAAGGTGCTGGATGGGCAGAGAGGAGGGGGGCAAAGTGGGGAGAGTGTAATAGTGTAGTGGTCACACTATACAGCATGACCAGACAACCTGGGTTCAGATCCAAATTCTTCACATAGCAGCCCAGAGTCCCACTAAGTGCTGGGAGCACCTCTCTGTGAATAGAATGGGGCTGCTTAAGGAAGACTGTGACTGCACAAGCTGAGGCACTGAGCAAGGTGCCTGGCACACAGAAAATACTCCAAAAGGGGTGGGTATGATGGCATGAGCATGATCCAAGGTTCTTTGGAACTCAACTTCCCAAATGCATCCTGGGAAGAAGGTCCAGGGCCAAGCAAGTGCAAGAAAGCCATTGCGTCTCTGTCTTGGAGAAGGTAGGAGACTGGGGAGCTGCTAAGCTTGGGGAATGGACTTGTACCCAAGGACTCCCCATACGGTTGGCTGTTGCACCCCTTCATTCCCAGGCTATTTCATTGAAATGCAGCCTACAGGAATTGCTACTGCTATGGTCTGGACATCTGGACTCCCACATGACCATCACCCCCCACTCCCCAACAGCACATCTTGACTCCCCAGCGCTGCCTATCTTTCTCCAAAACCCATGTATGTGACTTCAAAGTTACCCTTGGGAAACACTATGAAGAGGCACCAAGAAGAGAAAGTTCCAGTTCACACTGACCAGGGTCATCCAGGGCCCAGTTCTTGCCTTCATCTTCCCTGCCGGGCTAGTGCGGGGGTGCCTCTTCCCGGGCGCATACTCTCTAGGTTGGAGAGAACTTGACCGGAGCCAGTCTGGGATGCTACTCACTCGGAGACGCGGGAGAGATGACTCATGAATCAAACATGTGGCGAGACAATGCAATGTCTTTATTGATCAGAGAGCCAAAGCTTTTAAAGAGCCGACCCGGAAGTGGACAGTCAGAAATGGAAATGGCTAGAAAAGGGGCAAAGAAAGGCAAAAGGGGACTGGGAAGGTAGAAACTTCCTTAGCAACTGTTGCAAGGGTTTTACCTGGTGGGATTAATAATACCCTGAAGGCAGGGAGAGTGTTGAGGGTAGAAAGAAGACAGATCAAAGGAATAAATTGGGTGGGGATCTTTCAGGCAAAATAATGATTATGTAGATAGGCCATAGTATCAGGAATACAGGGTGCTTTGTGAGCCCTGCCAAGCTCAACCACATCCACACAATTTCCCAACAGAAGTCCTCATTTGGTTGGGACTATTCAGCACTGCTTACTTAGTAAGCTTGGAAGTTCCAGGGACCAGATGGCTACTTAGCTAGTGGCTGGTGAAGAATGAGGCCCAAAGTCATGCTCAGGGCGCCCAGAATCATTACCCTGCTACGAAGCCAGGGCACTTTCAGTCGTGAGGCTTCCTCTTGCATTGCAGGGCAATAGAACCCTCTACTACACTGGAGCTGTTCAGAGCTCCCACAAGTTCCCCCATCAAGAGCCCAGGAGTGACTGCTAGGGACAGCTAGCAGGGCACATTAGCCTAGCCCTTTCCTTGCTGCTGCTGTCACCAGTGACACAAAAAATCCACAGACTGGTTAATCTAATTCTCTAACCACCTGGCAGAGAGCCTGGCTTAGCTGCCTCCCTAAGCACACTGAACAGACTAAGCGAGGGCAGCTGAAACCAGGTAGGTCTAGATGCTGAAGTCATGAGAGGAAGCAGTCATGATGAATCAACAGAGGTGACTCTTCTGAGGACAAGAACAAGAGTCCAGCCCTCGATCCTTACCATTTACAGCCAGCAGGGTCAGGTATGCTCATATGCCTTTCAGGACACATATAACACAGCTAGGAGAAAAAAAGCTCCTAACCACAGACAATTGCTGTGTGATCAGAGCACCACAGCAGCCACTATTGCCAGATCAAACACTGAAGAGTGCCTAGCACTCCGGGTTCGAAGATGTATCCAAGGGGCTGGTGAAATAAGTCACATGCACAGTGTGCTACTTTGCCATGTGTGCGACCCAGATTTGAGCCCTGTCTCTACTACAGTGGAGAAAGCTCTGATGATGTCTCTCTCTCTATCCTTAAACAATTAATAAGACACAACGGGGGCGGGTACTGGACCTGCTGGGAGAAAACTGTTGAGACAGAAACCTGGAGAAGTACCTTCTGGAGATTTGGGTTTCTTTACCCTCATTACAAACATATGATTCTTCCCAGCCACCTGATCACCATGTCTTCCATGAAGAAAGACCATCTCAGGGTCATAAGCAAAGAAAAAAATGCAAAACCCTAGTGCTGGACTTAGAAAATAGTGGCTCTAGTGACTAAGAACAATTCCATCCACGAGTCAGGTGATTCCAATTATATGTTCCTCCCCAAATTTAAACAGGATCTAATGGAGTCATCAGCATTGGTGCCATTAAAACTAATGTCTGATGATAGACCCTCTGTGCATCTTTTGGCATACAACTTGGAAGGAATTCAGCAATTTGAGTGACTGCTAAGACAAAATATCACTCATTCCTGCCTCTTTCTTTATTTTACCAAGCTTCTTAATTACTTACACTGATGAAAACCAAAACAAGCAAATAGACAAAAGCCATGATTTAAAGTTGAAACCTGTCTTGGAACAATAAAAATTACTAATCCACGGATATGTGAGCCAATTGAGAAAGAAAGCCCCATTCATTTCATTAAGAGGTGCATTTTGGGGGGCATTTTTTTTTACTTTTACATCTACTATATATTTTATTTTGCTTTTGACAAATGATATGCAAATAACAACTCAATCTGGGAAAATGAGTAAAAATGTACGATTTTATGATCCCAACACATTTTTTTTTAGAAAATTTTGTTTCAATTTACGTACATCTTGTTGTGAAAGATGATCAATAAAAGACTCTCAAGCATGAAAATTATATTGCATTGGGATAAAACCCTACATAGGAAGTGGACCAGAAATATAAGTTCAAGGGAAAAAAAAGAAGGTATAAATTTTTTAACTGTTAGAGATGGGATCACTCAAGTGTTTTTAAAATGAATGATGGAAGATATCAAATAGTAGTGGGGGGGGGGTCTAGATTTTCTCAGAAACACTTAAGAGTGGTTCACAGTTTTATTTTCAAAAATGTCACTTTCCCCAGAAATTGTATCCTTTGCAATTACTTAAATTTAGACAAAAAATGTCAGACTCAGAAATGTTAAACTTTTCCAAACTCTTTTAGCAGATTGTTAAACCAAAAATTTGAAGTCACTGGCCTTTCAGGATGCTATCACTCCAGAGGTAACCCCAGAGGTACCAGCATCCTGAGGCTTCAGTTAATATTGTTCTGTCTGCTTAGCCTTTGTGTCCCCCCACCCCCAACACATCTTTTAGAAAACATCTTTATGACTATTACTTCTCTTTTCTCCTAAGAGTCTCACTGGGAAGATACGCAGATTCTATTCTACACACTGATGAGTGAAGCCAGTGTGGCTATGAAATGCTTAGGGGCCTAGCCAAGGACTTAATTCAAGGCAGACCCTGAATCTCACCACTTACAGCTCAAAGGCCTTTTCTAACAGGGACCCCTTTCCCACCTTGAACCACCAGATAAAGAGCCAGTAGCAGACAGGATACATCTTGGAGGGTGGCCAGAAACCCTTCTTCCTAAGCAGCCATAGAAGAGAGCTGAGTGTTGGTTCTGGCAGGCACAGGTGCAAAACTATGCCAACAACCTACTGAAACAGGAAACCATCAGCTGGCACAATGAAGTAAAACCTGGCAGCTTTGTCACAGACCAGAACTCATGTGGCCATGTCTGAATGGCAGTGGTTCCCTTCAGAGCTGTAGCTGAGGCCACCTCTAGATGGAGCCCCTCCTCTTCTTGCCCCAACAGCCCTGCAAGTGTGAACACATGAGCACCACTTGGCACTCAAAGCTCACTGCTAGATGCATCCCTGTAGGATCCAATCTTCTATCAGGTTCATATATATATTCTAGCACAGGCCATGTCACCCAGGGCTCTAAATGCTTGTTGGCATTTCCACCTCCTCTGCCTGCCTGCCTAGCTACCCCTGAAAGGGCAGCTCCTAAGGCAGACACCCTCTCAAGATGATATCAAGGACAGAATGGTACCTTTCCTTGCCTCTTCTGGTCTGGGACAGCTTCAGAGGTCTGTGGAGATGAACTCCTAAGAAACCATCTCTCGGGAGTTGGGCAGTAGCACAGTGCATTAAGCGCACATGGCGCAAAGTATGAGGACCTGTGTAAGGATCCCGGTTAGAGCCCTTGAATCCCCACCTGCAGGGGAGTCGCTTCACAGGCGGTGAAGCAGGTCTGCAGGTGTCTATCTTTCTCTTCCCCTCTCTGTCTTCCCCTCCTCTCTCCATTTCTCTCTGTCCTGTCCAACAATAATGACATTAGTAACAACCACAGTAATAACTATAACAATAAAACAACAAGGGCAACAAAAGGGAATAAATAAATATTAATTTAAAAAAATCTTTAAAAATTTTCAAAAAAAAAAAAAAAGAAACCATCTCTCTCCCTCTTTTCAGGGTGAGTCAAGGGATGTCTCCTAGCAGCTGCCTGTACTACTGCTAGATCGCAGTTCCAATGCCTGCCAGGCCTAGCAGAGAGGTCTATTTACTGAGAACAGAGATGAGCCAAACAGACAGCTGGAGAGCCCAGACCTCACAGAAGGAGGAGGCTGCACCTCAGCTCAGCAACCACTGATGGTAACTCTGCCTTTCAGTAGGAAAATGGGCTCTTCCTGGTCAGATCTCTAGACAAAACTTGTGCCAGAATTTGCACTGTTGTTTTGTTGTCTTGGAGGCTTCATTGTGTCAGGCTGACTTTTCCAAATAAAAAGAGAGAGTGAAATAATGAGGGAAAGATACCATAACACTGAAGCCTCCCTGAATGCACTGGGTACTGGACACAAACTTGGGTCATCCTCATGGCAAAGCAGGTACACTGTCCAGGTCAGTTCTTTTACCACCTAAAGAAATGAGAATTTTGACATGAATTCTTTTTTTTTTTTTTTTGTCCATCATTGGGGCTTCAATCTGGGATGACTTTACCAGTAGATAGGGAGATAGACTGACAGAGACAGAGACAAAAATGAAGAGGCAGAAAGTGAAAGAAACAACAGCACCAATGCTTCCTCCAGGGTGCCACAGGCAGGGCTTGAAGTGGGATCGCATGCATGGCAAAGCAGCACACTAACCAAGTGAACTATTTTGCCAGACCTTGATATGAAACCTTTGGACTGTAGTGACTGGCAACTAATCTGACATTTGAAATATGCCAAACCAAACATGTCTGTATATCAGTTAGTTCATGGGCCATACATGTACAAAATCTCATCTGTAAAATCATATCCATGTCCTTCAGCTTGGTCTTGAACCTAGCATTGAACTTACCCAGTCTGGTCTCAGACTTCTATTTTCATCTCCAGGCTTCCTGTGCACTATTCATTCTTAGAAGTACTGCTGCCTTTCTTCTTCTGCTTCTCTTTCAGGTCTAGCTCTGATCTCCATCCTCACTTTTTTGTTTCTCTTTGCCCTTATCTGCCATCCATTCTGATTACCAGTGGCCTTGGTAAAAACAAAATACTGAGCATGTTGCTCCCTGCTTATAAATTTAAGATTCCCCATTGCTTCTAGAGTCAAGGCCACAGGAATAAGATCCTCCACACCCTGAGCTCTCAGGCCCCATTTTCTCTCCCAGACCTTTCATTCCAGTATAGAGACATTGAAACATTTTCTGCCTTTTGCTCTTGCTGTTCTTTCTCCTTCTAATATCTTTGCCCATTTCCACATGCCAAGATCTTATAAATCTTATAAATAAATCTTATAAATACCATCTCCTCTGTGATGTCTTCCTGGATGTCTTCCAGCCAGAAGTGATCTGTTTCTACCTTAAGCCTCACCTGGGCATTTCCTATCATCTCCTTTAGATTAGAGAGTCCATATCTATGTCTGTCTCTGCTATGAGATAGGAACTTTATGTCTCTATGCTCCCCACTCCATCCCTCAAGACCTAGCAAGGTACTGGTTTCTAGGATGCAGTATTTACCTTGGTGTTTTAATGGTCAGGATGGAATGAGGTTATGCCACAGTAACAAAAGATCCTGAAGTAATAAGATCTTAATAGCTCAAAAACAAAGGTATATTTCTTAGTCACTTTGTGAATCAGTTGGGAGCTTTGCACTAGGCCCAGGTTAAAAGTAATCATTATATGATGTGTTGCCAATTAAAAGACAAAGGGAGAGCAAGCTCTGAAATAGTTTCTTTGAGAAGTTACCTGCTGCAGCCCTGAAGTGAAAAGTATTTATTCTGCCCACAGTTACTGGCCATAACTATTCACATGGCCATACCCAACCTTGAGGAAGCCTGTAGATGTTATCTTTCCATGTGACCAAGGGGTGAATGAAAAATATTTGGTGAAGAACCTGAGTAACTTAGCCCAGTGCTCATTGAAAGAAGAGTCTTTCAGGAACTTGTGTATGTCTTCCCTCCTCAGTATTCACACTCTTGGGCCAATCCACTAGTAGTGTTATGTTAGCTACTAATGAATTTGTTAGTTCACTAAAGAAATGGGTATGCCCTTGCTCAGACTGGAGGGTGTATTTTAAGACTTACTGGGCCCAGTAGCACTTAATGTCCTTATCCAATAGAAGCCCAATGAAGAGTAGTTTAATCTAAATCTTGCAATAGAGCCAGTAGTTTGGATTTGGTCAGGGAGGTCTTGAACAGTCATATTAGAGAAATCATGCTAGCTGGGAATCATGCTAGCTGCCTGCTGCACAGTGAGAGGCTCAGGACCCTCAAGGTCTTATGTCAGCCACTGATACTAGTTTCTAGCCCAGCTGTGGCTCAGCAGCAGGGTTCTTGGCCTCACTGTGTCTTACTGTCCTGTTATGTGAGGTGTGTTCCTCTTCTGTTATGTGAGGTGTCTTAACCCCTGCATGAAATGAAAGACAGTTGAAGGAGGAGGAATTAGGCTCCTAGAATCAGGACTGACCCCAGATTCTGTGACATACTGTCTTATCTTGAGCCTTTTATTTGACCTCTCTGTGCCTAAGTTTTCATAATAGCAAATTCTCGGGGGTTATGTGAGGATTCAGAAAGATTATATATATATATATATATATATATATATATATATATATATATACACTGTACTGAGTACATGCTTGGCTATTATTAGCAGTAGTGCTAATAATAGTAGTGTGAAGCATCTCTTCAAGGGGAAAGAGTAGTAATAGTTTCTGCTTCCCCCCACCCCCATATCTAAGAAATAAGTCTGTGTAATCTAGAATGGACAAAAGTGTAAGAGCATAGTGGCACACTGTTACTATACATTACCATGCTCAAGGGCCCTACTCCGCACCTTCAGGAAGGAAGTTTCATGGAAGGTGAAGCAGAGAAGCAGAGCTGCAGGGTCTCTCTCTCTCCCTTTCTATCTCTCCCTCCCCTACCAATTGCTCTGTCTCTATCAAAAAGAAAAAAAAAAAAGGAAAAAGGAAAAAAAAAATAACCACTGGAGCTATGGTTTCACCATATAGGCACTGAGCCCCAGTGATAACCCTGGTAATAAAAAACAAAAGTAAAGGTGGGGAGGGGGTCCAGGCAGTGGCACACCCTGCTAAGTGCACATATCACATGTGCAAAGACCTGGGTTCAAGTCTCTGCTCTCTATCTGAGGGGAGGGGGGTGTTTCACGAGTGGTGAAGCAGGTCTGTAGGTGTCTCTCTTTCTCTCTCCCTCTCTATCCCCTCTTCTCTCTCAATTTCTCTCTGTCCTATCCAGTAAAAACAGAAACAAGAAAAAAAAAAAGGAAAAATGTCTGTTGGGAGTGGTGGATTCATAGTGCCAGCCCCGAGTCCCAACAATAAGCCTAATGGCAAAGAAAAAAAGGTGCGGACAAAAGTTGGGCCTAGTTGGTGTTCAGTGCTTAGAGACAGTTTTTTTTCTTTAAATATTTATTTATTCCCTTGTTATTTTATTTTTGTAGTTATTATTGTTGTTCCTGATGTTGTCATTGTTGGATAGGACAGAGAAAAATGGTGAGAGGAGCGGAAGACAGAGATGCGGAGAGAAAGACAGACACCTGTAGACCTGCTTCACTGCCTATGAAGTGACTTCCTTTTAGGTGGGGAGCCGGGGGCTCAAACTGGGATCCTTATGCTGGTCCTTGTGCTTTGTGCCACCTGCGCTGAACCTGCTGCACTACCGCCCGACTCCCTTAGAGACAGTTTCTAACTGGGCTTTGTTTTCTTAATTGAAAAATGGACAAGGCAACCTATCCCATCCTTAGAGCTCCTTCTGCTATCTCCTTCATAGAATTCAGAAAATCTGAAGTACCCTTTATGAAGTTTCTGAATAAGTGGCTTTTGGCAGAGTTTTATGGAAAGCCACCATACATTTGTCATTTTGGAGCTTGTAGTAAACAAGGCTACATGCCCTACTGGTCATGGAGGCAGAGATTCCTCCTTGAGGATGTAGTTTCTGCCAAAGGTGGAATCTGGAGACTGACCTCAGCACCTGGCAAGAAAAACACTGAGAAGAAACTCAGTTCTAGAATTAAACTTCTGAACCTATATAATCTCAAAATGGCAAGTAGATTTTGTCTTACAGGGCTAAATTCTAACAGCTGCCAGCAGCCATTCAGGGATCTGGGTCAAAGATTCTGAAGGGCTCCATGGTTGATTATTGATGTCTGCCATGAAAGCTGCATTGGGGCTGCTCATACAGATCTGACACTCCTAAGCCCCTCATTTTATAGAAGGGAAAAACAGGTCTCTGGAATGGAAGAGAGTTTTTCCTTGGGCCACACAGTAAGCTGGTGACATTTTTTCCACTTCTTGGAGGAAGAGCTGCTTCCTCTCCTAGCACCTCCTGCCTGCCCACCCCCCATCCACCCAGTTAGGAGGGGAAGCAATCCCAGCAGCCTAGCTTGTTGGTACAAAGTATGCTTCTGTGCCAGATGGCCCAGCACTGAGGAGTTAACATGACTAAAACTCTTGGCAGGAGAGCATGGAGTTGTGTGGGGCCCGTCCAAGGCCTCCTAAGCTCTGAGTATCTTACACATCCAGCCACACTTGGGACTCAGAGCCGGGCTCTGTTGCTGAATAGAATAGAGTTTCTGTTTGGTCACCCACCACCGATGAGGAAACCTCCCATTTGCCTTTTCCCTGGACTCCATCCCCCTTTTATCCCTCCCCACCCCCATCCTGCCCCCAAGTCCTCACTGGCTCTTTAACAGTAATCAAACAAACAGTGTTCTCAACGACACAAACATTATCTGAGGCACTTCCCGTGGCAGAGCCTGGATTGTGAACACATGGATGGCATTTGGCAACTTCTCAGGCTGGGAGAGTTGGGAGGAGTATCAGTGCCTGGCACATTGGTTGCCAGCTTGCAGTGGTTGTTGCTGCCTCCTGTTGCTCTGAATCTCCTTGTACTAAGAAGAGTATCTCTCAGTCTTAGAAAGAATATCAGAATATTACTGCTATTGAAGCTACTGCTGAACTCAGGTTAAAGACCCCAAGCTTGCTTCCCCTTCCATCCATTCATCCATCTAGTCTTCCTTCCTTCCTTTTTCAAACACAAAGAGCAGAGATAACAGTAACAGGGACAACTTTATGGATAAAATGAAAAATTGACAGGGAGTTAATGGATAGGTGCTATGTTCTGCACAGCACCCCTTGAGCTCCAGGAGCTCCTGTGATGAAGGGTAGACTCAAGGCACTACTTCTCAGTAGGAGTTTATCACTGGTTTATCACTGCACATAACCACAGTAATATAGCTCATAATACTTCTGAGCACAGTACAAAAAGTCACTATCAGTCAGTCAGAATAAACAAGTCTGAAGTGGAAGCCTTCCTTTTCCTAGATGATGAAGACAAGGCACACTGGGCTCTCAACCATCAGGATATATAGCCATTGTGGCATTTCCTGGTCCCAAGAAGTCCTCAGCACCAAGCAATAAATAGGTGCTCTTCTCTGCCTAGACACTGGGCCCCAGGGCTTTCTCAGTGGTGATACAGGAGCCCACAGATGAAGCAAGTGACCAAGCCTGGTTGTTCTTCAGCTGAAAGCAAGCACCTACCAGGTTGTTTCCAGAGAATTCATCTTTAGTGTATGGAAGAGCCCCAAAGAAGAGCATAAGAGCTATTTTTCTTGAGAACAGTAGATGGGATGGAGGTGAGGGGAGCAAGGGATGGGAGTGGGTAGGAGGCATGAAAGAATCATAAGCAATGACAACTTTTTGAGCATTTTAGTAGGAGATGCCAAAGTGAACATGTTCCCAGAAATTCATTAGGAATTGACTTTAGTTCAGTAAAAGAAAAGACATGAAAAGACCCCAACCTTGCTACACCTTCCTTCCTTCCTTCCTAAACACAAAGAGCAGAGATAATAGTAACAGGGACAACTTTATTGAATAAAATCAGAAGTGACAGGAAGTTAATAGGTACCTATTACATGAGTTAGGCCTGTAAGGCAGCAAGATGCCTGTTGTCTTAGTAATGGATAAGTAGAGAGGGTCACTAGATGCAGTGCAGGAAGAATAGAATCCGATGAGAGAAGGGACCTACTTGAGTTCATGTTGCCATGTGCAAGGATCCAGGTTCAAGGCTCCAGTCAGCAGTTTCACAAGTGGTGAAGCAGTGATGTAAGATCTCTCTCTCTCTCTCTCTCTGTTTCTACCCAATAAAATAAAAACAAAACAAAGAAAAAAGATGATCAGAGACCCCCTCCCACACACACACACACACACTGTGTGTGTGTGTGTGTGTGTGCATGCACAAGTGCCCTGGCCTATGCTAATGACTTTCTGCACAAAGTTCTAGGAGTCTGATTTCATTAGGGGCAGGTAAGGGTTAAACAGAGACCCTAGTAGAAGTCTGTTGTAGGGTTGACTCTATATGCCCTGTGAAAATAAGTATTCTAAAACAGCTAATCCCACCTGGCCAACTGCAGAGACAGCTGATCTGCTTTCATTTAGGTTGGCCAGCACCTGAGTGGAATGGAAGTGCTTGGTGCTAGGAATCCAGGAGAAGAGCTGAGGGTCATGGTTGGTGGCTGCATCCAGCATGTGTCTCCACCTCTCCTATAAATAAAGATCATTTTATGACGCTCATGAGGCTCCACTGATTCTTCTGTGATAACAGACATGGCACTGGGAATGAAAGACTTAGCACTGGGAAGCTGATTGGGGTCTCCAAAGTATTATAACACTCTATGTAGGTATCTGCCTTCCCCAGCATCTGGTTGTCCATCATGGATTCTTTAAGAGTATGAACCCACTATCCTCACAGCAACTTGCACAAAGGACAGGATTCTGCTCTATCAGGTGGACAGAGAAGAGTTGAAAGTTAGAACTATGTAAAACGAGGCAAATCGGGGCTCGAATTGGGATCCTTATGCCGGTCCTTGCACTTTGTGCCATGTGCGCTTAACCAGCCCGGCCCTCAAGCGAGGCAAATCTAAGGAGTTTTCCCTGAGGGCTGTGGAGCAGCAGAGGTCTGAGGTCTCTTCTTCCCGAGACCCTGACCCACACCCTTGCCCTGGACCCAGCTATCACTGTGAATAGGGCACTCACCAAGGGTCTGCTGGTTGCGGACACCACCGATCACCACACAGATCTCTGCAGGCACATCTCCTGTCGCCCCGTCCTTGCCAGCTGCCTTCTTCTCCTCCTTGGCCTCACCCTGCCAGATCACCTCCTGGATGTAGTCATCAGGCAGCTCTGTCTTCACCTTCACCTCCGTCATTGTTCCCTGCTCGGCACTCAGCGAGGCCTCAGCTGGCACAGGATCTGGGCCCTCCACCTTGGCACTCTTTTGACTGCGCTTCAAGCGCTCCCTGGGGAACAAAGAGTCTGCTCAGTGTAGATGCCTGACCCATCCCAGATCTACCTAGGGACTCATCAACCCAGGGGTGTGTGCAATGCTGACCTCTATATCCACCTTTCACGGGAACCCTGCAGGACACCGCAGCCCATTAGCCTCCCACACAGCCCCATGGCTGCTCCTAAGGGTGCTCCAGGTAACCCTTGATGCAGTCTGAAAACCAAGCAATCGTGTCCACCTCCCAGTTTTACAGATGGGGAAGTTAGGGCCTAATGAGCTCTAAGTGTGCCCAGCAACAAATGGGATGTTACATTTGTAAAGAGATGTTCAGATCAGCTCTGGCTGGATAAATTGATTCTTTTCAAGGTCCATGATGCATACAAATGGGCTGGGAATTTTGGTAAAATGCAAGTTCTAGTGTAGTCGGCCTGGGTGTTAGCTTGTGAGTCTGCATTTTTAACAAGCACCCGGTTGAGTGTGCCATCCTAGTCTTCAATCAGCACTTGGAACAGCCAGGGTGTTGGCTTGCTGTGTACAAAGAGTCTAATGCTGTTCGCTTCGCTCCTTGGCAGAAGGGGCTGAGATCACATCCAAGCTTTCCCTGCTCCTGTTTTACAGATGGGGAAATGACAAGCCAGAAAAGCTCACTTGGTTGAGATGTCACAGAGCAAACACTTGGCCTGAGCACTCTGGCATCGAGGTACTTCTTCAGATGTCAGGAAACACCTTCTGGGTAATGAGCTCAATATTGAGATGAGCTGAGTGTGTTATCACTGAACTTCCTTAATGAGGAAAGACTTGTGACTTGATCAGGGCCACACACAGAGTTGGTGGCAGGCCAACAGCGGGAGCCAGGTCCCTGCCATCCATTCCTAAACTGTTTTGCTAACAACTCGACTATGTGTTATCAGCAAGGCCCCCTCATCTCACAGAGAAATCAACACCATGACTGCTATTACTCAAGTGGGGCAGCCAAGGTAGGCACAAACTGGGGAATGGAGTCATGGTCTAGGTCTGAGAATACTGCCTTAGTTCTGTCTTCATCCCCTCTATGGTTCCACAGAAGCATCTGGAATGGGACCTTCAAGGTCTAGACTTTAAGCATGACTTGCTGGCATTCCAAAAAGAAATGAGCAGTAATACTAAGACTGGGAGGCAGGGGCCCTGGTTCTGACCCTAGATCTGCACTGGGCTTGCTATGGGACTCTGAGTAACAGCCTTTCTTATGGGCTTTGGCAATCTCATCTATCACAAGAGCAAAGGTCAGCTGCTCCTCCCAGCAATCAGCTTTCTTCCAGGTTGGAGAATTGAACAAAAAGAGAGGAAATGTCCCAGATAATGAGGAGGTAAAGAGAGGTCCCAGGGGAAAACACTATAGACAGAAAGGTGTCACCCTTCAACTCATGAGGTGATGCCCTATGTAACTATATCTGGAGTTAGGGTCTCAAGGAGGCAACTCAGGTTAAACAAAGTAATAAGGGTGGTGGTACCCTGATACACTAGGATTGTGGCCTTAAAGAAAAGAGAAACATTAACTCTTTCTTTGCCATGTGAGGACATGCAGAAAAGGTGTACCAAAGCCAGCAAGACAGCCCTGATGAGAACCCAACAGAGCTATCACCCTGATCTCAGAAATTCCTACCTTGAGAACCTGAAAAAAAAAATCCACTTCTGGTGTCTAGACTTATTTAAGCTTCCTGCTCCGTGGTATTTTGTTATGGAAATAGGACCCATTACAGACAACCAGGACCTGAATGAGCAGCTCAGAAGTGAAAAGGCAGGCTGGGGAGGAAGTTATTTATCAGGGAGAAGTGCTATCATATTAGTTACTTCCTTGCTGTGTGATTTGAGACTGCTACCTAATATCTGAACCTCAACTCTTCCATCTGCAAAATGGAGCCATCAGGCTTTTCATGTAAATTTCAGTCAACTAATTCTTGAAAGGCTGTTAGCACAGTAGTTGGCCTGTAATGTTCTCCAGAGAGTCATTACTACTATTACTTATTAATGATAGAGGAAGGAAGAGGAAAAGGAGGAGAAGGGGCAGGAGGAGGGAAAACATAAGTATCACTCTGTCACATGCAATCTTGGGGACTAAACTCAGGACCTCATGCTTGAGAGTCCAATGCTTTATCTACTGGGCCACCATTATTACTATTAACAGTGACAAACTCAGAGCACCTTCAGCAGCCCTCCTCTTAATGTATCCACCATATCGGGACCACCAGAACTGTCTGAGTCACCAGAACTGTCTGTCCTTCTCTCTAATGGGGAATATACAATGGGCTGATGCAATTACCTCAACATTTTTTTTGTAATATTTAGCTATTTATTTGCTAGAAACAGGCAAATTGAGAGGAAAGAGGGAGATAAGGAGAAAAATGGTATCTGAAGCACTGCTTCTCTCCTTATGAAGCTTCCTACTGCAGGTGGGGACTGGGGGCTTAAAGCCAGGTCCTCAAGCACCACAACACGTTTATTCTGCCAGATGTGACACTTTAGCCCTAATACTCATTTTTAAGATGTATTAAGAAATAATCAGATAGGGAGTTGGGCGGTAGCACAGCGTGTTAAGCACACGTGGTGAATAGTGCAAGGACTGGCATAAGGATCCCGGTTTGGTAGTGAAGCAGGTCTGCATGTATCTATCTTTCTCTCCCCCTCTTTGTTTTCCCCTCCTCTCCCCATTTATCTCTGTCCTATCCAACAACAATGATATCAATAACAACAACAATAATAACTACAACAATAAAACAACAAGGGCAACAAAAGGGAATAAATAAATATTTTTAAAAAGAAACAATTAGACAGTTTCCTGTGTACCAGACACTGTTTGAATATTTATTTCCATCCTCTGTTACAATCCTATGAGCAAACTCTTGGGTGTCAATTCCATTCTTACAGAGGAAAATAAGTTACAGAGAGGTTGAAATGACTTGTTTAAACTCACAGAATTATTAAAATCACACTGAGATTCAACTTCACACCTGTCAGAATGGGCTCCATCAATAAAAGAAGGTAAATACTGGAGAGGATATGGAGAGAAAGGAACTATACATTACTAGTAGGAATGTAAACTGGTACAACCACTATGGAGAACAGTATAGAGAATCCTTAAATAAACACAAATGGAAATGTCATATGACCTAGCAATTCCACTAGAAGGCATATACCGAAAGATATAATAACACTGATTTGAAGGGATGCATGTTTATAGTGCCTTTATTCACAACAGCAAAACTATGGAAACAACCAAACTGTTCTTTGACAGATAACTGGATAAAAAAAAAGTTATAGGACATATACTTAACAGAGTATTATGGTTATTTATGGGGACACAGACCATGGTGATGGGAGTATTGGAAAAAATAAGCAAAACTCACAGGATTATTAAAATCTAACCAACTACCCTGGCTCATAGCCATAACTAACATTCAGACAGAAATCTGTACAGCTCCCAAACCTCCTCCACCATGACCCTGAGCATCCAGAACCAAAGGAGGGAGTTTCCTTAGATTATCTGACTGTTGCTCCATCTACTGAGGGAGCTCCTGACTAAGGTCCAGAGCCCCCTGGAGGTAATGGTGCCTGCCTTTCCCTGGCAAAAAAAAAAAAAAAAAAAAAAAAAAAAAAAAAAAAAAGCCTTAGGAGCCTATATAACCTCTGCATCCCTGTATGTCTGAACTCGTATTTTGTGGTCATAAGAATGTTGCAAGCTTCCACAATTTCAGGACCCGTCTTCCTCAGGTGGTAGACAAAGTATGTTATCTAGCCTCCCTTCGAGGATGGAACATTCTCTATTGTTGTTGATTCACATTGAGGGCAAGGTCCTATGGGGGCCCACAAAGGGGTCTATTGTGTTGCTCCTGATGGAGGTGACCAGTGGCAATGGAGAGAGGAATCTATTTGAGGTCTAGGCCCATCATGTCTGTGTGGGAATCTCAGGACTAGGGCACCAGATAGTGACTAAAGAGTCATCATTAAAGTATGCCAGCCTCTTGCCCTTATTCAACTTTTGTAGACCTTACTTTGATAAGGTTAGCTTTGAAGTGACTAAGGGAAGTGAAGTAGGTGAGGAGGGTATTTAGGTCTAAGTAGAAACTGTTTCATTAGGACTTTATGGTGCCTTTTTAGGTCTTTCTACTTGCTTCATTTATTGACTCACTGCAGACTATTGTACACTTTTGCTTTCAGGTATATATTTTGCCCTAATTTAGGGACATATGTGTACATTTGCCCTATCTCATGGGGTCAGGTCTATATCTAGGTTTGGGGGCTTTGTTAGGAAGTGAACAACCTGAAATGGAATTAGAGAATCCTATGAGAAAGGAAAGGTCTCACTCGAGCTGAATATGAGCCCCAGATCTAATCGATGAGGTCTATAGTCAACAATATTTATACACCTTTCTCCTATTTTGGAGCTGCTCTCTTCCCTGATCCAGATTTCTAGCCCTTTTTCCAGCTATGAAATCATCTTCCCAGACAACAACTTGGGTCCACCTGCATATCAGAGGTCAGGCTCAGGAAAAAACTAGTATAGTCATGGGCCCTATGGAATATAACTAAAATAGGCCTACTAGCTATCTTCAAAATGGAGACCCCAAATCTTCACTGCAATATTCCAGCCTTTAGGTTCATGATTAGTTAACAATTTGTTTGGCTTTATATGTTAACTCTTTTTTCAGCCACTAGGTTCCAGATGCTACCATGATGCCCTCCCTGGGTGAATGACCCCTCTAATGTGTCCTGGAGCCCTGCTTCCCCAGAGCCCTGACCCACTAGGAAAAGAGAGACAGGCTGGGAATATGGATCGACCTGTCAACACCCATGTTCAGCAGGGAAGCAATTACAGAAGCCAGACCTTCCACCTTCTGCACCCCATAATGACCTTGGGTCCATACTCCCAGAGGGATAAAAAATAGGAAAGCTATCAGGGCAGGGGATGGGATACAGAGTTCTGGTGGTGGAAATTGTGTGGAGTTGTACCCCTCTTATCCTATGGTTTTTTCAGTGTTTCCTTTTTATAAATAAAAATAAAAACAGCCAAGTTCTTGAGGCCCAGAAGCCAGGGGCCAGCAAGTCTGAGAAATTACTTGGGAATAGTTACAGTTTTAGAGGGGGCAGTTACGATACTCCTGTAATCCAGCAGGCAACAGAAGAAGATGCCATGAATCTTTGGGGGGCTCCCTGGAACTTGAGGCAGAGCTTGTGTGACTGCCTGGGTGGACATGGGATGTATGAAGTGACAGAGAAAGCACCAGGCTTCAAAGTCAGACCATCCCAAAGCCAGTTTTGGAAGTGTCAGTTTGAAGTTGTGGGTCACTGAGCAAGTAACTTCACACTTGTAAGCCTGTCTTCACACCTTTTCTGACCTCCCAGTTGCACTCCTATTTCATTGCTCTGTTTTATTTCCTTTGCTGTTTTGACTGTCTTCAGATTATTTTGTTTATTTATTGCCTCATTGAATAAGGGATTCTCAGTAGTCTGGGGCCTGACTGTCTTAGCACCTACTAGGCACATAGTGGATGCTCATTAAATAACTGAGTTTGCTGAATGACTGAATTATCACCTGCTACTGGGTAAATCAGCTCTGGAACTCAAGCCCCCCCATGTTTTTTCACAGTGAGCATGCAGAATGGGTGGTCATTTGTGTGCAACAGATCTAGGCACAGATGTATCACACTGCAGGAGGAAACCATTCCAAAGGCACAGACAGGACAGCAATGTGGAGACTGGAACCCACACCTCCTGACTCTATTATCTTTTGTCTTTTTCGTTGAACCATCAGCCTCTGATCACCTGACATGCCCAAACAGCTATTGTGGTGAGGAACAGCTTCTTCCCAGAGAAGGCTGAGTTCTTTTGCCTGCATCCCACTCTCAATACATCAGAGGTCATACTGGTACATACAGCTGCTGGGTGTAACCAGCCTCACTCCTGACAGCCCACAAGGGGGGGGGGGGGGCACATGAGCCACACTCCCATGGGCATGACAGCACACGACCATTCACTGCTTTCAATGCGACACCCCCGAGTTCTCCCTGTGCAAAGGACACAGGCAACTTTTCTTCCCCCCATGCAGCTTCATGCTTTAGATTTACAAGCCCAAATGTTGCTTTTCTTGGATGCTTTGCATTTAATTAGGCATCCTAATAACAATGGAATCACAGAAGTACTTATATCACTTTGAATTAGTAGTGCAGCTCCTTCTAACTTCTTTAAGGATTTTTTTTCATATATCATTTTTAAAATAGAGCTCATTATTTTAATTATATCCATTTAAATGTACAGTGGAGCCCTTGGATATTCTCAGCACGAATCATTAGGTATATTAGTGAAAAAGCACTTGGAATCTATCTACATGCTGACACTCCATAATCTATTCTATTTGTGTCGCTGTAAAATAGATTTATATATAGATAACTACAAAATAGTTGCTTAAGATATGCTATGAATTTTATATTTAACCCGAGTCACATTTCAACATAAAATCTGAAGTCGAGCACTAAATGGAGGTTTTTTTCCCTAAGTACATACTGTTCATGGTCATCGGTTACTGCTCACATTGGAACGTGGGGAGAGAAACCAGCCCAAGTGGGTCTCTGGGTAAGGAATTCCCTATAGCCCCAGCCTTTTACAAGACAATGGTTCTCAAATTATGTTCTTTAAAGGTTCAAGAGTTTCATAGGTGTGGCCCAGAAGAAGCACATGAGATTTAAATGAGAAGAGCAGCAAGGACCTCAAACCCCTACTCATCTGCCCTTAGTGTGGACTGCTTTGCTTTATGGAGGAGAGGGAGAGGGAGAGGGAGAGGGAGAGGGAGAGGGAGAGGGAGAGGGAGAGGGAGAGGGAGAGGGAGAGGGAGAGGGAGAGGGAGAGGGAGAGGGAGAGGGAGGGAGAGAGAGGCAGAATATGCACTGCTTTCTCCCTTCAGTGTAAAAGTGGCAGCTCCCCCAAAGATACACTGTTTCTTAAGATCTTCCCATGTCCTACCCACCCCCCCACACACATACCAGAACCCATAAAGAATGTGGAATTATTTGGAAAAAGAGCCTGTGTAGATTACGTTAAGGATGCTGAAATGAGATAATCTTGGGTGGCCTGGGTAGACTTAATGCAATGAGCAGTGTCCTTATAAGAAACAAGGAGATTTGACTAACAGAGAGAAGGTGGTAATGGGGTCACAAAGACAGATATAGGGTTGATGCAGACACACATCAAGTGATGCTGCAGACATCAGAAACTGGGAAGAAATAAAGAACAGACAGCCTTTCCACAGAACCTTCAGAAGGGGCACCACTCTGACATTCTTTGACCTCAGATTTAGGATTTTCAAAACTGAGAGAATAAACTTCTATGGGTTAAACTCAGTTTGTGGCAGTCTGTTACAATAGTCACAGGAAACTAACACACTGTATTAAGGCACTTGGGGAAATGTCTCTTCCCTCAACCTTGGTTTTCCTTTGCTTCAATCTTACTCATCTTGGCTATTGAGTGTGGCCAGCCAGTCCATCATGCCCATGAAGCTTTACCGGGAAGGATCCAGATAGTAATTCTGACAACATTCCCACGAATATCTGCTGCCTGGGACAACAAAACCAAATAACTTAACAGTTTATTTAAGGTCCAGAGAGAATATCTTTCTTCCCAGGGAGAAAGAAGGAGAGTCTCAGGTGATACCAAGTGGCCAGGAATTTGGTTCTGGGTGTAATATCTACATCATAACACCAAACATGCTATTCCTTGAAATTGTACTAATTTTACCTATGGAACTCAGTCCTGCCTCTGTTATAATGTATTTCCCCACATTTAAGCATGGAATCTGATGAGAAGGCTCTGGTGGAAGCTAGATCTTCACCCAGCAGGCTGTATGTAGCTTTGCACAGACTGAGGAGCAGTGCGTCTGCCTGTGCCCCAAAACTCTGCTTGAGAATCACACCACCTGCTTCAAAGGCTACTTTAACTGTCTATTTATTCTAGTACTCTAGTTCCTGAATCAAGGTTAAGGGTAAGCGGAGAATGTCTAATCACAGTGTGTAAATAATAACTTAGCTAACTCCCTATAGAATAAAGCTTCATTAAAAGACTCTACACACCAAAAACTGGTCTCAAACTGAGCTAAATATAGGCTTTGTGTATGCATGAATGCACAGGGTGTGAATTGAATGAAAGCTCACTCATTCGTGACTTCAGGGCCTGTGTGTATTGTGCTGACCACTGATCAAATCCTCCTACTCTACTCAGCTGCATACCTAGCAATGACCTAAGTACAATTGTTTTAATTGTTGGTATCATCAGGCTCCCTCCTTGATAATGCCTCCTAAGTCCACCATTGACTCCACCATGACATCCACATGCTATGGCCCATTTTTGGGTCCTCATTGAACTTGTGCTCTACCATCTGCCTTTGAGGAGCTCTCCTCTCTCTGACTCAGTCTGCCCTCACTTAGCTTTATGCTCCCAACTCTAACCACTCCTTGGTCATTTTCTCACTCCTCTTCACTGACTCAACTCTTGCAAGCCTCAAAGATCAGTTTTAGAACCTCTTCTATTTTAATCTACATTTACTCCCTTGGTGATGTCATTCAGACTACTTTTAAAAATTAACTCTATGGTGCACAGCGTAAGGATCCCGGTTAGAGCCCCTGGCCCCCCACCTGCAGAGGGGTCGCTTCACAAGTGGTGAAGCAGTTCTGCAGGTGTCTATCTTTCTTTTCTCCTCTCTGTCTCCCCTCCTCTCTCCATTTCTCTCTGTCCTGCCCAACAACAACATTAATGGCAACAATAACAATAATGAAAACAAGGGCAAAAAAAGAGGAAAAAAATGGCTTCTAGGAGGAGTGGATTTGTAGGGCAGGCACTGAGCCCCAGCAATAATCCTGGAGGCAAAAAAGAAAAAAAATTAACTATATGATAATATAGCCCAAATGACAACTCCAGCTTGGACCTCCCCTGAACTGCAGATCTAAATAAATACTGTCTACCTGGGTGAGGGAGACTGCATCTTGTTTATGCAAAGCACCTTCATGCCTGAGGCTCTGAGGTCCCAAGTAGGTTCAGTCCCTCACACCACAATTAGCCAGACCTAAGCAGTACTCTGGTCTCTTTCTTTCCATTGCTCTCTCTGTATCTCTCCCATTAAACTAGAAGAAATAAAACATGCCATAAAAACAAACAAACAAACAAACATATAAAACAAAACAAAACAAACAAAAACGGGAGTTTGGCTGTGTAGCACAGCGAGTTAAGTGCAGGTGGTGTGAAGCACAAGGACCAGCGTAAGGATCCCGGCTCGAGCCCCTGGCTCCTCACCTGCAGGGGGAGTCACTTCACAGGCGGTGAAGCAGTTCTGAAGGTATCTATCTTTCTCTTCTCCTCTCTGTCTTCCCCTCTCTCCATTTCTCTCTGTCCTATCTAACAAAGATGACATCAATAAAAACAACAATAACTACAACAAAATAAAAAAAAAAAAGGGTAAGAAAAGGGAAAATAAATAAATAAATAAATATAAAAAATAACTAGTACAGTCATAGGCTCTTTGGAATATAACTAAAACAGGGCTACTATCTACAAAAAGAAGATGACCCAACTCTTCATATGAACTTTTCCAGCCTTTAGATTAATGATTAGTCAACATATTTTTTTGGCTCTATATGTTAACTCTTTTCAGCCACCAGGTTCCATATGCCAACATTATGCCAACCCGACTTCCCTGGGCAGATGACCCCATCAATGTGTCCTGGAGCCCCACTTCTCCAGAACCCCATCCCACTAGGGAAAGAGAGAGACAGGCTGGGAATATGGATCGACCTGCCAACACCCATGTTCAGTGGGGAAGCAATTACAGAAGCCAGACCTTCCACCTTCTGCATCCCACAATGATCTGGGGTCCATACTCCCAGAGGGATAAGGAATAGGAAAGCTATCAGGGGAGGGGATGGCATACAGAGTTCTGGTGGTGGGAATTGTGTGGAGCTGTACCCCTCTTATCCTATGGTTTTTGTCAGTGTTTCCTCTTTATAAATAAAACAAAATAAAAAAGAAAGAAACAAAGAGAGAGAGAGAGAGAGAGAGAAGACACCATAAAGTACCTAATCAAATAGTTTCTACTTAGACCTAGATAGGGAATCTATTTCCTATTTCACTTCCACATCACTCAAAAACTAGATCTGTCAGACAAAGTAAGGTCACTACCAGGCTATCCCATCACCTGGTAGTGACTGAAGAACAAAAAAAAAAACCCACAAAATTGCTGATGGTTAAACTGTTTCAGCTAACATTCAGAATTGAAGGGAACAGTGTTGTGTTCATCAGGTCCTCAAAATGAAATGAGTTGGAGATGTTTCAAAGGCACCAACTTTCTAAATCAGTAGAGCTTGTTCCTGGGCTGTCAAAGTTTTACTTTTTACCTGGCTGGGTAAATGTTCTCAAATGTAACACACTTTCTAAAATACCAGAATACAACAGCCTAGTAATACTCCAATGCCAACAACCTCTGGTGCTTGGTGAATAGGGTCCCTGGTTGGCTGTACTTCTGACCTCCAGGAGGCTGTAGTCTTATACCAGTGGTTCTAAGAATGCCCCCTCTCTACTGTTAAATGATCCCTGCTCAAAATCTGCCCTCTAATTCTGCACAGTTCTGAGGGACCTTGAAGACGGGTTCTATCCCACTGCTTTGTGTATCTTTTTGCCTGGTTCTTGGTAGTTATCATTTACTGTCTGATAAATAATACAATGATACAAATGATCTCACAGAAGTATGCCACCATGCAGAGTAGAGAAGATGCTGCTGGTGACACTGATGGTGATAAGTGGGGACAAGGGTTCTAGAGTGAACCAAATATCTTTGATGCGCCAGGTGTCATTTTCCTACATAATACCTTAGATGGTGGGTGACTTTTATTTACAGATAATAAAGTAAAAAATCGGGAGTCGGGCAGTAGCACAGAGGGTTAAGCGCACGTGGCGCATAGCACAAGGATTGGCATAAGGTTCAAGCCTCCAACTCCCCACCTGCAGGGGAGTCACTCCACAAGCGGTGAAGCAGGTCTGCAGGTGTCTGTCTTTCTCTCCCCCTCTGTCTTCCCCTCCTCTCTCCATTTCTCTCTGTCCTATCCAACAACAATGACATCAATAACTACAAGAATAAAACAAGGGCAACAAAAGGAAATCAAATAAATAAATAAATAAATAAATAAATAAATAAATAAATAAGAAAGTAAAAAATCATGTCTACACAGCTTTCCAGTGACAGAGTGACATTCATTCTGGCAGGTATGACTCCTATGTGCACTTTCAATCATATGAATGGTTTTTATTTTATCCTTAGAAGAGAAAATAGTAAAAGCACTTGTTGAATGAACAAATAAATGACTAAAGGTCTAGAAGCTCCAAAAGAAAATAGGCAACAAATTTCCCATCTTCCACTGCATTCCTGACAACGGGGCAGGCATGATGTTTGAAACAACAGCATGCAATATAAAATAAAGGGTGGAAGGGCTCAATTTTTACCACAGAGAAAAGTATGTGACTTTGTATTCACTAGTGACCTTCAATTCTCCTTGGAATGTTCAAAAATGGTCACTGTGTTCTTTGGATATAAAGAGTTTCCTGTTTTTGGCATCAGGGATAGAAATTATAATGGTAGAAAAAGGTCACAACTTCCACTTGCCAAGAGAGGAAACCCACAGCGAACCCTCACTTTCCATAATCCCCAGTAATAAGACCTGTGTCTGTATTTACTGTGCCACTTCTGTTTCTCACAGGCATGCCATCACCCAGGCCTCAATAATCTCAGAATTATCCATACTTCCATTTCTGTCACAGAGTACTGATCTATTTTAGTAAATAGTCAAGTAGAAAAGATGAGAGTGATAGCTTAAAACTATTAACCTATTAAACAACTCCTCACTGTTTAGAAATTTAAAATAACTTTACACTGCATAAATATATCATTAGTTTGAGATAATTTTTAGGCACTTAATTTTCTTCAATGTATGGTGTCAGTCAGCCACAAAGCTGGGCAATACTACAATTCAGAAAGGAAAGTGTAAAGATTTAAATGTGAAGAGTTAATTCCCTAGTTAATTTAAACTTCAGATATGAGAAAAGCATGCATCTTCTGAAAAGCTGTCAAGTCACAATCTCTCCGACAAGCAGCAACAGGGTGGGGCATTCCAAGTAATTCTGGGAACTGTTTTTTTTTTTTCCCTTTTTATGGGAGGCTAAACCAGGTCATTGCAAAGAAGTACAATGAACTGCAGTTTACATAGGTACGTGGTCTTTATCTTCCAATGGGCTTGGCACTGGCATAATACAGATTCATTAGCAAAGTACATTACTCTCTGAAGACCTACCCTGTGCTGTGTTCCTGTCTCAGTTCTTAGGGGTTTTCTGGGGCTCCTATGAGGTCCCCTACAGATGCCAAAGAGCAGGTAACTCAGTCATTGAAGAGGGAGGCCACTGCTGAACTCTCAGGCAGGAATTAGGATTCTTCTGCTATCAGTACTGCTTCCTGCCAAGGATATGAATTAGTAGCCATCTCTTTCTCACCCTGATACCCCATTTCTGTGCTCACTTTCTCCTTGGAAAGAAGATAAAAAAAAAAAACTCCAACAGAACTGTTCCTCCTTTAGTGTCCTGACCATATTGATAACTGAACCCCAGAACTGCCCAGTTGCCAAGACTTCCCTGCTTGCCCAAACACATGACATTTTTTCCACTCTCTACAACTAGCTGGTGACAGACTGAGGTTATAATACATAATCAGCTCTGTCCACTCTGTCCACAGTACTCTAGTGAGGACCCAGGCCTCAAACAAGACTCTGAGCTACACGGTCTAGTCCTATCATGGTGGTGTGTATGTGTGTGTACACTGAGGGGAGGGAGGTGTGATAAACTAGATGCATGACCTGTAATAAGCATTCCTAAGCTATCTGCATCTTCCTCTCCTAATATGTAGGCTAGAGTCATTCATGCTAACTGCTAAGGGTTGTTGGAAGAATGAGCACTAGGGGCCTGCCTGGTGGTGGTGCATCTGGTTAAGTGCTCATGTTCCCATGCTCAAGGACACTGGTTCAAGCCCTCTGGCCCCACTTGCAGGGAGGAATGTCTTATGAACAGTGAAACAATGCTGTAGGTGCCTCTCAATCTTTCTCCCTCTCTATTCACTTTCACTCTTGATTTCTCTCTATCCCATCAAATAAAATAAGGTTTAAAAAAATTAAAAAGGGGCTAGATAGCATAATAGTTATGCAAAGACACTTTCAAACCAGAGGCTCCAAAGGCCCAGGTTCAATTCCCCACATGGTGGCAGAGCTGAGCAGAGCTCTGGTTTAAAAAAATTAAGCACAGATATATACAGAAGATGTATATAAGGTGCCCAGTCTGGTGCCACACTTGCAGTCAAGGCTCTTAAGCATAATCTTTTCTTAGGACTATCCTTACCAAGAACTCGCCCAGGTAAAATCTGAAGCGCCTTCTCAGACCATGAAGTAATGACCACTTAAGCCATGGGTGGAATCCTTAGCAATGAATATGGAGGAGAGTTTTTAGCCCTCATGAAAGCATGAACATCCTCCCTCCCAGCATCAGTGACACAAGGAGGGATGAAGACACACACTGAAGCCACACACATTGAGAACAGGAAGGTGGGAGTGACCAAATAGGTCAGCTCAGAGTATACTAATTGTTTTGGCTTGTTCTTAACACTTTTCTCTTACAACATAAGACATATTGTACATTTTACAAATTGATTGTATTTCCTTCACTCCTACTGCATCAGATTGGTGACACCAAGCTCTGTTTTACTCATTGCTGTATTTCTAGCACTTGTGTCAGACCCCATTCCATCACTCAGTAGGTGCGAAGTATTTGTAAGATGAAAGGATGAGAACTCTAATTTTGCCCACCCTAGTCTCTCTGCTCTGTCTATAAAACTTTGAATCACTTATTAGCAACTAGTACATACAGTGAACCAAATGAGTCCCTTAAACTTTTAATTTAATTTAATTTTATTTTATTGCCCCTCAGGGTTATCACTGGGGCTCAGTGCCTGCACTATGAATTCACTGCTCCTGGAGGCTATTTTTCCCATTTTCTTGCCCTTGTTGTTGTTGTCATAGCTGTTGTTGGATGGGACAGAGAGAAATAGAGAGAGGAGGAGAAGAGAGAGAGGGGGAGAGAATGACAGACAACTGCAGACCTGCTTCACTGCTTGTGAGGCTACATCCCTACAGGTGGAGAGCTGGGGAACAAACCTGCAACTTTATGCCAGTACTTGGGCTGTGCACCATGTGCACTTAACCTGCTGCGCTAATGCCTGGCCCCCTATTATATTTTTTTAAATATTTTTATTTATTTTTATTATTGGATAGAGACAGAGAAATTGAGAAGGGAGAAGGAGATAGAAAGGGAGAGAGAGAGAGAGGAATTCCAGAGGCGGGGCTACAGAGCAGCTGCAGCTGTGTTTCTCTCCTCTCCTCTCCTCTCCCAGGTCAACTAGGAATACCAAATGAGATCATCTGGAACCACAACAAGGCAGGAGTAGAACGACTTCAGGAACCCACCAAATCACCAATGAGTGCAAATACTTGTGGCTCACAGACAGAGAGGTGCCTAGGGAGAGATTAAGTGGCTGCTAACAGTCCGGCAGTTTACTAGTTGAGCCACCACCTCCAATCTGTTTCACCAACAAAAAGGCTCTGAAGGGAGGAGAGGACTCCTGTAAGACTCACCAAATGCAACTGTGAGTCTCCATTGCTACTGCCCTCAGAGGCTGGATGAGCAGGAGGGAGACCCTGTGCTGACACCAGGGGACATAAAACTAGCCAGGAAACTCAGGAGAAGATCTATACCTCGGTGGCATAGCAGTGGGGCTGTGTGGTGGGAGCCTTTCCATGTTGCTCTCCTGATGAGAACATAGAGAATAGTTGCTTCAGAATCTACAAACTATAAACAGGACTTGTTTAGACACTCACAGGGCCCAGTATTACTACCCAGCTTGGCAGAGATGCTGAATTGAGTCTGGAGCTTTGGATCCTTAGGGTGTGAGAGTCTCTTTGCCTAACCACTATGCTATTTCTCCCCCACCCTGATTTATCTCTTGGTCAGGAGTAAGTGATTAAGCTACTTATAGTTAAAAAGACCACAGGCCAATGCAACAAGTGCCACCCCAGCATGATTCACTTCAGACTGTCTCCATAGACTTCAGGTGTGGAATGACAACCCTTCAACTCAGGTGAGACCTTTCCTTTCACAGTATTCTCTAATTCCATTCTAGGTGGTCCACTCCCCAATAAAGTCCCCAAACCTAGATATAGACCAGGTCCCCTGAGATAGAGCATATGTTCACACGTGTCCATAAACCAGGGCAAAATATATACCTGAAAGCAGAAGTACACAAAAGTCTGCAGAGAGTACCCCCCCCCCCAACACTTCCTATCCACCATTCCAACCTTTGCATCCATGATTACTCAACAATTTGTTTGGCTTTGTATGTTAACTCTTTTTTCAGCCACCAGGTTCCAGATGCCAGCATGATGCTGACCAGACTTCCCTGGACTGAAGACCCCACCAATGTGT